>NC_045541.1:32757709-33077709 GCF_009769535.1 Thamnophis elegans | reverse complement strand
ATTGTTATTTACAATGTACTTTGAGATTGCTCACCTATTTTAATTTCAAATTACAGTCAATTTTGTCTATTATAATATTACCTCAGGATAAGATGCCATTCTTTAGAATCTTGGTATTTAATATTAAAGTATATGTTGATATGCTGAAAAGCAGCAAGTGATCAGGGATACATCAGGATAGATTTTGAGTGAATGAATGAATGAATGACTGGAAAATGTTACTAAACCAGTATCTCAAAGATGTGAATTCAACTTCAAACAGTGTTGTGATATACTTAATAGAGGACTGTGTTAACCTGATTAGGAACCTTGAAATGAATTTGTATTAACTCAGAGTTTCTGTTGAATCAGTTGCCATGGAACTCAGTTCTAGAAAACTTAGTTTGGTAGTAGGACTAGAGAAAATATAAATAAAGGAGAAAAATATGGCTGATTGCTGTTATAATACAGAGTAGGTTTCTGAAATGAGAATTCTGGAATGAGAAAATATTCAATGTTATAAATATGATTCAGATGTTTTACATAATAGGATGCATTCCAAATATCTTGCTCCAGGAGGCTACCACTGGAAATTAAAACTAAAGTCATTACAGTTAGTCCTTGGCTTACAACCATTCATTTAGTGACTCGTCTAAGTTATAATGGCACTGACAAAAGTGACATAACTGTTTTTCACATTTATGACTGTTGCAGCATCCCCACAGTCACATGATCAAAATTCAGCCGCCTGGCAAATGGCATGTATTTGCAACAGTCACAGAAGATCTCAAGGTCATTGTGATTTTCATTGACAAACAGCCAATGAAAAAGCCAGGTTCACTTAACAACTGTGTTACTAACTCAACTCAGCGCTTCACTTAATTGTGACAAGAAAGATAGCAAAATGGGGCAAAACAACTATCTTCTTTAGCAATGGAAATTTTGGGCTCAACTGTGGTCATAAATCAAGGACAACCTGTACCAAATGGTTCCTGAGGAATTTATTATTAGCAGGGCTATTTTATGGAACACTGAGGCATGCCCTTTCATGTAAAGACATAGGCAGAGATATTTCTCTTATTGTCCCCAAGTTATATTTCAGTAGTTTAGACAATTTTATTTATCTGCATTGTGGTGAGATGGTAGTTTTTATACACTTTTTTTTTGGATTGCAGTAGGGGAAGGCTAGGAAAGTGGGTATGAAAAAGGCAGAAAGAAGTATTTTCATGATTAAAGTTGAACAGGATTCCATACATGGTCCTGTGACCTCCTCCTTTTACCCTAACCCACATCATGACCCATTTCACTTGGCATGGTTCCTAGCCCTGAAGGGATAATATTTGCATGGGAGTGGGATCAGAGAAGCAAGTAGTCCAGGGATCATGGAACTTAACCAACATCTTTCAAAATACCTGTTTAGATCCAAATCAATATAATTAGTAAATTATCACACAATTTTATTCAATAAAACAACAGTTTTTTGGCTTTATGCAACACTGCATCTTGCGGTTGCTTTAAAAGCAGAAACAAAAGTTTCTGATTTGATCTTAAGTGGTTCTGGAATGTAGATGAGACCAAATCTACCCCACATTAAAACTAAAACTATTTTTTAAAAAAAATTAAGATTCACTATGGTAAAAGAAACGTGCAAGTCTGACTATGCTTTATCTCCTTCCTCTTATACTGCTGTGAATTAGGGAAGTACTTACTGGAGACATTTTTGCATGTGTCTGCTGCATGACTTAGGCTTAAGCCATGTTTTCTGTCTTGCTGATTTGGTAAAGAATCTTGACTCTTTATGCAAAGGTCACTTTTTGTACTCCCTATACTATATCCTATAGTAGAGGACAAGAAGAGAGGGACATCTTTGATGATTTTCAAGAGTTGTTGGAACAGGTGGTCTGTTATTTTATCAGAAAGGGAAGTGAGGTTCTAGGATCTTTTAGAGTTAATCTTCTGCTGAAGTTGCATACTGTTTGCTGAGGTTAAAAGTCATGAAGCTACAGCAGCTAATGGAAGGTACAAAATAGAAGCCTGAAGAAATAAGCCTAGATTTAGAATTAACAGATACTCCTGTGCGCATGTATAATCCACAAATACACTTTCAGCACTGTATTATAGTAAGCTCAGTAAGCTCTGTTTCTTCAAGATATCTTCAACAGTCCAATTCAGGAGAAAAGAAATATATGACTTATTTTCAATTGTATTAAAAATTTGTATTTATGACCAATGCAGTATGATCATCTTTTGCAAACTTCTGAAAAGCAAAGTCAATGGTCATAAAGTGGGGCAAAACTCGCTTAACAAATATCTCGCTTAGCAACATAAATTTTGGGATCAATTGTGGTTGTAAGAACAACCTATGTATTACGATTTGAGGAATTTTAAATACAGATGTTAAAGCATCCATGGTCGAAAAGCCTTTCCTGTACATAGAACAGAAGATGAGAACCTCTGAAGATTCTTCCGGGATAGGACAAAGGTGTAAGTAATCCTGCTAATGCAATACTATAGATACAAATATGTTGTGGCCCAGCAGGAGCTGTTGGAGCTGCCGATGGACTCTGATAGCGAGGGACCCTATGAGTCTGCTATGGAAGATGTGGAGGACCCTGGGCAGGGTTCAGACTCCGAGCAGGGACCAGAGAGGCTGGTTGGTCACCAGGAGGCGCCTAAGGCATGGAGCAGTGGTGAAGATCAAAGGGAGGTTGTCCCTGACGCCAGGCAAAGAAGGGCAGAGAAACAGAGGCAACAGTTACGGAGACAGACTCATAAGAGATAATCAAGCCCAGGTGGTTGTGGCTTGGCTCCTCCCAAGAGAGCATGTAAGAAGAGACTTTGGGAGGAGACTTTTTGCAGGACACAACCGTTCATACCAAGCCGGAGAAGCTCTTGTTTGTCTTGTATCTCTTGTCTGTGGGAGTCTGGGTTGCTGCCAACGCCTTGCCAGTGAGTCATGTTGGGCTTTCAGCCAACAGGATGGTAATTGTGTAAGGAAAGAGTGGCAAATTACTAAGCCGGTGTCGGCGTAAATCACCGGATGGAGGGGAGTCAGAACACTATATATATTTATTTATGAGCACAAATACAACACAAATGTAACAAAGTCAACAGTAAAAATATTGGGTTTCTGTCTGGATGGTCTCTTGTGATGAGCCGATGGCAGAGAGTGGAAGCAGTGGGCTTCCTCCCATATTTGGGCATACCAGGGGTTGTAACACTTAATACATACCTATCTCCCTGGCTCAGCTGATAACGGAGAAGGACCTTGTGGTTTAGTGGTTAACACATCTGCCTAAGATGTAATACAGCACAAGTTCTAATCCCAGTAAGGGTATGGCTAGCTGATGAGAGCTAAATAACTTGAAATAGATCTATACTAGTCTCCCTTTATTTATCAGCACAAATACAACACACACAAACACACACACAGACACAGACATATATATATATATATATGTGTATGTGTGTGTGTGTGTGTCTGCCCGTGTGTCCGCAGATATATATATCTGCCATGTTTAATAAACTTACCAAGGAATATGCAACACTTCAGATTTGAAGCTGAAGTTGCTTTGCAGCAGGTGTAGCATGTGCTATACATCTGTCAGCATCTCATTAAAAAGCTGCCTCATCTCCTTGGCTCATAATGCCATCCTGGGGAAAATGCATTTGAATTAAGGCAACAAAAGCTTGCCCATTCCTGCTTTGAAGCACCTTCTTGCATCCGGTTGATGCTTACTTTATTCAAACATATACGGTATTTTTCTGGGATTGAATGGCTAGTTCAGGTTTACACCAAGAGTTTCCTCCTGCTTTATTCTCTGCTTCTGTACCTGCCACCCGTCATCCAGGCTGCTTTGGACGCTGGTTTAGTATTCTTTTGAAATAGTTCTTGACCCAGTTCAAAAATAGTTCAGCATAATAGTCACAAGCCAAGCATAGGCCACGGCCATGCCTGAAACATGTTTAGGACGACAATTTGACAGGCAGTTATACCTGCTATTCAAAATACCCAACTATGCTCACCTGGCTTCATTCTACTCCAAATTAAGTAACTGATTATTGTTTTACCCAGTGGCAGGTGACACTTCATGAGAAACAATGTCAAGGGAATGCACTTTCATTAAGGGGTTTTTTGCCTTTAAACCAAAACAACAGCAGTACCACTGGTTATAGCCTTCTTGATGAGACAGAAGGCTGAGCCATCACTGGCAGCCTGTTTTTGGGATTGATGGGTTGCAGATCAACACTTATATAGCATAGATTAACAGAGTTGGAAGGGACCTTGTAAATCATCTAGTCCACCCCCCCCAAGCAAGAGACCCTACACCACTACATCATAAATAAAGTAAACAAAGCTCATGAACACCGTTTGCAATTTCTTTTCGGATTGCAGCTTCTTTGATGCAATCAGTTCCTCTTGTGTAGTGTGAAGCGTACACGGGTAAGATCCCTAAATTTTGCAAAAAGGTCTCTTTCCCTTTATTCCCGGCCACGCCTGCACCTTTCCCTCTCTGAGAGCCCCGAGACTCCCCATCCACCGCACAATATGTAATGCCGCCCAGTGACGTAAGACATACGTCAGAAGCCACCGAAGACCAGCGCCAGGCGAGCTCAGAGCAACTAACGCAACTCCACCGCTTCCGCTTTCCCGGCAGCCTCCGGGTGAGCCGTTCGCCTCACCCCACGACGTCTTGTGGGGGAGAGGCCGAGATCCACACTTCCGTATAAAAGCTTCGGGCTGGGTTAGAGGGCCGGTCTTCTCGCGAGAGTTGAAGGGACGGGTTGTCCGTTGACTCCGCGGTGATTGGCAGGCGGCGCTGGGGTAGCTTCCTCCTCAGGACAGACCGTACGGTAGTCGGACGGCAGCCATTGTCGGCTCGGCGAGCGGTTGGGGAGGGGGGGGAGCCCGTGAAGGCGGCGAGCGGCGCTGGGGCAGACGGCGGCCAACGCAAGCAGGTGATGCCTTGCGGAGGAGGGAGAAAGCGAAGCCGAAGAGGCGGGCGGAGGCCCCTGACTTCGCGGGAGGGAAGTGCCACGGTTTTGGGAGCGGAGGAAGGTCTCCATTTTGTGGGGCTTTGGGGCGGCGAAGTTCTTGGCCCCGTTTCCTTCCCCTTCCCCGTTCGCCTTGTACGGTTCGGAAAGAGAGCTCTGACTCGGCAAACGGACCCAGGGCTTGCACGCCTGCTCTGGGCGCGTCCGCAGGAGGGACGAAGAGACGCCTTCCTCCATGGGGCTTTCGTTGTGCAATCGAATCCGGGAAAGAGAAACCTTCCGCTGTTCTTAATGTCGGCTAGCGTAGAAGGGGTTTTGGGGAGGAAAGCGGTTTTTTTATTCCGTGGTAATCCAGTTTCAGAGAGGTCAGGAGCCAACCTTCTCCATATATTCAGGTGGTTAAATTAATGTCGGAACCCGGGGTTGCCTGGTCTGTCTCCAGTATGAGGTCATTGGGGTGTTTATTATAGAGTGCTTAAGTCAGCTTGGCATTCAGGTTATATGACTAATCCTTTACAAGTCTCTTCCCCCCCCCCCCCAGCTTTTTAGGATGGCCTTTAAAAAAAAATCATCTGATTAAAAAGGAATGCCAATAACAGTTCGGTTTGCTGCTTCTCCCTTGGTGCTGCTTAGCTTCGATTTGAATTTCGTATTTAAATAGAATCAATTTGAATTTCTTATTCAAATAGAATCTATTTGAATTCAATGGTTCCCAACTCTTTTTTGGCCATCTAAGGATCTCTAAAATCTTGATGCCCCACCCTGTGATCACCCTGTGATTCTTACTTACTCAAAAAGTGAACTCTGTTTCCTCCAGCCTAAAAGGCCATTAACTTTGGTTTAAACAAGGTTCAAATTGCCCCCATTAAAAATCAAATTGCTTCCCTGTGGGGCCTGGGTCCCACTTTGGAAACCACTGAAATAGATGGATTGAGGTGGTTTTTTTTTTTTTTTTTTTTTAGTATTTAGAACAGACTGTTAAAAAAAAACCCCAGCAATTATTGCAGTTTTGAGAGTATCCGATTTTTAGAGGACTTGTTCATTTGCCTTCACTAACTGGGTATGATTTATCTCCAGTGAAAAATATTGTATTTAGTTGCAACCCTATGACCATATCAATATTATATTAGTTACTGATCAAGTAGGAAGTACTACATGGCCACTCCTGACTTTATTGGGTCTCTTCAAGGGATAAGTAAGTATCCCCCATACTACATAGTCTTTAGTTCTTTAAAGTCCATTATGGAGGATGCCTCCATCTGGAAACACTCAATAAGGACAAAACCAGTTGTGTAGTGCCTCCTACTGGTCACCAGCAAATACACGTAAGCCATATAAGACCCCTTTGAAAGGAAGCAATTTTGAGGCCTCTAGCATGAGGCCTAGACTAATATCACAACTAATTTGAGCATATGTGTATATGAGGCATATGTGTAACTTCTATAAATAAGAATTCTCTAGCTATGGTTTTTACAGTGAAATTGGCTATGTAGTAGATGGAGAACATGGAGGCTGGATGTTATCTATTGAATAACAAATGTGCTAACTTGCCCTAAATTGGATTTGTCTAAAACCTGTGAATTGATATATTGCTCTTTCTATATCAGCAGGAGTTTGATACAGCTAAATTCTGTGGATTGAATAGGACAAAGATGTTTATGTTTGCTGGTTCCTTCTGTCTTTGCCTTTGCTTGTATCCTTCCTCTTCATCTGCTTCAAAGATCTGAGAGACACTCTTCTGCCTATCCCAGAAGGTCTCAGACGAGCACAATGATTTTAACACATTACAATAGCCAATTCATTAGATTTTTATAACTATTTTCATATGTACCAACCCATTCTCCTTCCTCATGTCCCATTTTAATTTAAATCTGTTAACCATTCCATATATGTGTTAAAGTGAGCTACAATTCCTGAAAGTTTATATGTTTTAATAAAATTGTTAGTCTAAAAAATGCTACCAAACTCTAATTTCCTGGAACAGTTAAGAAAATAGTACTTAACTGCTTCTCTCTTCCTTCCTCTAATTGGGATGTTGTAAGCACAGCACCAGTCAGGAGCCCTCCTATTACTGAAATACACACCTGGAATGCATTTCCTTTTGTTTAATGCAGTTTTGCCATTTAAAACTAGTACTTAGAACAATCCAGTAAGACTTGTCTGGTTCATCTTAAAGTGACCTGGAGTTACAATATTTCAAATTCTGTGGCTGATCTTGAATCATATTTGAAATTTTCTGGACTATTTTATTTTTTTATAAAATAAGACTGGTAAATGACTAGCTGCTATAAAAATGTTGAGACATGGTACATGACTATTAACTCTTTTACAGAGACTTTATCTTCTATTTTAGTTTTGATTTTGCTGTGGCCAAAATAGTCAAAAGTAGGACAATAGGGCACAACTTTGATTATATTTGAATTCAGGCTGTGAGAAGAGTAGCAACATTAATAACATTCAAAGTAATTATATTGGCTGTTTTAGGTCTGGTTTGATATTGAATTTGCTAGCTTACAGGTGTGCAGAAATGAAACAATATATAGTACTTTGATTCATTCTCCTTTATCAATATAATTGGCTTGTATTGGATTTTAAAAAAAAATGCAATATGTTTTTGATAATGAAATCTAAGATCCTAAGGATTTAAGATATATAGATATCTAATATATAGGTATGCTTCCAGTATTGGTAAGAATGTATTTTTAGCTAACCATCCCATGATCTAAGTTATATTTTTCAATGTTTTAATATTCCAAAATCAATCCATATGTATAATAGTAGAAAACCAGAGATTGACAGAACAGGTTCTCACGCAAAATAATATTGAATACTTGATTAAATACAGAGATACATTATATGCATTAAAATAAGATAAAGTTCTATTTGCCTGCAAGACTTATGTTTACTTCTAGGCCATGTGTCTAAATAATTGTTTCTAAACCAGTGTTTAATGAATTGCATATTCTTTATATTCCACAGTCAGTTTTCGGGGGGGGGGACAATATGAATTGTAAAATAAGGTATAATAATATCTACTAAACTAAATTTTTAGAAGTGTATGAATGCTGTACTACAAATTTATTAAGAGTACATGATTGTGTAAAGATGCAATAAAAATTCATTGAAAAGTGATGTTTAATGGTGACTTTTGTCCAATTTGATTATAATGTAATGTAAATAATGTACATGTACGAGGTATCTATGCTTTACTCACACCTAATGCACATTTCATAAATGTTTAGCCAATTGATGTCCTTTCTTTAGATTTTATGGATTTGGGGTTTGCAGATTTTACAGATTAGTGGTCTCTAGAAAGTGATACTAGATTTTAGGTGGAATTGATGACATTTAAAGCTATGCAAAGGCCTTCCTAGCCACAGTTGCAACCTGCTTCTCAGGCAAGAACTGCAAGTTCAAGAAGACCCAGATTGTGCTCTCTGTCTGTCTGTCGCAGTGCTACCACATCAGAACCAAAAATGACAACTCTCTAGAATCAGATAGTCCAAAAAACTCAAAGCCCACTTGGTCTTGTTAGGTTGAATTCTGTTGTGTCCTATCCAGGTACTATCACATCCTCTAGGCACTGAGATTGAACCTCCATGGCATCTCTCAGGTGTCCTGGCACCCTAACCCTGGCTAAATATCATCAGCAACTTATAAGATTTATCTTTTTGATGCTTATATCTCATTTGTAGTATTTAAAATATTGATCAGTGGTTTAGTGTACAAACATAGGGGCAAAATTAACCACTGATTAGTATCTAAATTATAAACCTCTAGCTTTTCCTATATTTTAAACAGTTCATTAACTAGCAAAGTTGAATATTTGTTTTAATATAGTGCACACAAAATGGAATCAAAGCCATCAAGAATCCCACGGAGGTTATCTGTTCAGCCATCTGGTTCTCGAAGTGCTAGGATAGGAGCTGGAAGTGGTGGAACAAGTTTAACTGATTCATACCGTACGAGAGAGTCTTCAGTAAGACTTGATTCTGGACGCCAGGTAACTCTTATGATGGTATATTCTCCATCTTTCTCTAGTTGATGAGTTCAAATTGTTTGAGGTTTTTGGGCCAAAACGGGCATGTGGAGGCTGAAAATGGGGTGTGTGGAAGCGGTTATAGGCAACGAACCTGGCAGCCTGAAACAACTGATTGTTGGTATTCCAGGAAGCCGATCAAACCCCCAATCAGCTGCTTGTGCTAAATCAGGCTATGCTGAGACTGACCAGGCTGTTTGCTGTTTGCTAGAAGGAGTTCATGGAAGTGCATAACTTTATTTCCTATAATAAACATGAAGATACATCCCCCACCCTTCTCTTTCTATTGCTCTCTTCATTGTAATGATAACTGTATAGCTATTGAAAAAAACTTACAGAGAAAATATAACACTAGTATCTATTTGGGATTTAGTTTCAATTGGGATTTTGTTATATTTACTGCTATGTCCTAAGTATGATCACCTAGACAAGTATTGTTGACACCAACAGTGGCTTTTCAAGCAATTTTTTTCTAACATGACTGAAAATTATAGGTGTTGAGCCTGGGAATTCTGCATGTATTCTGCCACTTATTTTTGGCTGTTACCACAGTTCATTCTGCAGCCTACAGTATATGCTGCTTTATCCCTGGAAACAGGATTTGCTGGTACAGAATTAATTGATTATAAATTAATAAGAAATTATTTCTATTTTAGAAATATATACACTTCTGTTTTTTTTCTTTTCATTTCCACTTTTGTCTGTTTAGTACTTTATTTTCTTAAAACTAGTTAAATGTTCCCTTAAATAAGTAGACATGATTTGGTTTTGGCTAAAAGAAGTATATGAATAATTTGTGAGGTATGAGTTAATTTGTATTTTAGAGGGTTAGCAAAATTCAGTGCCTGAAAATAGAAAATCTTCACATGACTCCTTGCATTTGCTTCAAATGTTGCCAGTATAGCAGAATCTCAGTCGTTCTCTTCAGTGAGA
Source organism: Thamnophis elegans (assembly GCF_009769535.1). Lineage (NCBI taxonomy): Eukaryota > Metazoa > Chordata > Lepidosauria > Squamata > Natricidae > Thamnophis > Thamnophis elegans. Next base: position 33,067,763 of record NC_045541.1, on the reverse strand, counting down.
ATAGAATAGTAATGCTTGGTCCTACTTAGGAAATAATTTAATGGAAGCTGAATTTTTAACAAAGTAAGCCTTACAGTTATGACCCACTTAGGATGAGGTAAACTTATTTTTGAGATGGGATAGGAACAGTTGATTTATAGAAAATATTTAAATGTGATTATTTAAAAAGTGCAGATGTTATAGATTTTATTTTCTTGTGTGGAATGATGGCCCAAGCAAGGCATTAAGTAATAAACATATTTTTTGTAGGAATCTGGCAGGTTGCATAGTTCCAATAGAAACTGGTCTGTTGAAGAACGAGAAGCATATGAAAGTTCATGGAAGCTTCCAGCTTCTTCTCCAACTCACTACTCAGGAACACTTGATCGTCCCTGGTCTGGAAGATTTTTGGGAAGCAGAAATAGATTGGTAAGAATTGCATAGTTAATCTGTTGAAGATAAAATTGTGTCTTTATGTTATGTGTGTGTAAAAACATTTAGTTTATTGGAAAAAAATTAAAATACAAAATATATTAAAAAAAAAAACCTAAAGCAAACTCGATTGCTGAACTGAAACTGCTTTTCTTCTCTGCCTGTGTTTTGCCTGTAACTACTATCACTTCGGAAGAATCAGTTACTGGGATTGTACATCTACTCATGAGGTGTTATGTATATAAATAAATTAATGAATCCTGCTGAATCATTTATCTATGTGTGCTTTCTGAAAGCGATTTCTGCAACAAACTCTGACACATCTTGTTAGCCAGAGTCTATTTTCCCCTTTGGGTGTCTCTGTTTTTCTCTGTAATCTGATGTTGGCTCAAAGCAGGGAGGGAGCTGGGAGGCAGTGAAAGAGACAGGGAAGATATTTTCTGAGCATTTAATCCAAAATGTGGAACCTGCTTCCCCCACTGACTTTGCTTGTTGGAGTGTCTGCCCCCCCACCAAAAAAGAATGTCACAAATAGCAATCTTGGGACACTGTAACCATTGTAAATGTATGCTGGTTGGCAAGCACCCAATTTTGATAATGTGACTGCAGGGACTTTGCAAAAATTGTAAGTGAAAGGAATGGCCATTAGTCACTTTTTTCAGTGCTTTTGTAACTTCAAACTGTTGTTAAAAGAATGGTCATAAATCAAGGACTACCTGTATTTTGTAACACCTTATTTGGCAGAAATACCAGTTTCCAAATATTTTCTGTAGCCAACTAAAAGGTTTTTTTGTTTTTGCTTTTGGAATTTTTTCCACAATGCTCATTATGGAACTTGTTTAGCTCAGAAATATTCTTCAGTGTCTTTCCATGTACTGCACTTTTGAGGTTTCTTCCACAGATTTCAATAATACAAACATCTTATGATTGTGAATGCCATTTTAACCTTTTCTGTAAGTATTTTATGGTTGTTTAGAGATAAACCTCGATCCTACATCTTTTCAGCATCAGTTTTCACTGATTGTGGGAAATTAGCTTCCGGGATGTATCGATATGTCATTGAATCTCTCTCAATATTGGCTATGTATTGTTGCATGCACAAACATACACCACTTAATAGTTGGAATGGTATTTTTTATGCTTCATAGTTTTTCCCATAAATGTATTTTGTGTAGTTGGTGCTGGATAAGTTCATTTTTTGCTGAATGAGTCTCAATATTTTATTTCAGTGTTACAATCTGATTAAGGTTTTCTTTATGGATATCAGGCAATAATGTGTGATGAAGAAAGGGTTTTCTTCTGAGAATTCTCCAGGATTATTGATGTATAAGCAATGCTATAATGATCTAATCTTTTAAGCAGGTCATTTGCTGTGGCCTGTAAGTTTTGTTTTGCAAATCTGCCAAGTTTGGGGGCAATTCCAGCAGATATTTTTCTTGGTCTTTCAAATCTTGCCTTGACTTTAAATAGTTCCATGTAACTTCTATTTCTTAATAGTATTTCTAATAGTTTAAATTGCTATCTAGTAACAATTTAAAGAGGTTTTTTATTAGCTTTGCCTTGCTGGGAAAAGGGCAGACTCAGTGTGTTTTGGGGCCTTTCAATTGATCTATCAAGACCTAGGAAGCATGCATTCTCTGCATCCTGCCTACTCTTTGGAACATTATTCCCTAGAGATCCCTGGGACTTTCATCTTAATGATCTTGCAGAAATCTTTGAAAAGCTAACTGTTCTGTCTGGCCTTTAAGTGTACTATAAGATATTTATGGAACCTTGTTGATTATATTTTTTGTGTATTGGCTCTCTTACTGTTTTTTATTCTCCATATAGACTATGCAGAGTTGCATTGGAGTCAGAGTCTCCAAATTTTGTAAATTAAAGAAAATGTAAATAAATTAGTTTTAGTTTTTTAGATGTTCAGACAGTTACTGATATAGATCTAAATTTCATCACAGAGTACGAATGCAAGTTGTAAATAACATTATTATTTTAAACTTAAAAGTTTCTTTTAAAGTAATAGGTACTTCCAAATCATAATTATATGTAGTTGAATACTGTTTCAATTAAAAAAATATACTGCATAAATTTGTTCTTCCAACTGATTCTGTGCTTATTTTTTAATCAGACAGTAACATTATTATGAAAAATAATCAATGCTAAACTCTGTAATTTGCTTTACTATTGCTTGTAAAAATAAAAAGATATAGTAAACATAAAATCATACATTGAAAACACTCATGGCAAAATATCCTAAACCAATAATTTTAAAGCCCAGAAAAGTAAATGCACCACTAAAATTCCTCTGCTTTATTGGAATTAATATTGTCTCCGGTATTGGTACCTTTATTTAATCCCATACATTATTTTAATGGAGTTTGGGTAGGGCAATATATGGACAAAGATTTTGGGATAAACTTATGCAGATTACATTTTTGTGTTGGAATCCGCTTCTGTAAGATTGTGGGAATTATTTCTGAATTAGATAAAATGACTAGGATTACACTGTTGGAATTTTGAAGGTCAGGATAGATTTAGTCTGAAATAGAATTGGCAGCCAGTTCAAATTTTAAAAAAACGCAGGTATTGATACATTTCACATGCAGTTCCAACTGAGAAACTGCTATACAATTTATGCTAAGTTTCTCAACTATTTTCAAGACTGCCCTAACATGCAATTCAGTTAATTGAGCAGCTGCCTGAGTGTGGAAGATAAATTCTTGTGTAATATGAAAATAAATAGTGGGATAACAACTTTAAAGGATTGTACATATTTAAATGAGTTTTGCATGAAATCTGAGTAAAAAGAGAGCTTGCAAATATTCATATGAAACAAAACATTGATTTACATTTCAGACAGGTTTTCCAAATACTAAGAAAATACCATAATTAGAGTTTATAATGCTAAACTGTTTTGACAGAACTGTTCCAAAAAGAACAATTTTTACCTTGTTTCCAGGACTACGATGCATTGGTATATTATCTCTAGTGTAATGCAATTTGTTATTTTTAATACATTTATCATAATGTTTGAATAATAGCTTATTAGACTATTCTTTTAAAATTGTTCTCATTTACTGGTTCTCTTGGTTGTTTTATCCAAGCCTTTTCAGCATAATAGTTTTGGTTGAATCTTCTTCTTGTTTACTATTAAAGAACAAGTCATTTATCAGTATATTAATAACCTTCTCAAACCCCAATTGGTAGGTTACATCATCATCATCATCATCACTTCCTGCACCATCTTGGTTGAGTGAATCTGAAAGAACTCAGGGAGCATATTCTTCAAGACTGCATAGCCAACAACAAGATATTGATTCAAAAAGACCTAAACTTTCTTATACATCTACCTCTAGTATGAGAAGTAGTGGTTTAAGCACAGTTTCAGGTAAGTTGTATGTTAAATAGTAAAAAAATGTATAATAAGGCTTATTAGCACTCCAAACTGCCACTCCATTCTCCAAAGGGAAAATAAATAGAAGGTGTAAAAAACAAGAGTGCCATATTCAATCAAAATTAAAACACCAGTCCTCATCAGAGTAATAATGACATTCTTGTTACTTGTGGCCTGATGGCAAACTATATTTTAATTGATTTTCTAAAAACCATGAAGGATAGACCCTTTCTGATGTCCACGTCAAGCTATTTCAGAGAAGAGGAACAGCCATTGAAAGGGTATGGTTTTGAAGTTTCTGCAGATAGCAGTACCTAATAGGAAGTGGATTTGCCTTAAATGTAGAATTTCTAAAGCAAATAACGAGGCTGGAAAATAAAAATAGTTTTAACTTGTCTTTAGATTCCCAATGGAGGTACAGTGATGTGCCCAGATCTTCATCTATGGTACTTGGATCATTAACAACTGAACTTGTGAGAGAGAGAAGAGAGCTAGAAAGGACAGAGCCATCTGTTAGTTTTGTGGATTGTAGTCAAAGGAATGGTGATTTCCCTCCATCAGCATGTATGTATTGGAAAGCTGAGCATGTTTAGTTACATGTTGTTCCTTAAACTTGCCTGGGATATTTATATTGCTCTCGTAATGTCTGACTATTGATTAGTTGCTTCATATATACAACTTGCTGTCTACTAGCAAGTTAATTTTTAATTGTTTAAATATCTGTAGGACTCTACTGTGCCTTTTAAATAAAAATTATTTTGAAATATAAGGAACATGGTGGCTCACATAGTTAGGATGCTGCTTGACAAACAGCAGGCCCATGTTCAAGACTCAAGTGCTGCAGTGGGGCAGGTGAGCTCCTGTCCTTTGCTCCAGCTCCTGCCAGGGACATGAAAGCCCCCATTTGGGCGATTTTGAAATATGATATTTGGTCTAATTTTAATGAATAATTAAACTGTAATCACATAAAGTACTATTGATCAGTCTTTCCATTTACAGTATGTCAGTAACGAATTAGCTCAGAAGCTGATAACAAACACATTGGAAATTCAAGACCTTTGGTATATTTCCAATGCCAAAAAAGTAATGTGTTTGCTGTTCCCTTTGCTCAATGAATTGACATTTTTAGAGACAGAGTGTCCACGTTTTAATACATAATTCAGATGTACATTTATGCCTTTACACTGTATATAATATATATAGATAGATAGATAGAGATAGAGATAGAGATATTACTGTAGTCTTAGGAATTTTAAACTAAAATAAAACAATAGTGGCCCCATACCTTTTGAATAAATGTACATTATCCATTTTCAACATAAGTGAGGTTGACAGCCAAACATTTTAAACATGTTTTGAAATATCCAACAAATATGAAAAGTATCTTACATTTGTATGATTTATATTTATATTAAATTGTTTCATGGTAAAATAACATAATATTCTGTAAGATTCTTAGCCATTGATTTATTAATTGTAAATAACTACCATTTACCTTAGCAATATTCTTTAACAGTTTATAAAATACCGTAGATTTAGAACATTTAAAACTCATTTCAGTACTGATGATAATATGGGAAATGTAGATTCTGTTAATGCATCTGGACTACACAGTGAAATTAGGATATGTTTTGAATATTCTGCCATTTTCAAATCTTAGGCAATTCAAACTCCTCTTATAGTAGATTGTTTAAAAAATGTTTGGCAGTAAGTAGCTTTAAGGTATTAAGTCTCATGATTTGTTCCCATCCAAGAGATTTACTTGCAATTTTCAAATTTAAATTATTCCAGAGTGTAAATTTGTCATGCGAATAAGAGTAAAAATTACCACATCTTAGCTTTTCCAATTGTGCCTTTAATGCAGAAACTATAATAGACTTTGGCTGAAAATGGAATTGTCTTGCTATTATGTCAGCAAGGTCAAATTCTTTCTAACTCTGCCAACAATATGTTTGACTTTATCACTTACAATCCATAGGCACATTGAACTCAAAATATGTGTTCAGTGATAAAGCAGAGAATCAGGAAAGATAAACTTCCATTATCATATGATAGCTATAATTTAAATAAAGAAAATCCAGCAGTTTAGAAATATTACAGCACTAAATGGAAAGGACGTTCATGAAATTAGCAAGGAATATATCTTAAGTATATCAGCGTCGAAGTGATATGTATCTTTATGTTTATCTTCCCTTATATGCTTGATGGGATTTTAATGTCAACTTTATCTATTGTGTTAAAACATTTGAAATATTTATATACATATGTGAAGAAAGTTTCCTTGGAATGGTTGTTCCCAAATTTTCCAAATAATGTAATTAAAATCCATAGAAGTCTTTAAATTGTATATGAACTTCAGTCACAGCTGTTTGAAGCAAGCTATATGCTAAAAAGAAAGTAAGCAGTACAAATCTCATGATTTTAATTTTATTTTTTAATTTTAATTTTAAAGAGATCAAATTGTAAAAGTTCTTGATTTTGAGCTACACAAATAACAGCGATTACATGTACCTAAATTTGATTTTTTAAAATGGTTCAGTGTATCTCTTAATCTCATGGTACATAAAATAGCTTTGATATCCTTTCAACTTAAAATATTTAAATCTAGAAAAAATGGGGCAACTCTTTAAAATAATTGATATAAGTCAGGAACAGACCGATATGCATTTTTAAAAATGAAAAAAACAAAGCAAAGCACAACAAAAAGAGCACACAAGAACAAGTAATAAATGTACATGAAGAAAAAGTTTTTTAAAAAAATAAAAAGCCAGAAGTAAATACTGGAATAAAAACTAAAAGAAAGCTAAACCCACAAGTATTCCTAAATAGGATGTTCAGAAATTATAATACAGAAACTCCACCTCCAGGGCCCATTGTAAATAGTAGATTAAAAAAAAAAGTTATTTAAGTTTATTACCTGTTTAATTCACATCCTGAAATTTTTAAAAAGTTGGAAAAAGAAAAAATATTTAGTCTCTTTTTGTATACTAGATCATTTTCAGTTCTGAACCATCAGTGGAAGAATATCTGGATCTATCATCTTTTCATTCGGGGGTTTTACTTGGTGTAACAGATAAAGAATATAGTCCTGTATTGTAGATTTCAGATATCTCACAACAGTGAGATTTAGTTTTGGGGTCAAATAGAAATGAAAACCCATCCAATAAGCAGATTCAATTTCAAATGTATACATATCTGCCAGAATAAAATCCGATACAGATAGTCTTCGACTTACCACCACAATTGAGCCCAAAATTTTGATTGTTAAATGAGACATTTGTTAAGTGAGTTTTCCCTTTTTTTACAACCTTTCTTGCCACAGTTGTTAAATGAAGCACTGTTGTTGTTAAATTACTAATCCTTTAATAATTCAGTGAATCTGGCTTTCCCATTGACTTAGCTTGTCAGAAAGTTGCAAAAAAGGACACTGCAACCATCATAAATACCAACCAATTGCCAAGCATCTGAATTTTGATCACATGATGGTGGGGATACTGCAAAGGTTGTAACTCTGAAAAACAGTCATGACACTTTTTTCAGTGTGTCGTAACTGAATAGTCACTAAATGAGCTGTTACAAGTCAAGGACTGCCTGTATTATCATGAAATGTATTCTAGTCTGATCTTGCTCAGTAATATATGGAATGTTTAAAAATATACCTGGTTTCCTGTATGTAATGTAATATGCTTTGTTTATTCCTTTTTTTCTCTTTTTTTCCCTTGCTTCCTTTTATGTGGGTTTACCCTATTTTTCCTCATTTTTTATACATTAAAGCAGTTAGAAAAAACATATTGGACCAGTAATTTTCAATAGCCTTCATCACTCTTAGAACTAGTTTCACCTAATGAAAAGCAGTGTAACTACCAGAACATACTTGATCATTAAGTCAATTCAAACAGCCAAAAATGTCTCATTCTATGACACCTGGTGTTTTAATTGTTCTTCAAAGAATAATTACTGCTTTTAGCTAGCTTTACTATAGGATTGAAATTAACAATTTACATGATTCATAAATTCATTTAAAACTTTTTTCTTTTTCATTTTTATTTAAAGCCCAAATAGAGTAAAATCTGAATAAAAGTGTTAATGAATATACCTTGCTTCTTTGCCCCTGTAAACATTTAGGAAAGTTTAGCAATTGAAACGAAGATAAAACTGTAAAACATGAATTTAACATTACTGCAATTAAAATAAATTAACAATTGATGTTTGCAAAATAACATATTGTTTTCCTAAATACTGAGAAAATGAAGACCAAATCCATCTCCCTGTAGAATGTTGCAAGTCCATTGCCTGGGAACACCAGAAAAGACACTCTCCCACATACCAAAAAGCTGAGATTTCAGCAGCAGGGGCATCTTCAGAATAGTATCTCCTGCTGATCTGGGCAGGTTCATAGCAAGAGAAGTCTTCTGTGAAATAGATAGATCCTGAGTCACTTACAGCTTTAAAGATCAGATGTTAAATTGTGTTTACTCAGCAGTTGGGCCTATTTGGCAACTGAAAGCCAGCCTTGTCAGGTGCTAGGAATGGGGAAAGCTGAGTTTCTCTAGCCCTACCATAGATAGTCGGAGAACAAAATGTATGTAGCCTAACAACCAAGCTCAGAGATCACCAAGGACTCCTCAGATAGAGCTATGTTGTAAGAAGTATATTTCCTTAATTTGATTAAATCTGGAGATGGGGTCTAATTTTAATTTTCTTTTATTCTTCTTAGATTTGCAGGAAAGACCTGCTTCTTCATATGCACAGGGAGCTAGACCAAAGGAAAACTCATTGAGTTCTTTAAGGCTGAACACATCCATGAACCGCCAGTTGCCTTCTGAACATGAATCTTCATTTCTCTCTAGAGAGCATAGCTGGAATTCAAGATCTAACTATGTCCCAAGAGAAGTAGAGACTTCTGAAAGGAATATACAGCCAGAGTTTACCCAAGATACCATGAGAAGTGGGACCAGAACCTCAAACCTTTCTGAAGGAGTTTTGCCAACCCAAAGGTCATTAAGTGAGCCTTCTGCTGATACTGAAGGAAGGCGTTCAACAAGGCAGTTACTATCTCGCTTGGCATCTAGTATGTCATCCACCTTTTTCCCAAGAAGGTCTGGCCAAGACACTTTGTCGTCTTCAAGATCATTAGGTTCTAGAGATATAAGTGCTCTAAGAGCTCAAGCTCCTGCCCAGGCGACTTCTTCTAACCCACTTACAACTTCTGAAGGTACAGAAGCTCAAACACCTGATCCTGGTCCTCAGGGATTTAGCTTCCTTAGAAGACGCTGGGGTTTGGCAGGTATTTCACCAAATCCAAGTGCTGAGACAGAACCTGGAAATTACAGACATAATTCTGAAAGTAGAAATGCAGGTTCCTGGCTGTCATCATCTTTGAGGAACAGATGTACACCTTTGTTTTCAAGAAGGAGAAGAGAAGGAAGAGATGAAACTGCAAGAACTTCTGCCTCTGAAACATCTGCTAGGTCACTGCATCTTTTTAGGAGAAGAGAATCTGCTGGGGATGGACCTCTTGAGACACAAAGGGAGTCCCTCAGGCCGAGGCCATCGATACCTGCAGTACCCAGTGGTACTGTATCTGTTCCTTCAGGGTCAGAGTCAGTGCCTCCTAGAAGAAATTCAGGAATATCAGGAATGTTTCCCGGCTCTCTTTTTCGGTTTGCAATGCCGCCAACTTTGGAAAATAACTTGTCCGACAATGTTATGATAACTGTAGATATTATTCCATCGAATTGGAGTCAGTCTAATGGACAAGATAGTGACAAATCTAAAATATCTTCAAGAGATCCAGAAAAGCTTCAGAAAATTAAAGAGAGGTAAACAGCTATTTTTATCATTTGAATGATGTTTTAATTATAAATTTTGTTGGGCAAGTCCTATACTTATTGCAACAAATAATATCTTGGAAATGCTGATGTATCTGATTAATGTCATAATATGCAAACAATTTAATTCAACATCGTAAATTTTCTCATCTCTGTTCAGTCTTCTTTCAGAAGAAGAGGAAGAAGAGGAAGAAGACATATGTAGGATTTGTCAAATGTCCTCTACATCTGTCACTAATCTCTTAATCGAGCCATGTAAATGTGCTGGAAGTCTGCAGTATGTTCACCAGGAGTGTATGAAAAAGTGGCTACAATCCAAGATTAACTCAGGTAAGAATTTTTAAGATCACAATTCAGGAAAAATAGACTAATTTGAAAGTTGATCACAAAAGGGGATTGTTAAAGTGTAGTTGGAAAATGAATGAAACTGGCTGGATGCATGTAAGCGTGAGGGTCCTTGGTGCTCTCTGAGCTTGGTTGTTTTCTTGCAGATGTTTCATTATCCAAACTAGGCAACATCATCAATGCATGCAACATCATTGTCTGAAAGAAAACAACCAAGCTGAGAAAGCACCAAAGACCCCTCATTTCAACCCTGAGCTACAAATATTTTCCTTTATTGGTACAAGTAAGAGTCCATATTAGGAATTGCATCATGGCAATAAGAACAGCAAAACAACATTATTTTTTTGCTCTTAACAAATTCCCAGATGATTGCTCGGTAGGCCTATTTAAAGTGACCTGTTCCCTGCCAGGAAGGAACAACTTGCTGCCCCTCCAGTCTATTATGGGGAATACTGAAAGCATCTAGCACGGGGGTACCAACTCAAGGCCCGCAGAGTGCTTAAATCTGGCCCATGGGGCTGGCCTGGAAATATCAAAGGACTGGCCCATGGTGTCTCTACCAGCCAAAACTGGGCCCGTTTTTGTTCTCCACAGCCTCCTGCAGTGCTCTGCCAGCCAAAAATGGGCTGCGAGGGGCCCTGAGAAGCCCCCCCTCGCATCCTGTTTTGGCTGGCAAAGTACTGCAGGAGGCATCCATGCTGTCTTCCCCCTCTTCTCCTCCCCTCCCGCCAGCCCTGGCTATGATTATGACATCAAAGCACCACGGGGTTACCATTTGCAACCTTCTTTGCTGACTTCTGACAAGTGAATGAATGGGAAATCCAGTAGGAAGTCAGAAATAGCAACTATGTTTCAACATGAGTTTTATTCAAAAATATTTCAAAATTCATTTAGAATTTTACTCATTAGAAGAAACACACACACACACACATGCACTCACACACACACATACTGAGATTATATGTGGTTTGAAAAACCTGTGAAATTCATATTTTAATGCAAATCTTTTTTTGAAAAATAATGTATAGAAACAATAGAATGGACAGCTATAAAATGTTTAGCATTTTGATCTTAACTATCATAATAATAATATAGCCTTAATACATAATCTGTGAAAAGAATCAACAGGGACACTTGAATTTTAGATGATTGTCCTGATTTCTCTACTCTTACCTATTTCTCTTAGAATCACAGTTGTATATATAGTAGTGAATATAGTTTTCTGTTTAATGATGTACTTTTCTCAACATGATTGCTGACTGTTTCTGAATGTTTTCAATGCCAAGGCTAAATAAAATAAAAGGTATAACATCCCCCCCGCCAGGTTCTTCATTGGAAGATGTAACTACCTGTGAATTGTGTAAAGAGAAGCTTCAGCTCAATCTTGACAATTTTGATATCCATGAACTCCATAGAGCACATGCAAATGAACAAGTTAGTATATTTTGGCTAATTTGGTAAGTGTCAGTTTAGTGCTTGTGACTCAGGATAGGTTTTTTTTTCCAACTGTGGAAGAAATAATCTGTTTATGACAGACAATTTATGTTGCTTGTATTTTGTACTCTGTAAAATACTTCAAGAAACTTCATATACATAAAACACCTCCCTTTTTACAACCGTGTAATCCCTTAATTCTGGGTAGAGTCGGGGCGACTACATGGAGCTGAGCGCTTGATGGGCGGATGCCCTTCCTGATGCCGCATGGAGTTCACAGCATATATTTTTTCTTTGCGCCCTAGAAGAGAAACAGCTTTAGCTATCTAGGATTGAATTCTCAACATTCTGAGTGGGAGGCGAGCATATTTATCACTAGGACATCATACTGCTGAAACACCATATACATAGCAGCATAAAAATATTTTTTAAAAACTCCATATACATATAAGCATAAAAATAAAAGAACAAGCAGCAACAAATACCAATACCATATACCAACAAACATACCTCCTGGTCAAAGGGCACTCCTAAGCAAAATAGAACAGAATTGATTCTGAAATTCAAAGTTTTTCTGACACATAGGAGGGATGAGGCTGATAGAATTCCTATTAGGAGACAGTTTCAAAGAGTGGAAGCATCCATTGAGAATGCCTGTCTGCATCCTTTGCCCTTTTGGATAACAATTTCATAGGGACACCTTGTAAGAAGTATATATGATCTGGTTGGAGTAGGCAAGTAAATATGGAAAAAAGTGATCCTTCAGATAATCAGGTCTAGAGCCATCTAGGACCTCAATTCAGCACTTTGCATTGCACCTGGATTGGGTTTGGTAATTAGCACAACTTCTAAAGTTGTGTGGTCACATAAGAATATCAATATACAGGTGAAACTCAAAAAATTAGAATATCGTGCAAAAGTTCATTTATTTCAGTAATGCAACTTAAAAGGTGAAACTAATATATGAGATAAGACTCATTACATGCAAAGCAAGATAGTTCAAGCCGTGATTTGTCATAATTGTGATGATTATGGCGTACAGCTCATGAAAACCCCAAATCCACCATCTCAGAAAATTAGAATATGAAATCAATAAAACAAGGATTGTATATAGAACTATATCGGACCTCTGAAAAGTATAAGCATGCATATGTACTCAGTACTTGGTTTGGGCCCCTTTTGCAGCAATTACTGCCTCAATGCGGCGTGGCATGGAAGCTATCAGCCTGTGGCACTGCTGAGGTGTTATGGAAGACCAAGATGCTTCAATAGTGGCCTTCAGCTCTTCTGCATTGTTCGGTCTCATGTCTCTCATCTTTTTCTTGGCAATGCCCCATAGATTCTCTATGGGGTTCAGGTCAGGTGAGTTTGCTGGCCAATCAAGCACAGTAATCCAACAGTCATTGAACCAGGTTTTGGTGCTTTTGGCAGTGTGGGCAGCTGGAAAATGAAGTCAGCATCCCCATAAATCTTGTCTGCAGAAGCAAGCATGAAGTGCTCCAAAATCTCCTGGTAGACAGCTGCGTTGACCCTGGTCTTAATGAAGCACAGTGGTCCAAAGTCTTCTTTTCTGATGAGAGCAACTTTTGCATCTTATTTGGAACCAATAGCAATAGCAATAGCAGTAGACTTATATACCGCTTCATAGGCCTTTCAGGCCTCTCTAAGCGGTTTACAGAGAGTCAGCATATTGCCCCCAACAATCTGGGTCCTCATTTTACCCACCTCGGAAGGATGGAAGGCTGAGTCAACCCTGAGCCGGTGAGATTTGAACCGCTGACCTGCTGATCTAGCAGTAGCCTGCAGTGCTGCATTTAACCACTGCGCCACCTTGGCTCAAGAACTCAGAGTATGGAGGAAGAATGGAGAGGCCAATCAAGCGCAGTAATCCTATGGTCATTGAACCAGTTTTTGGTGCTTTTGGCAAAAGTTGCTCTTTTGAGAAGGATGAGAGACATGAGACCGAACAATGCAGAAGAGCTGAAGGCTGTTATTGAAGCATCCTGGTCTTCCATAACACCTCAGCAGTGCCACAGGCTGATAGCTTTCATGCCACGCTGCATTGAGGCAGTAATTTCTGCAAAAGGGGCCCAAACCAAGTATTGAGTACATATGCATGCTTATACTTTTCAGAGGTCCGATATTGTTCTATGTACAATCCTTGTTTTGTTGATTGCATGTAATATTCTAATTTTCTGAGATGGTGGATTTGGGGTTTTCATGAGCTGTACGCCATAATCATCACAATTATGACAAATGGCTTGAACTATCTTGCTTTGCATGTAATGAGTCATCTCATATATTAGCTTTTAAGTTGAATTACTGAAATAAATGAACTTTTGCACGATATTCTAATTTTTCGAGTTTCATCTGTATGCCTATCACTGCTTGGGCCACTGCATTCTGCATCTGCTGTAGCTTCTAGGATACTTCATAGTCAGCCCCATGTAGAGTGTGTATACACACACAAAAGCTGTAACTACAAATGTCTTCCTAGCTAAAGCTACTTGTTTCTCAAACAGGAACTCTTAAGTCTAGGAAGACTCTCAAATTGCAAAGTACAACCTGTTCAGAATAAAATATGGTGTATCCTTGATATTATTCAGGCCACAAACTCAAATCCATCTTGGAGGGGTTGAAATCTTTCATCCCAAGCCAGACCCTGATAATCTCTAGTCACCAGGTCAGCACTTCTATTGTATCAGGAATGGGGCATATATTTCAGTATGATCAGAATATGGATACCAAACCCACAGAAGACCACCTCCAATGATTTCATGTAAATGTTAAAAAGGAATGGAGAGTGCAGAGAGGCGCTCCACAAAACCTTCCCACAGACCTCTCCTACTAACCCAATTGGAACTGGGCTTTGTGGAAGGAGCAAACCATTCCAAAATAGGTCCTTCTATTCCAGTCCCTTGGAGATAGTTCCTGAATGCCATGGTCAGTAGTATCAAAGCTGCTGACCGATCAAGAAAGGGAGGAGGGTTGAATTCCCAAATCCCAGTCTCTTCAGAGATCATCTACAAGGACAACCAGTACCATTTCCGTGCTGTAACCCAGCTTGAATTCTGACTGCCAAGAGTCCAAACAATCTGCTCCCTCAGTCTAGGGTGTTTTTCATTTGTAGGTCACCACTTATTTTTAAGAAGAGGAAGGTTGGGAACAAGTTTATAATTGTCTATGTCAGTTGGATCAAATAAAGATATATTTTTTTTAAGTAAGGGCATCTTCAGAGATGTCAGTAACAGCCCCTCATTCAGAGAATTACTGATTACTCAGATTCAACCTTCTGCCATCTCACAGGAGGCTTTATTAAACTGAAGGAACCAACAAATGGAGAAATAATGGAACTAAATGCATAGGATCCTATCTACGTACTTGGGACTCAAAAACTTATGATTCCAGATCACAAGACGTCCAGTTATCTTCACTGGCAGACAACAATTCAGTTTGCATCTGAGCAGTTGGATCTGTCTTGCAAAGTTGAGTTGCTACTGAATAGCATGGGAAGCAGCCTACTCAACTGACCCCTCCAATCTACATGCACAAAGAAAGCATCCCTTTTGGTTTTCATGATTTAATAGACAGTTATGCTATTAATAGGTTTTAGAGTATCTGGGCTCCAAAGATCTGAACCCTGGCTCCTGCTAGGAGCCCTGGGAACTGGACAAGGGTTTTTGTATTCAATTTGTATACCATTTATTAGACTTTCTGTGGCTTTTTCTTGAGCATGTGTGAGAGAGTGACGGAGAATGAAGGACATCTTAGAATCTTGTAACTTGCTTGTGCTGTGTTATGTGTTCTCAAATTCATTTGCCTGGGGTTTTGGAAGACTAGAATTTGAAAATGATACAAGTAGGAAGTGAGAATGAACTTTAATAAACCCATTTCATTTGCTAATACTGCTGAAATAAGGATCCTTGGGATTAAGGATCATGCATAAATCTTTCAAGACACTGGGTTTCTTTGGCAGTGACAATTGGTTTTCCTTTCCAAAAAGTACTGCAGTGTAAACACACTTTACTAAATTTGAGCCTATACTATTTTGCCCAGTTGACCACTGGGAAAAGTCTGTAGGAGAATTGGAATCCAATGGTCTTTTTCTGATTGGTTCCCCAGATCTTTTCTTTTCTTAATTACTTTCTTATATACCAAAGATAGGGTTTTATTTCTCATAAATGCTAAACAGTATTAATTTTCCAATTAGAATAGTTGAAATGTACTGTCTAATATTTGGTTCTCAGTTTTTATAACTGTTTAAACTTGAACGTCAGATTGTGAACTTTGGGTATTAAAGGCATTGTTTGTTTAGCAACAAGGACTTCAAAACAGTTGATGTAAATTATATGGCTCTCAACCCTCCCCTTACTCAAAATGATTTGTCACAATAATTACTGGAATGGAGAGCTAGGCAGTAAATTGAAATGAAGAATCATCAGGAAGTGTGATTAGATGAGTTATTTCTTCAAATGTTCAAGAAAGTTCAGATCCAAGTCTGAAGTTGTACCCCTGCAATCAAGGGGAACATGATCATGAAAACACAGTATATATTTTGGAAAGCTTGAATATCTGACTTCTAATGCCTTCTTTTTCCAGGCAGACTATGAATTTATCAGTTCTGGGCTTTACCTTGTAGTATTGTTACATTTGTGTGAACAACGCTTTTCAGATATGCTGGGAACTACAAGTGAGGCCAACACACGTATCCGGGTAAGGGATATGACTTGTTTCTGTAATAGAACCAGTTTGTTACTACAATTAAAGCACATTAGATCTCTTTCAAATATTATATGTCCAGAACCAAAAGAGACTAATTTCAAATGTGTGCTTTTTGCTCTTCTTCCTGATGTTCTGTACAGCTCCCCAAAAGACATTCAAGAAGGTCAGGGGTTCCATTTAAAACCATAGAATGAAAGGAACGTGGCCAGAGAGTAGCTAGACGTACGCTGTGTTGATAACGCAGCCTTTCCGCTTTAGGGTTTACATAGCTAAGGTAACACCTGCTTTAAAAAGTATGCTGGGAAAGACAACAAAGCAGAATATATTTTGGGTATCTTACTATAATCTGGCAACTATCTTATTGGCTGATTTACTGGCCTTCTGAAAAGGAAAGGCTGCCTTCCATTAATTTGTTTTAGTCTTCATTTTCTAAGTCCATTTCCCAAAATGGGAACATCCTAGTTTTTCTTTGTAGGGAAAATACTTCAGTTGTCCAGTTAAGTCTTTGACTTAACAGTTCATTTAGTGACTGTTCAAAGTTACAACAGTACTGAAAAAAGTGACACGACCATTTCCCATACTTGTGACCATTGCATATTTATGATGGTTGCAATGTCCCAGGAACATGTGATCATTTTTTGAAAACTTCTGATAAGCAAAGACAATGAGGAAGCCAGATTCACTTAACTGCGTTATTATCGTAACCAGTATAGTGATTAATTTAACAGCTGTGGCAAAAAGATCATAAAATGAGGTAAAGCTCACTCAACAAATGTCTCACTTAGCAACAGAAATTGTGGTCGTAACTTACTGACTAATATTTTTACTGTCTTTCTCATTTTCTAGCTTATACATATCTATTTTGAACAAATCTTAAATATATTTTAGGAAAACGTTATGTGGGGATATTCTTTTATTTATATTCTGTTCTTTTTAATATAATGTATATCCCAATCTGCAACTAAATTGTTAAGCACTTAGTTGTATCAGAAATGATGAAATATGCAAGTGGATTTATACGTATATTTAACGGACTCTTCTTTGTAATGCTTTGGACTAATAGAACTGCAGCAGTTTAACAGCTTTCTTGAATTCTTGATAATTTAGAAAGTGCCCTTAATATTTAGACTCTGTTCTTAAATAGTTCTTTTTTATAAGGTGGAGATTTAAATACCCTATGTTTAACTGAATGGCAGTGTTGCTGATTTTGCCCATTCATCAGCTCAGGCTAAAACCTCCAGAATTTAAATTCAAAACATGCTCAAATCATGCACCATTTTTGCTTTTACATTCCAGCAGCATTGACTCAGTTGCATGCAGCCTTACGTTTCTTAACAGAAAAATGTAAAAAGTGAACCACTGGGTCACAGCCATTCTCATTGTTACATGCAATTTTCTCTACTTTAGAGGGTCTAAATGCATTTATAATCCACCAGTTCACATGTTTTTACGTAAGATGTGTTCCTGGAGACAGTAGGCACTTTTCACGTATATGAGAAATGAGGAATTCTTGAAAAATTTACTTGTGGTATTGGATTTTTAATGGTGTAAGGTCCTGTGGTGAGTTGCATTTTTAAAACTGCCTTTTTGCATTGCTTCTAGTTTATTAATCTTGCAAGAACTCTTCAGGCACACATGGATGATATTGAAAGTAGGTGATTTTACTACTAAGTTTAAAAAGGGATAAAGTACAGTCTATTCTTATATGTAATATTAAGTACCAAAATATCTGAGTTGATCTGCAGTTTTCAGATAGAATTAGAAGAAATTGTAAGGGCACCTGAAGAACTCAAATCTCAAAATCCGGTTCCTGAGGAAACACAATCTGTTTACTTGTTTCAAAGTCCCCTGCACTTTCTTCTCAGAGAAATTTTGAATGGCAAAAACTAAACTAAACTTGCCATAGTATGCATATACTTAACATTTATAATTGAAAGAAACAAAGTCCATCCACTGAAATTACTAGAACCTGGTTAGTCTTGATCAGTTTTTATATACCTAAGAAAGGCTGATCTTGCTGACTCAAACATGTGATCATAGACTTGCTTTCAGGTAGGCATTGGGAGGGTTCAGCTAAAGATCTTTGAAGAATAGTCTTTCTCTAATAGGACTCTAATTATCTTTTGGGGAATGTATACTTTTAATAAAACATCTTATGGGGTGATGTCTGTTTGAGGTAGTTCCATTTAAGATACGGTTGCTGATACAGCAGTTGTAATGAACCCTTGTTATTGCCAACCCATTTTTCTCCTGCATCTTTAGATCGTGTGTACATTTGATGTCTTTTTTCTATAGATCTCTATGCCTAAAGGCCCCACTTACATATCCTACCGTCCATTACATACAGGTGAAACTCAAAAAATTAGAATATCGTGCAAAAGTTCATTTATTTCAGTAATGCAACTTAAATATATGAGATAAGACTCATTACATGCAAAGCAAGATAGTTCAAGTCATGATTTGTCATAATTGTGAAGATTATGGCATACAGCTCATGAAAACCCCAAATCCACCATCTCAGAAAATTAGAATATTATATGCAATCAATAAAACAAACAACTTTTGCCAAAAGCACCAAAACCTGGTTCAATGACCATGGAATTACTGTGCTTGATTGGCCTCTCCATTCTTCCTCCATACTCTGGGTCCTTGGTTTCCAAATGAGATGAAAAAGTTGCTCTCATCAGAAAAGAGGACTTTGGACCACTGAGCAACAAGACTTTGGATCACTGTGCTTCATTAAGACCAGGGTCAATGCAGCTGTCTACCAGGAGATTTTGGAGCACTTCATGCTTCCTTCCGCATACGAGCTTTAAAGGGATGCTGACTTCATTTTCCTGCTTCCCACACTGCCAAAAGCACCAAAACCTGGTTCAGTAACCGTGGGATTACTGTGTTTGATTGGCCAGCAAACTCACCTGACCTGAACCCCATAGAGAATCTATGGGGCATTGCCAAGAGAAAGAAGAGAGACATGTGACTGAACAATGCAGAAGAGCTGAAGGCCGCTATTGAAGCATCCTGTCTTCCATAACATCCCAGCAGTGCCACAGGCTGATAGTCTCCATGCCATGCTGCATTGAGGCAGTAATTTCTGCAAAAGGGGCCCAAACCAAGTATTGAGTACATATGCATGCTTATACTTTTCAGAGGTCCAGTATTGTTCTATGTACAATCCTTGTTTTATTGATTGCATGTAATAATCTAATTTTCTGAGATGGTGGATTTGGGGTTTTCATGAGCTGTACGCCATAATCATCACAATCACGACAAATCACGGCTTGAACTATCTTGCTTTGCATGTAATGAGTCTTATCTCATATATTAGTTTTTAAGTTGCATTACTGAAATAAATGAACTTTTGCACGATATTCTAATTTTTCAAATTTCACCTGTAGGTTAGGGTGATGATAAAAGAAACTAAAATTATATTCTGTGAATGAATGTTATTTGTGTCCATAAAAGTTTTCCTTGTTCCCTGTTCATACATATATAGGTATTTAATACAAACCTCATTTATTTATTTGGTATTATTTACTTCATTTACAAATTTAGGCTTCCTGTTAAGGACATTTTGGATTTTGACCATTCATTTACGCTAGCTACATCTGGATTTTTGCTTTAAAAGGGCTTTTACTCCTTAACACATTTATTTCATAATAATCTTAACCATGTAATTTAATCATACTCTTTTTGGGAAAAGAAATCCTTTGTTAGTCTTTTTGGTATTTAAGATGCCTGCTAAAGTTCTGTACTTGCACATTAAAACCAAAGCAAAATCATATATGATGTGAAACACTTTATTGCATTGATAAAAATCTGGCCCTTTATCATTCTTAAATTGTCCAGCTGTAAAAAAACAAAACAAAACACCACAAACCATTCCTATAGGTTCCTAACATGTTAAATTGAAATGATGGGCAGAACAGTATTGTGAGAGTTGGCAAGTAAGTATCTACATTTTTATAGAATTATAGTTGTTAGAAAGTATACAAGAATTTCGTTAGTGGGCTCCCATTGAGAATTATTGAAATGGTACCTAAAGATAGTTGCTTTACATATTTTTACTAAATTTTCCAAATTTTATCCTTCTCCTTTCTCAAATTACTTTTTAAACAAAGTTTGATATCCTTTTACATTCATGTGCTTACTAAAAGCAATATACTTTAGCATAAGTATACATAGGTGCATTTTGATTTTTAGTTTCAGAGATGTTAAGTTAAAGTTGTACATAGATATTAATTTAGGGAAGCACTCCATTACGAAGCGCCAAGTTCAAACATACATAAATGTGTTACTAGATGTTCTATGTCACATTAAAAATAATGTCCTTGAAAAGTTTCTGATTATATTCTGTACTTCCAGCAGCTTCAGATGATGATGATTCTGAAGATGGTGATCTCGATAGGACCCTTGATGCTGCATAGATGGAGTGAAAGGGCTGAATGCTCAGCTGACACAAGTATCACCAGTGCACATTTATTTAGTAAACCATGCTGAATTCTATTAGATTTCTGAAGAACTGCTGAGTCAAGCAGAAAATCTGCTGTTGCACACTGGTATCCATAGATACTGGATATTGCTCATTCAGTCTGCAAGAGTATCTTTCTTTTTTCAGAGTATGACGATGTATGCCTTCTTCTCAAGGGTGTGATTTTTATCTGTAAGGAAGAGTTCTTTTTGTATAAACTTCTTACAGAAATCGGTTATAAATTCTGGGAAATGTTTCTCATGTTTTGCTCTTCTGCCGGCACTAAGTGGAACTGTTAAATGAGTTTGCAAGTTCAAGTCGCGGGGAGGGGATAATTCTTTGTTAACTTACCACTTAAAAATATCTATTGGGAAGTCTCATCATTTTGGTTCCAGTGTGAACAACCTAGATTGAATGAGGGAGTGAATGGGTTCTGTAATTAGTGTTAAGTTTCTCTACGTTTTTCTGGAGGAGTGTTTAACTCAAAGCAATAAACTTGCAAGGGGCTACTAATAAGTGTTAATTAAGGCTTTTATAAGTATTGATTTCAAAACTGCAGATTATATTTGATAATATTATGTACAAATTCCAATGAGGAATTACAGCAGTAAACACAAACATTTCAGCATTTCTGGAAGGAATAAAACTTATGGTTTAGAATCTTAACCAAGCTATTTATCTGAATGAACATTTTTTAGAACCCACATTCACTGATAAGGCACTGGTTATCAATGTGTTTTCTAGTGTTGTCACTTGTTTGTTAAATAAAAATTGCAATCCTATGGTTTGTCTATACCTCTTTAAAATAAGGTAACATTTAGAGTCTAAGCCATACCCACATAGGAATTTTGTTTGGTTTAAGAATGTCAGTGCTGATTGAATCTGTTGGGGTGAAACCATAATAGGGATATGTTTTCTGTGTTGCTCATAAGGCTAATGTCTCCTCCTAGGTCAGCTCTAGGATTTCAAGTTGCATCCATACAAGTTTCCTGGCAACCATTCAGAAACTACTTGCCATTTTTTCCAGGAAAGCACTTTCTGAGAATGATCCCTTTACAGAGAGCATCATTTTCCCCTTATATGAATGCAGGTAGTCCTCGACCTCCAAAAGTTTGTTTACTGACTATTCAAAGTTGCAATGGCATTGAAAAACGTGATCACCTTTTGCGACTTCTGATAAGCAAAGTCAATGGGGAAGCCAGATTTACTTAACAGTTGGACTAATTTAACAATTACAGTGATTCAGTGAACAACTGTGGCCAGAAAGATTGTAAAATGGGGCAAACTCACTTAACAAATGTTTCACTTAGCAACATAAATTTTGGGCTCAATTGTGGTCGTAAGTCAAGGAATACCTGTAGAACATAGTCTATTTACTCCAAATCAGCAGCGTCCATTTTAAACTTCAGAATATTGTCTTTGCAGATACATTCATATAAAATACATTCATATTGCTTAACTTATCCTTTTGACCACTTCAAAATGAGTTGCTTGAGATTCAAAGAGGGAGTGGGAGAAGGGGCAATGCAATCCAGGGTCCTGATCCAACTAAAGTCGTAAAGCTGTCATCCAAAGTACATTGTGCTACCTTGTTCCTTCCACATGATAATCCCACTTAGAATTAAGGATTCCCATTAGAGTTTCAGCTCACACAGAATTCTTTGCATCTAAAAAAACCTTTGTTGCACTCAAACAGTTGTTCCATATTACTTCTGTGTAGTTGAATATTTCTTCCTAACACAAAGTCCTTGACTTACAACCATTCATCTAGTGACCGTTTGAGGTTATGATGGCACTGAAAAAAGTGACAACCAGTCCTTGCATTTGCAACCATCATAGTATCTTTATAGTCATATAATCAAATTTGGGCATTTGGCAACTAATAGATATTTATGACATTTGGTCATATGATCGTCACTTGGGGCCTTCCTAGCCAGCTTCTGACAAGCAAAGTCAGTGGGGGAACCCGAATCACTTAACAACTGAAGTGATTTGTTTAACAATTGTGGCAAAAAGGTTGCAAAATCAAGCACGACTCATTTAACAACTGCCTTGCTTAGCAACAGAAATTCTGGTCCCAATTATGATAGTAAACCAAGGACTACCTCTATGAATCTTAGTTGATAGAACACAGCTGGATATTCATTGGTGGGCAACTTTGCCCAATTGTAAATAGAGCACAGGTGGTCCTTGTTTAGCGACTACATTAAGAACTGGCAACTTGTTAAATAAAGTGATTGCCGAATGAAACTGCAAGTCTGCTTCTGATCTTATTTCAGCTTTCCTTTGCTTTACAGAGCTGCAAAGATTGTATATACAAGGATTGGTTGAAAAGTTGTTTCTTCATAACACAATATGCCCTGTGCAATCATTAAGCAAGGACTGTCTATGTAGAGGTTCTATATTCTAAGATACCCTTAGCCCAATGGATCGCTACAGTACAGTTTTTGTAGGAAAACAGGTTTTTGTTTTACTTCAAGAAAGATTAACAGCCTGGCCAAAAATATCAACTTTTCCAAGTCCATATAGGGATTCTACACATATTCAATGCTTTAAAACTGCAGTCCAGAGTTTGTGTATCTTCTACTGTTAACTGCTGCTTTTTGAAATACTGGAATAGAGATATGAAGGCCAATCTTAAGGAAAAGTTAAAAAGGAGAGCAAGTAATGTAAAGAATTTTTTTACTTATTTTGAGTCTTCATATTTTGTTCTATAGAAAATTTTTGTATTTGCTGTTTCGAGCTGTAATCTGAAAAGTGCTGCCTATGAAGGCTAGTACCTCATTTTGGGGAAAAAGGCGATTAGAGAAAAAATAATAATTACAATGATATGAGCTACATTCTTCTAAATTATCTTCCCTTTTGTTTATGAAAAAATTGACTAAAATTAATTTAGGAGAGATGGGGGGATGGGACATTAGACCTGTTTAAAAAATATGGCCTTTTCTCTGGCACCAAGAGGCATGTAATTATCTAAATTATAAAAGTCAGCTAGTGTAGTAAAGATGTGATACACATATTCAACCATCCAAATGATTATTTTGATATAACGCTCATTCATACAGAAATGTATGTATATTTTAGCCTAATTGTGACCAATGCTAACATGAGGCAACCATTGAATAATGTTGTTTAAGCAATTTCTTATTCAGTCTCTGGTATGATAAGCTGTAATTCCCAAACACCATGTGCTTATCAGTAATTGATAGCCTAATTGTAAATACTGAATTGCTTTATGTATGCAATTCTAGACAGGGCCGTTTTAGTTATTGCTTTTATTCGAGCTCCAAAAACTGCAAATATTAATAATCAAATTTTTATTTCAAAGAACAGAGTATTAAAATAGACATATATAAAAAGATTGGGATTATGTTGAAGGTCCTTGCCATAGTTCCATATTTTGTTAATATTAAAAAAAAGTTGACATTCACTAGGAGAGTAAGCAGACTTCATGATAAAGATACAAGGTTTTAATAAATTGTCCTGTCCATTGTTCATAATTGCAGTTGCTCCACATTTCTTAAAGATAATATTTAAAGTCCTGCACTTTAAAATTTTGGTAATGATATAAAGAGTTTTTGATTGTTAGTCCACAATTGGAATTTTGAACTTCATAAACAAATGGGTGCTGTGAGACTATTGGCAATGTCTCACCAGAAT
The DNA here is from genome assembly GCF_009769535.1 of Thamnophis elegans. Lineage (NCBI taxonomy): Eukaryota > Metazoa > Chordata > Lepidosauria > Squamata > Natricidae > Thamnophis > Thamnophis elegans. Next base: position 33,043,498 of record NC_045541.1, on the reverse strand, counting down.
AAATGTAGCATAATGTTGGTGAAGGGAGGAGCTTCTTCCTTCCAAAGGATCTTTGGGCGTTTTGGATAAAAATGATTTCTAAACTATGATATTATTAAAAGGGTATCAAGCATGTTGAAAAATGGACATTTAGATAGAAAATCATTTCATATGTAAAACAATTTAAGAAACATTATTTGCTTTATATTTCATTAGAATAGAGGATAGTGGTTTTGAAGATTGCTTTTGTGCCAGTGTCTCTTTCTATAACAGTATCTAAATGAAAACAGTTTAAGCAGAATATTCATCTTCATCTATGAAAAATGTTTCATTGTCACATGGAATTTGAGTGATGGAATTATGTATGCTACAACCTGGTCTGGAAGATATCCTTTGATAAAGAAACCAGAGAAATGCTGCAGAGATTGCCACAGTTATTGTTGATATTATGACTATGATGCTCATCCAAGCAGTTTCTGAAACGACAGAGATTACAAGAAAAGTACATAATCAGATATGTTGTTTTCTGCAACTGCAAATATTTTTCAGCTGTTTAACATTCTGATATTATTGGACCATTTCCCTGATTGGATTATGCACAGCTTTTTATTTACCCATTAAATCTTTTAAGATCTTTTAATTACTGAGAATCTCCAGAGACTTTTAAGATAGTACTAGCACTTAGACTTATATACCACTTCATAGTGCTTTACAGCTCTCTCTAAGCGGTTTAGAGTCAGCATACTGCCCCCAATCATCCAGGTCCTCATTTTACCCACCTCGGAAGGATGGAAGTCTGAGTCAACCTTGAGCCTGGTGAGATTCGACCTGCTTGCTGTCTGCAGAACTAGCCTGCAATACTTCATTCTAACTACTGTGACACCAAGGCTCTTAGATAGAGCAGATACAAGTCAATAGACCACAATCCTAGATCTCTAGGATGTGGGGAATTATCTGAGATAATAAACAGATCTAGAAATGTTTCCTTAATACTTTGATGTTACCATGTCACTTATTACTTTCTATATAGATAGTCCTCAACTTAAAAAAAGAGAAAGGTTTCCCTGTCCCATCGTGTCTGACACTAAGGGGCAGTGTTTATCTCTGTTTCTTAGCCAAGAGAGCCTGCATTGTCCAAAGATTACAATTCATTTAGTGATCATTTGAAATGACAGTGACACTGAACAAAGTGATTTATGATTGGTTTTTACAACTGTTGCAGCATCCACATAGTCATGTGATCAAAGTTTGAGTGTTTGGCAACCCAGTTTGGTTGGGTTGGCATGTACTTAAGACAGTTGCACTATCCCAGGGTCATGGGAGCACCATTTTGTACCCTTCCTAGGTAGCTTCTGACAAGCAAAGTCAATGGGGGAAGCCAGATTTGCTTAATGACTGCATGATTTACTTGACAACTGCAGTGATTCCCTTAACTGTGGCAAAAAAGGCCATAAAATGGAACATAACTCAGCTGTGTTATTTAACAATGAAAATTTTGCATTCAATTGTAAGTTAAGAACTACCTGTATTACTTGGTCTTATGTATGTGGTAAGTAACTTCTACCACTGAAGCATGTTTCATCATGCTGCTTCAAATACAAAACTATCTTCCTTATACTCACATTTTCCATTTTAGAATGCACCAAATATAATTTTATCATTTTCACCCTAACATTTAATTAGTCTAATAAGAATTTTAATAAGCTTGAAAAATGGTTGAGTTACTGCCTTTATGGAGTTCTGATTTTCCATGTCCTGACCGATACAGCTTCCAGTGGACCTGTCCTCATGATATAAAAAAATTCTCCAATATGTACCAGACAAATGGCAACAAAAATGTGGGGAATCAGTGACATTTAACAGTGAATGGATATCTTTAATATGGCTTCTTGCATATCCAAATAGAATACACAACAATAATTCCTTGCTTAGAAAAGGTCTATTAAAATCAGTGGGATGAATTAAATTAGTTATGGCTAAATTACATTGATGGACCTGCTGTTAATGATATCCACACATGGAACCAATCCATGATAACTCTGAATGTTATTTCCAGAAAAAAGGAAACTGAAATAAAAAGACACTATCTTAGCACTGTTTCATTACAATATAAAGAAAAAAAAGCAGATTACTCACCAAATAAGTGTGTCTTTTCATAAAGAACTAGCAACATGCAAAGGAAAAAATAAGAACATTAATTTGGATGTTATATCTATATCTATATCTATCTATCTATATATGTGTGTGTGTGTGTGTGTGTATGTATATATAGTTATATATATATAACTATCTCATAGAGAAGTAGTGAAAAATTACTATCCAATAGTTGGCAATAAGCCACTTACTGACCAAATAACAATAATCAATATAAAACCTGAAAAACCTGCTCATTCAAAAGTGTGTGTGTAAAATCCAGTTGAAGTAATTTCTCTGCGAGGACCTCCTTGGGATTGGAAATTCTGGATGTAAATTAGATGGGTATTCAAATGCAGGTACAGTACTGTTCATCCACAGGGGCCTACTGACTGTAGTTTGATTCTGGTGTTTATATTGGTCATAGATTGAACACCATAATAATGAATAAAGCATCCTCTAAAAATCTCACAAGCAAGAATCCTTCCCAAGTCATTTTTCTAAGAGAATGATTCTGCCCACAGAAAGGAAAAAACAGCATTGCACTGATAACCTGAGAGTATATCACCACCAATAAGAATTTTGATAGATAAGAAAGGCACAGTTCATTTTTATTGACCCAGTTAAAACTTTATAAACCCTAGAATGTGAATCTTGAAGTCTTGGAAGTCTATTCAGTTTCAGTGCTAGAATCAGGAGACCCACAAACCAAATTAATCTCTGGCAACTGCTTTTTAAAAAACAATGCTCATCCTAATTATGCTTGCAGTAGGAATAATCAAAAGAATTTGTTTCCTAAATCTGTTAATGGGAAAGACATTTAGCAATAACCCTACCAGAGTTGGGACTAAGCTCCTTAACAGGGAAGTATGTAGATAATTTTTCCTGTGTATTCTGCTATGTGAAAAGCCCAGTAGCAAGATAGCATATTGTTTCCAGTTTCTCTTGAAGAATTCATTTGCATCTAATTAATGTTATCATAATTACACTGCATATATGACCAGTACAGGAATAAAATGACACTGGGATTAAGTTTAATGACCGTGATGACTGGTAATTGATGAAGGGCCCCAGTGTGTTTTGAAGAGGAGGTAAATAACAGCAGGAGTTTTCTCTACTTGAAAGCCCTTCCACAGCCTGTGAAATTCCTCTCCTATAATAGAAAAACTTCAATACTGTAGCATTTTTGAAGCAATGCAGCATGGCTCTTACATACCAGTAGTTTCACATAGGATCTTAGTCAGTGGAAGGTGTTCACAGGAGACTTTTTTCCATCCACCTGAAGCTGTATGCATAGTAGCACAAGTGTTTAGAAGTTCATTGTTACTGTCTTCCTCTATCCAGTTTGTAAAATTTACTTTGGAATCATCATACCATTTGAAAATATCATCTGTAATAATAGAGCAGGTATCAATTTATTTTTGTTTGCTTCATAAACATGAGCCAAAGTAAAAACCTACATTGACTTGATTATTTGTTAATAAGTGGTTTTAATTTAATTTAATTTAAACAGTAGAATGCTTTAGGGAGGGATTTTTCCCCATTGCCTTAAATATATTAGTTCTGGTACAATGATGGCCAAGGACAGCCCTTTATGAATAGCAGTGATACCCTTGATCAATAGCAGATAAAACTTAGATTCCCTCCCGGTAAAAGTCTGTCATCCTATTTCACTTTTCTTGCACTCATTGAGGAGGCCTCAGTCACTATATTCATTCTGTACCCCTGGTGGTGATCCTCTAGGCTTTGCATTCACAATTCTCTCTGAATTCAATAAGGCCCATTTTTCAAACCCAGAACAAGAGACGTAAAGCTGCTTTTTCAAGAGGCAACTGGACTTTCTGTTTTTTCTTTGAAGACATTTCGCTTCTCATCCAAGAAGCTTCTTCAGCTCTGACTGAATGGCAGGGAAGAGTCAGTCAGAGCTGATGAAGCTTCTTGGGTGAGAAGCGAAACGACTTCAAAGAAAAACCAGAAAGTCCAGTTGCCTCTTGAAAAAGTACTTTTGGGACAACCATGACTTGGATGACTGAGAATCTCCATAGACCAGAACAAGAGAGTTCTTGAAATTACATCTAGAAAGCTTTTTTATCTTAAGAAAGGAAGGATAGTTCTTAATTCAAATGTAGTTCAAAAATCGAGAAAAAGTGGAGCCTATTTGGGACACTTGGGTGTCCTCCTGGACCCGCAGCTGACACTAGAACACCATTTGTCAGCTGTGACCAGGGGAGCTTTTGCCCAGGTTCACCTGGTGCACCAGTTGCGGCCCTACCTGGACCGGGATGCACTTCAAATGCTCACTTACGCCCTCGTCACCTCAAGACTTGACTACTGTAAAATGCTCTATATGGGGCTGCCCCTGAAAAGTGTTCAGAGACTACAACTGGTCCAGAATGCAGCCGCGCGAGCGATACTGGGTGTACCGATACACACCCATGTTACACCCATCCTCCGCGAGCTGCACTGGCTCCCAATCGGTCTCCGAACGCGCTTCAAGGTGCTGGTTATCACCTTTAAAGCCCTACATGGCTTAGGACCTGGATATCTACGAGACCGTCTTCTGCCACATACCTCCCAGCGTCCGATAAGATCTCACAGGATGGGCCTTCTCCGGATGCCGTCGACTAGACAATGTCGTCTGGCGGCTCCTCGGGGGAGGGCCTTCTCTGTAGCTGCCTCGGCCCTATGGAACGATCTACCCCCAGAGATCTGGACCCTCCCCACTCTCTCAGCCTTCCGAAAGTCTACCTGGCTGATCCGGCAGGCCTGGGGCTGTTGACCTCTTGAATGAGGTCCAGCCCCAGTAAGGTTGAGTGCATGTTGTGTCTTTTTAACTTGCCTTGTCTCTCTATTTTAAATTTTTTAGTATTCTTTTAAATTGTTTTTATGTAAGCCACCCGGAGTCTTTGGGGATTGGGCGGCATATAAATTTATTAAACTTTAACTTTATTTCTAACAGGATTTGTTCACTTACCATCTGTGTCAAAAAACATGCCAAGAGATATGTATTCTGGACCATGCCAATTTGAGTGAAAATTACTCTGAATAAAGATATTTTCATCTTTGCTGTTTATAGTAATAATATCCGCTCCAGAAGCTGCGTTTGGGAAATAAAAGACAAAACATTAAGGCTGAATGTCAGTTCCTGTGAATGGGAGTAAATGCTGTAGTTCATTTGGTATATTGTTAGCCTTGATCATCCTGGCTAGTGGTGGGATTCAATTTTTTTTACTACCGATTCTGTGGGCATGGCTTGGTGAGTGTAGTGTGGCTTGGTGGGCATGGCAGGGGAAGGATACTGTAAAATCCCCATTCCCTCCCAAGCAGCTGGGACTCGGGAGGCAGAGAATAGATGGGGGCAGGACCAGTCAGAGGTGGTATTTACTAGTTCTCCAAGCTACTCAAAATTTCCATTACCGGTTCTCCAGAACTGGTCAGAACCTGCTGAATACCACCTCTGATCCTGGCCATATGAAAAGGTGTACATGCATGCACCTGGTGAATATGAACTGAATAGGCAAGTTCAGTTCTTTTATTATACAGTCACTGGCCTGTTTTTGGCTTCCAAAAATACTCTCTGCAGTACTTAAGGGTGCATGTGCATGCATGTACACCCTTGTGCTGCATGGCAGACAATGCCAAAAGATTTTCCTAAAATAAACAGTCTGGAAAATTCTGCGATAGAAATCAGTGAAATAGCATTAGAAATGATTGACAGTATGCAAGCATGCTAGATCAATGCATTTGGGAAAGTCTGCATTCCCCAGAAACAGAATGAAATTGAATGGAATTAACCCTAGAAACCCAAAAGCTTACATTCAGCAGGTAGGTCTCTATCCTGAGGAAGTTATGTAACACGATCTGTTAACTACTGTGAGTACTAACATTCTTCAAAATGGCAAACAGACATTCAGATGTTGAAAGGACCCCCGGTTTCTGCTCATAGTAGGCTCAACTGATTGGTCTCAGTGCATCACACAAGGTTGGGATGAGACTGGACAGAGCAGAGCTGTCTTACCATTGCCTTGGCACAGCTCCCTGGCATCATCCATACCGTAGACCTCTGAGGAGCCCTGAAGTAGAGCATAGCAGCTCTTTTGGAATGGAATCCAAGCAATGGAAGGGCAGGCTACACAAGGAAGAGAACATGGGACCATCTGTTTCTGTTGTCAGTCACAGCTTCACAACATACAAATGAAGTGAAATGAGTTGCCCCAAATATTCATACAACATTCAAGACAAGTTAGACACAACCTAATCAGATTTGAAATAAATGAGATTAACAGCAATATTAAAAATTATGTTGTCCATTTTTTTTTGTGAAGAAGGATTAAGTGTGACATTCAGGCACTTATTTCTTTAGTAGAACAAATAGCTGCTAGAAGAAGGGAAGGGGTTGATTGCAAAAAAGTGACTCTTCCTTTCCCAGACTTAGCAATCCTAACCCAAGGCAACATTTACTTTTTAGCTTTAAAGAACAATCTAACTATAACTGTTTATTCTTGAGACTTTTCCCTTTGGATAAAATACACATAGCTTTTAACATTCACTGCAGCTATTTTGATGTAGGTGTGTTTTATTGCTGTTTTGGCCCATGTTTAATTGCAGCATACTTTTCACATTCATTTTGATTCTAGTTTTCAAATCTACTATTTTGTAATATTAATCTTGCTATTGAAAACTCTTTATGTTATTATATTTAGCATTTAGATACATCTATCTCCAGAATCACTTAGCAGATTTGGCTGATCTTGAAGAATAAAGCAGGATCAAACTGGATGGGAAACCATTAAGAAATCAGGTCCCAGTTGGCTCCAGTCATTAACAACAGAATCAGGATTATGGGGACTTTAACAAAAAATACCAGGTAGGTAAAGGGTAGGTCAAACATTAGAAGGCTAATTTTAACAGAATTAAAGGGACATGGCAGAGATCTGCCTAAAAAAATGGTAAGCCCTAAATTTTGAGGCCTAAAGAGCAATTTGTGAATGTTCTTCTGTCCTCTTTTAAAGATATCAGACACAACAGAGATTCTATCTGAGGAAAAAAGAAAATGGCTAAGAAATAGGTCATGAGCAGGATAAGGAAAATAAACACATATAATAGAAAGAGCAATACTCTGCCTAGCTAAATATCAGATTAATCCTACAACTCTGATAGCTGAAGATATGTGTGTATGTGCTTGGTTCATTCTATGTCACCAAAGTAAAAGGCTTCACCAAATCTTCAGAAAACATGCAGTCATATTTTATGACTTCTTGTCCTTGGAGTTTAGCACTATGCCTTCAAGGATGGGCTAGTAACTCAATAATAACCATGTTGTTCTTAGCATTTCAAGAGGGTACACCCCAGTTTATCAACCAGTTTCACACAGAAGTACAATCTGGGTGCTGGGACATACGAATCTGCTTCTGCAAAACAGGAGGGAGTTAGCACAAGCCAAAGTTCTCCTTAAACACAGATACAGATCTCTCGCTTAGAAAAGACTTGGTAGTGATGACTTTATTATCCTTATCACTATACAAATGATTATCGCAAGATGGTTTACATGGAGATGCCTCTGAAGATCAAGAAGTTTTGCTGGAAATGCCATGGCCAGGAGATTAAGAAAGGAGACCTGTTCTAGAGAAACATCTCTTTTGCCACTGTTGCACTGGCTGCCAATGGGCTTTTGGGCCAAATCCAAAGTCCTATTCAATACCTATACAACCCCTTGTGATGGTGGCAGGCGCAGCTCCAGAGTACATCAGGGATCACTTTATTCAGCACAACCCCCTCCCAGGATGTGGATTGATGAATTTTTATTGCGATATTTTTGTGCTATACACCACTACCCTGTCTTGCTAGAGGGCAGTACTAGCAACAAAGAGTAGTAAGGGCAGTAATAAAAAAGAATGAGGTGGATTGATAATGAACAGAAAAATGACAGTCCTGGGGCTGAAAATGATGTTTTTTAGCACTGAGAGGAGAAATATACCTGATTTGAAAAAAGTCTTTTTTTTTTTCTTTGGTAGCAGAAAAGACTCTGGCAAGTTCACTTCTCTCCACACCAGTGGTGAAATTCCAACTTGTTTTTTACTACCAGTTCTGTGGACATGGTTTGGTGGGCCTGACATGGGAAGGATACTGCAAAATGTCCATTCCCACCCCACTCTGGGACCAGCCAGATGTGGTATTTGCCAGTTCTCTGAGCTACTCAAAATTTCCGCTACTGGTTCTCCAGAACATGTCAGAACCTGCTGGATTTCACCCCTGCTCCACAGCCCTCTATTTCACAAACCGAGTATACAAATTTCAGTATAGTACACTGTTTCTGGATACGCCTCCTTATTACTAAAGTCATGTTGGATGTAACATGGCTCTAGTGGAAATTGAATAAAGATAGTGCCTAGGCAATTAAAACGAACAAAAAAAAAACACCTCCTTCCCTAGTAAATTTTCCCTCCCCCCTTGTTTTTCTTTCTTTCAAACATTGACTAATTTTCCTAAAGCATCCACTTCCACATAATCCAAGTCATCCTCTAATTTCGAAACTGGTTAATCAATCAGATTTTATGCTTAGTCACAACAGGATCTTACCAACCTTGGTTGACCTGGAAGAAGCCTAGTATGTTGAGCATATGCAGTGCTTAGATGGGAGACCATTAGGCTGCAGGCTAGTCCATGAAGTTAAGAGGGGAAAAAAACTTTCCAGAAGAAGACAATGGCGATCCACTTCTGTATTGTTAGGCAGGTCGAGGACCCACGCACAGGAGTCAAGCTCAATTGAACAGAGGCTTCGAATGGATTGAGTGCAGATTCAGCTACATAAATATTTATTTTAGGCCCTCTGGTCTGAAAGCCTTGCTTGCGTTGTTATGTTGCTCAATAACTGTACATCAGCCAAACTGCCTCCTAACCAAATGCAATTTTCTCATCATCTTAAGGACGAAACAGGACACTGTCATTTTACTGAATTAGATTTCTTGTGGCGAATGAAAAACAGGGGGAAGGACCTATTTTTTTCTCCTCTGCAAATCCTGAAGTTTCCCTCCAGTCCAAACAGATCAGCCAGATACTATGTCTATACCTCTCCCTTCCTTTCTCCTATCCCACAGAGTTGTGTGGCTTTTAAATAGGTCTCTAAAAACCATTAAAAAAAGGCCTCGCAGCAGCCCACCCATTTAGAGAACTGACATTGACCCAACGCCAAAAGAGGGGGGGGGGGGAAGCTTTGAGCGCCGGGGTATTTTTCAGACTGCCTTATAACGTTACAGGGGTCCCCAAACTTGGCAACTTTAAGCCTTGTGGTCTTCAACTCCCAGAATTCTCCAGCCAGCTGGCTGGAGAATTCTGGGAGTTGCAGTCCACAAGGCTTAAAGTTGCCAAGTTTGAAGACTTCTGGCATAGAGGAACCCTTCCCAGCGCCGCCCTGAGAGAAAGAGGGCGAGAAAACACAGCGGAAAGGCAGCGGCCGAAGCTCCCTCTCCTCCAGAGTTTCTGCCCGGTGCGCGCAGTTCACTCTGGTTGGCAAAGGCAGCGCCTCGCCCGTTTCCAAAAGGCGGCAGCTATAAGGAGCTTCAGGGCGGGGGATTCCCAAAGCAGCGTCTCGGCGCCGCCCCACCTTCTCTTACCGTCCGCTCCCAAGGAAGGCAAGGCGGCCGCCAGGAGAAAGCCGCCGAGAAAGCAGGCGGAGTAGGACGCGGGCGAAAGGGCGCCCATGGCCGGGCAAGGGAGCTCCTGCCCGACCCACTCGCGTCGCTCGCGGGGGTTTGGGGCCGCCCAGGCGCCGCCCACCCTTTGGGCCAGGACGAGGAAGAAGGGAGGGAAGCGGGAGGAAACGTCCTCCGTGCTCCTAAAGCGCTTTCCCTTCACCCGGAGCAGGCATGAGGCAGGCGTTGCACCGGTGCGGGGCTCCTAAGTCTCCCTTTTTTTGCGCGTCATTCTGCACTTTCAGCGGCGCTTCATCCGAAGAAACGGAAATCCTCCAGTTAAAACAACAGTGAATAAGACTTTGGGAAAGGTTTAAAAAAAACTGCGTTGGAAGAAACGTCCTTCTGGGTTCAGTTCCAAGTGGGGAAAAAGACCCTGGAAACATGGAGGCTGCTTGGAAAGATGGTTTTAATGGTGGACAGGATCACGTGGCTTGAGCTCCTGAACAGAAAAGGGGGATCGCATGCTTCAAGATATTGGGTGAAGAAGAAAAAGAGAGCGAGATGCTGAAAATCCCTGGTTTTATGCCCTCTCTGGGCTTTGAACCTGAGCTTGTATTCTCATTGGTTGTCAGACTCTCATTGGGGGCAACTTTCTAGGCTGTGTTTTGAGTCCAGGTTTGAGCATTGCTTCTTCCCAGGTGCCCTGTGGTAAGATGGGTAAAGGGCTAATACTATCATGCCTTAATCCCATCACCCTGGAGCTGAAGGGGTGGAGATCTTTGTTATGTTGAATAGACTGGCTGAGGCCTTTTAATGGCCCCTTGACAAAGGTGGGGGCTATTAAGAGTGAGTCTGTTTCCTGCCTAAAAACATGTTTCTCCATTTCTTATCCAGGGAAATATAATATTCTGCCTTTTCAATATTTCCCAGGATATTTCATTCTTCTAGGAGAGGTTTTTTTTTAACTTCCTACAATCGCCATTATTATTTTTTATAAATAACACAGAAGGTGGAGAACATACCTAATACTTCCCTGAACTCTGAAAGGCACTGACTTTTTAGCCCACTGCAGTGCATTTCCCACAGCAGCCTTGGAGGGAGGATATTTTTAAAAAATCCAAACCAGCCGAGACTGTCCCTGTGGACAAGGAGCTGTCGAAGCTACAGCTTACGGCCCTGTTATACTGTACCTAATACTGTATTAATACAGTAATACTATAATAATACAGTATAATAATACTATACTATAGCCTAATGCTGGGAAAGACTGAGGGCAAAAGAAGAAAGGGACGATAGAGAATGAGGTGGCTGGATGGAGTCACGGAAGCAGTAGGCGCGAGCTTAAATGGACTCCAGAGGATGTAGATGACAGGAAGGCCTGGTGGAACGTTGCCCATGGGGTCGCAAAGGGCCGGACACGGCTTTGCAACTAACAACAAAATACTATACCTTCCAGTGACGTGCGGTCAGCTTTAGGGCTGGTGAGGCACTTTTTAGACTTGTGGACTTCAACTCCCAGAATTCCACAGCCAGGCATGCTCAGTTCCGATTTAAAGCGACAGCATTTTTCCCCCTTGCAAAATAAGTTTTCCTATTCTTTTTCTTCTTCCTCCCCCTCCTTCCTCCCTCTCTCCCTCCCTCCCCCTTCTCTCAAACAGACACACGCACACAGAGAACTTGGATCCCTCTCATTCACTCACAAACACAAACACAGAAATTGGATTGGATATATTTTCCAAAGGCTTGTAAGCAGCTCCTCTACCATACCCCCCCTTCCCCTGTTGCCTTCCGATCAAACTTTTTGAATTCCTCCCCCCTCCCCACACACGCACCTTTTCCAGCTGTTTCAGAGATGATTTCAACTCTGCTTCTCCCTGCCCTGCCCTGCCCTGCCCTCATGAAAGGCCAGAGCTCTGTCAGACTGAGCTAGTTGCTCCCAGAGAACTCTAAAAAGCCTCTAAAAATGCCCTCTACAGGAGGCGAGAGAATACGTGCCTCATTTGCATAAGGAATTTTTTGCTTGTTAACCCTTGCTTAACTCTTAAAAGGTGAAAAATTCCTTATGCAAAAGAGGCCCCTAGTTCTCTGGCCTCCTCCTATGTTAACACAGTGCACAGCAACTACCTTGGCTTTAATTATTAAAAAAAAAATCTTTAAAATTCTTTCCTTTTCCTCATGACTGGTGAGGCCATGCCTCCCTTGCCTCTAGTGACTGCACGTCCCTGATACCTTCTATAAGGACTCATAACACCTCACCTGATACAATACCCAGGAAAGCCAATTTCACGTATAATTGCTGTTATTGGAGGAGTCTGATGTAGGGCTTTTTTTGCATGGTGCTAAATTTTGATATATCATCAGCAAAATTAGGCAGACTTTGCCCACTGACCATCCATCACTGTCATATACTCTCTTGCCTTTTTATTTTTTAATGCTTCATATTTGTAATGATTGTGATTGTAATAAAAATATTATTTATTACTCAATACTCCCCCCCCCCAATTTTCCCCACAACCAGCAGCACCCTGTGAGGTGGTTTGGACTGAGAGAAAGAATGCCACTTAGCCACTTTCATGGCTAAAATGGGACTTTAATCCAGGATCTCCAATTTTGTAGCCTGGTGCCTTAACCACCAGATCACATTGGCCTCACTGAAAAGTCATTATTGTACACAGCTTTTTAAAAAAGTCTAAACTAGGTTGAGGGTTGTCAGTTCACTTTACTATTTCATACTACTTCTTGAAGTCAAACTATACTCCTAATGCAGTGTTTCTCAACCTTGGCAACTTGAAGACGTCTGGACTTCAACTCTCCCTTGAAGACTTCAACTTCGCTGGCTGGGGAATTCTGGGAGTTGAAGTCCAGACGTCTTCAAGTTGCCAAGGTTGAGAAACACTGTTCTAATGCCTGTTGGGCCTGGAGCACTTTGATCTGCTCTCACATCTATCTATCTTCCCTCCTTCCCTCATCATCATCTATAATCATCTTACACTGTTGGCGTTCTTTTTTTTAAAAAAATCTGAAAATACAATTATTAAGTATTTTTCTCTTGGATCTTACTTGATTCGGAGTTATTGTTTTAAACAGTGCTTCTTCAATTAACAGGTATCTACAGTTTGACCAGCAGAGGGCATCAGACATTTTCTGGAATATAACTGAATATAGTTATTATAATAATTTAGCTCCTTTTTATTGTTCTACGGAAGTCAACAGGACTGGAAAGAGCTTGAATATTTCATGTTGGCCCTGATCCAAATGTAGTCATATTAAAAATGAAATTCTTCCTCACTAGTTTTGCATCTGGATCACATTTACAAAGAATTACACATTAAATGTGGTTTTTCTCTGAGGCTAACAAAAAGATTTGTAAAGGTATGACAACCCCAGAACCACCTGCCATGGATATGGTGAATAACGTCCATCAATATATTTCTGTGCAGTCTAGAATATAATTGTACAGGATGGTAGGGGAGACCCTTATTTTCTATTTATGAAGCATGCAACAGAACACTTTCGTCTCTTGATTCCTCCATCATTGGTTTCCTAATTAAGCTTAAACATGACTATTACATAGGAAAAAAATATTGCAGGATCCAATGCAGAGGTAGGTTTCGGCAGGCATTACTGCCGGTTCGCTCATGGGCGTGCTGCATGCTTGATGTGCGCAATGCCCGCATGCACGGTGCAATAAAAATTGTTCTGCGCATATGTAGAAGCAAAAAACAAGATGGTGGCCTCTATGGCAACACCTGGAGAACTGGTTCAGGGGCTTGGCAGGCCTAGGTCGCTGCCGATTCCAGTGACTCAGGCCACCAAATCATTACCGGTTCGGTCAAACCGGTAGGAACCCACCACTGATCCAATCTGGGTCAGTCACTGGGGCCAGAGGTTTAGTCTTCTGAGCTTTTGGATTTGTGCTGGATCCCATTTCAGGGAACTTCTCTACTGGAATATGTAGAGAATGTGTAGAAATACATATATATTTGCCTTCATTTGAGAGAAAAAAATGTGCCCATTTCCCCCCCTCATGTTTGAAATCACTAGTTTCCTCCACAATTGTAGAGGATTTGATGAAGACATCATTCTGCCACTCTCACATATTGTGGTCGCTTAATTTTGGGTGTTATGGCACTGAATACATTTTATTTACATGTAAATAGACAGGAACAGAAGTTATAGAGTACAATGCTTAGCTATGGTAGCATCATACTGTGTTTCATATCTGCTCCTGGTCATACTTAAATGGATGACTGCTTATAATAGAATTAACAAGTTTCTGAACTGTTGTGTAAAGGCATTAAATATGAACCTCAAATACAGCTTTGATGCTCTGTAGTTCACACTATATTGGCTCCTTCCAAGAGATAACTAGAAGATGGTCTGTCGTCATGCTACCTTAACTCAACCTGGGATAGGGTGATATGCAGAAAGTTGTGTGGTTATAGCTTTGTCAAACTGCCAGGCTCACACAAGCTTAGGGACATCCAGCGATCAGCTGCATATCTTCTGGTGGGCGAATCGACTCTGAACGTTCTTGTGAAGGGAGAATAATGAAATAGGTACAGATGTCTTTGCTTCTTGGACCCAAGTCCCCACGCCACCCTGAGTCCTTGGGAGAAGGGTGGCACCCTAATAAACCTAAACCTAAACCTTCTCATTACTTCTCTTTATCCACGTTCCCACGTAATACTTTTTGCTCTCCATTAGTGAAGTGGCTAATGCCTTGCTCATGAATGTTTAATGTGCATTGCATGGAGGGCTTTTTGCTTTAGACTAAAAGCAATACACTTCCTCCCAAGCTGCTTTTAGTGAGATACCACATGACTGTTCAATGGGATTGGAAGAGACAGCTTATGCTATCAACTCGGGGAAGTAGAATTATAAAATCTGCTCAAACTGAATTAGGTTTAGGAGCTAGTTCGTAGCTGTCTAATGCACAGAATTATACAATTTAAATGGACTTGCTTTCGGAAACGGCCTGATATTCACTGAACTGATGGGGCTACTTACATATTGCTCAAAAGCAAGCCTTTCCCCCAACTTTCTTCCTCACACTGTTCATTAATGGATTTAAATAGCTGAATATTTGCTTTACTGGCCCATGCATATCTTAATAGAAGAATCTCCAGCAAATCCACTGAGGGCTGCAATTTAGGACAGTGGAGAAAAAGATGAGACTTGTTTTTCAACAATATCGAGAACCATCAACAGATCAAGAAGCAGCAGAACAGACGCACTGCTACTATCCTGGTTCCATCACAGATCGTTTACAATCCTGAACGTTGCCTCCGTACTAAATCCCAATCTCAAAGTTTAACTGAAATGAATCCAGATTTCTCCAAGGTTCTCATCAGCTGCAAGCTGACGCCTAACAACTTTCCCCAGAAAGAGTAAAAATTGAGATTCATCAATAGTTATCAAACAGTTGGGTCCAAGGACAGCATCTTGAGAAAGGGGCACCTCACAATCTCTTTCAAGACAGGAAGCAAAACTTCACTAAAAAGGCTGATTTTACAGCATGGGCCCGTCTGTGGGTCATCCGAGGTGGCGCAGTGGCTAGGGTGCAGTACTGCAGGCCACTACAGCTGACTGTTATCTGCAGTTCGGCGGTTCAAATCTCACCGGCTCAAGGTTGACTCAGCCTTCCATCCTTCCGAGGTGGGTGAAATGAGGACCCAGACTGTGGGGGCGATATGCTGACTCTGTAAACCGCTTAGAGAGGGCTGAAAGCCCTATGAAGCGGTATATAAGTCTAACTGCTATTGCTATTGCTATCTCCCTATAACTGCATTCATGACCCAGGAGAGGCCCAGATCAGTGGTGGGTTGCCATTTTTTTTATTACCGGTTTGGGCGTGTGACACTTCTGCACATGTGCAGAAGCATCCTGGCAGGTGGGCGGAGTCTCCTGCTGCCGCTACTATCGATTTGCCCGATCCGGGCCGAACCAGGAGCAACCCACCTCTGGCCCACATCACATCAAAAGTTCATGTTCTGGGTATCTTACTCTAGGTTCGCCTGGCCAATTACAGTCCAAGGCTAGTGGATCTGAGTTACGTTATCTGCAGAGAGCCTGAATATACTCACAAGACCCCAATATTTGAGTGTATAAGGTCTCTGGACAGTTGTCAGTGAACACCATAAGGGAGAATCATTGATGTTTGCTGCCCTTATAGCCATGAGATACTCCCTTATATTTGATTTCACCCATGCCTGCCTGATCAGTCACTTGTGTTTTCCTCTTGATGGTATCCAAGCCTCATTCATGCTGACTTTCCTTAGAACATTAGAAGAAAAAGGAACCTAGTTCCATCAAACATCCTTTATTTTTTTATCTGAAAATATAAATATTATATCTAAGGGGAAAGGTAGCATTTGTGTAGGCAAATAGTCTCCTACCTTCTGAATAAAAATTGTAAAAATTTTGTCTTTGTGATCTGTTTAATGACAACTACCAGATTGGGATTGCACAAATCTGTTATCACCTCTAGATGACAGCAAACAAAAAGGGGAAACTCACACTTTGCTGCCATCTGAGGAGGATTTAGATTTTTGCAGTTCAGATGATAGCCCCAGCTTTAATGTCCTCTTCCCTCTATAAATAAAAACTCATTAATAATGACTTTTTAAACAGTTTTATTGACATAGATTTAAAAAAAAACAATGAAGCATAAAAAATATTTTAATAAGGAGAGAAGAACTCACTCAATGTAATTTTCTTACACTTCCAAATCTAGCAATTATTGAAGCTTTTTATAAATCTTCTGTTTCTTTTATCAACACCACAGGTAAGCTTCACTGCAAACTCCCTCCAAGAGAGCTAATTAGATACATTAAGGCATCTGTATTTGTTCACATATATTTTTCCATTTGTCCAAGTATATTTTTGTATTGAAAAAAAAAATCAAAATCAGAATTAAAACCATTTACAAAATAAGTTTTAGACTGTAAATCCTTTATAGAAACAGAGGAATATTTCGCTCATGTTTATTTCTATGCTGAATGATAGAATAGCCCCATTCTATGTATAGATTCACATTAAAATAGCCTGTGAGTGCAAAATAACCTTCTGTCAGTAGGGTTGCACAAACGTACTAGCAATAGCAATAGCAGTAGACTTATATACCGCTTCATAGGCCTTTCAGGCCTCTCTAAGCGGTTTACAGAGAGTCAGCATATTGCCCCCAACAATCTGGGTCCTCATTTTACCCACCTCGGAAGGATGGAAGGCTGAGTCAACCCTGAGCCGGTGAGATTTGAACCGCTGACCTGCTGATCTAGCAGTAGCCTGCAGTGCTGCATTTAACCACTGCGCCACCTTGGCTCTTGGCTAAACAGAACATCACATACATACACAAAATACTACTTGCTTTTAAACTCTTTATCTCGTACTCTTTATCTCTTGACCATGATAATCAAGCCTTGTGAAAATATGACCTTAACATACTGTTAAATGGCCTGCTTTTCTGTGATTTGCAAGGGTGTGTTATGGGGACTTTTTTTCAGTCCTGCTATTTAGTGGCTGACTGGTCTGACTGAGATGAGATTAACAACTACCTCCTTGGCAAGTTGTTTAAACACTATACAAAAGTAGTTATCAGCTATAAACTTTGATAAAGGCATTTTTTATTTTCTGAACAGGGCTTCCTTACATAGCCTAAGGGTGTCTTCCCCCCTCTGACTGTATCCAGGCTGAACTAGGCTGTTAATTTAAGAACTACATCACAGTCATTTCAGCACTTTTGGTTAGGATTTTCTTCAATGTGGTTCCTTAAAATGGCTCTTGTTGCAAAGTTACATCAATCCTCATGTCCTCAAGGTGCAATATTTGGCAGACTACTCATTCCTAGTTCAGCTAGCAGAAACTAGAAAAGCTCTCTGGAGTGCCCTTGGCACCAGGATAATGCATTATCTATCAGGCATTGCAACAAGAGCAGGGTCACTGGCCTATCTCTCCTTAATGCACTTCTCCTATATCTAGATTTAGGTTAGGGTTCTTGTCCCTTTGACTCCTGACACAGAGCATAAACAAGCATTCAGGCATTTCTTTACAAGTGGTATAAAAAAAATGAACAGCCATCACTTCTTCAGTGCAAACTACCTCTTTTCTTTATTAGGTCCTCACACACATTGTGGTGACATCCCTGGAAAGGTCATAGTAAAATATCCTCGTTGTTAAGTCAAGTGCAAAAATGAACATATAGAAAACAGTGCAATTAACTGCAGAAAAGTTGGCTTTCTGTCCAGATTTTAAAACATTTATATAACCACCCATCTTACAACCAAATCTGGGCTGCTCTCCATCAAGAATTAAAACAGTATCAGTAATAATAGAATAACAGAAAAACATATTAAAACTATAAACATTTAAAAAATTAAAAGCAAATGTTCACCTCTAGAGAAAAGGATATATTTACGTCCTAGTTTATAAAGACCACACAAAATGTCTTGAAAAAGAAGAATTGGAAAGTAAGTTAGTTGTAGGCTTGAGTTTATGTTTTGCTACAAGGCAAGGCAAAAACTGGGCTTATCTTTGTGCATAGAACTGTACATCCATTACATAGGAACCATAAAATATAGCATTCAAGGCACACAAAACATCCTTATTTTCATAAAGGGCACATGCAGCATTTGTTTAATAAATGCTATGGAGTGCATTTCCTCTTGTGTATGAAATAGGAAACATGCTTGATTTTTTAAAAAAAAGATCTGTATATATCACTAATTCCAGGGATGTATATTCACTATCTTTTAAAAGAGCTGACAGCAATAAAAGTGCTAACTTAGCAATAAACCAATATTTTTTCCTTGTAATCTCTGATGGCATTTCTCTGTGTTTTCAGAGGTTGATGCTAATTATCTCTCTGGTGCGTTTCATTAAAGGAAACATTTAAGAAATGCTACAAATCAAATAATAAAACTGAATGTGTTGGCACCTTAAAGGCTAACAAATCTTACTAGTCTTCCTAACGCCACGAAATGCTTTGGCTTTAAAATCAGCTGAACCACCTCTTTGGAAAGTCTATTGAAATCAGAAGGTTTTTATAATGTAACTTTTCTAAAATTTACAAAGGTCTGACAAAATGTCGTGTTTACTCTATGTTGAATTGTTCCATGTTACATGTACCATCAGAAAAAGCCATCCGCAGCAAAGAATGAGGAAGTTGATGGCATGAATGGATAGGAGAAATCACCAATACAGTGCTATGGAATCAGACAAGAACAAAACATTATGGATTTTCTAGTTTAAGCATGAGTAAAGCTTTCTGATCGTGAATAAAACTTTAGATTAATTTTGAATACAAATAAAGAAAATACTTAGTAGTACCTCTTTTGAAAAATATTAAGTTTAGCATAAATAATAAAAAACCACCAATGTGAAAACTTTTACATTACGCAACACGCTTCCATTCGTGAATCTGGGATAGTGAATGGACAGTAGGGTTCTGAAACTTTCATTTAGCCTTTGAACTGAGGTTAACCTGTTCCAGTGTATACGGCAAACTCAGGATAAAAATCTAAGAAACATAAAATCTGACAATAACTTGTTGCTATTCTTTTGTTGTAGCAACAGGAAATATGAGAGTCAAGCTTTAAAAGTTAATACAGTAAATGAATCCAAATCTAATTTGTAACTTTGATCAAAATGAAGAACTCTGGGATTTCCAATACAGCAAGCCAAGCCAATACCTGCAATATCTTTTACTCTGCGTGGATACAGGGGTACTTAGATGAGAGACCCAGACTGTCAAAATTCTCTCTGGAAGAAAGAGAGAGATGGGGATTGCCCATATGTATTTCAGTCAGCTGAATTCTATAGGAACCGTTGTTTTCGTAGCTGCTTGCAAGCAGCTGGGAGTTCTGGCTTCTACCCTCCTTTGAGCTTCAAATGAAACCTTAAGGACGCAAGGCTTGATCAAACCTCATGTTTTTAATCACACTGGAGTTTTACTGCCTCTTTTAAGATTGAAAATACTTCAGAACTACAAAGACTACTATGGTAGTTGCTGGGTAAATGTCCTTTCAGTCTGTTTAAAACCAACAATGATTTTTTTTTTCCAGCTTTGTAAGTCTTCTATTTTATTTTTTGGGGTATCTTTTTGCAATATATACTGAATGATTTTAGAGTTGGTTTGAAACAGTTTTAATGATTAAGGCTTTAAATTGATATAAGAGAGTGAGTTACTATACCTACACACACATACATACATATGTGTGTGTGCATGTGTGTGCTTTTATCTATTTAATATACTGTAATTTTTAATACATTTGTTTTAAAGATGGAAGGAATCTTTGAGAGATTTTATTGAAAATCAGAATGGCCCTAAAAGATCTGAAGGATAATAAAAAGTATCAGAACAGATGGCAATATCTCACTGACCTTGGCTGACCTCAGAAATGGTAAGCAAGTTTGGACCTGCTTATGCTTGGATGAGAAATCCCAGGTTTCCTCATTCTGTTACACATAGCAATCAAAAGCTGAGCTTGACTCAAAGTAATCTTTAACTTTGAAAATATAATGTTTTTAACACCATAAGCTATCACACATTTCATTTTAAATAAGTTATATTTCAAGTAATTCTCTGGCCCTCTGCTATCTTACTTCATTTGGGTAAATGATACAGGATATCCTAATGTCAGAATCGTTCCGTGCACCATACTTCAAACCACGTGCAAATCTCAGGTCACGAAAAGTGCAAAGTTTGATTGTTGTTAAAGATCCCTTTCTCCCCCTAAACTTGAAAAAAGGAAAGGTGTCAATAAACCCCAAGAATGGAAGTCAATAGCATCTTGGGAAGATGCTTCAGGTGCTGATTTGAAAATTGGTTTCAGTACACCAAGCAGAAAATGGTTATCAGTCATTATTTCTAGAAAACATAGAGTCAGTTTCATCGTCATGCATTCCCCTCTCATAGCGAACAGAGGTAAATCCAAATGAGTGTAGTCGCATCCGTCTATACAGGAAGTATGCTAACCCAACAAGGAGTGCTATAACCATTATAACACAAACTGCTATTGCCCCTCTTGAATGATGAGAGACTGTAAGAAAAAGAAGAAAAAGTTATTGAACTAGAGTACTTAAAATACAAGCCACATGTGGTTATGGTTGTTGTATGGTGGTGGTTGTTGTTTCTTCTTCTTCTTCTTCATCATCATCATCTTTTATTAATTAAACATGAAACTCAGTCAACTGAACATTTAAAAATGTGTGACAAACACCATTGGTTGGTGCTAATGGTTGATATGGGTTGCTGCCAGCATCCTAGGTATCATCATCATCATCATCTCTTTTATTCATTAAACATGAAACTCAGTCAACTGAACATTAAAAAACGCATCACAAATACCACTGACTGGTGCTAATGGTTGATAAGGTTTGCTGCCAGGGTCCTACGCATCAAGCAAGTACCTTCTTAAGATGTGCAATGTTCTGAGTAGCGCAGTTTTTTGCACTTCCACTGGTGTTATTGCAGGAAGCTACAATTTCTTGATGTGTTTTATAAAATTCTTGGACATGGTACCAAGTGCCCCGATGACAATGGGTATCACTATATTGTTGTTGTTGTTTTCATATCCTATCTTTTATCAAAGTCAGTCACAACATAAAAGTATTGAATGAACAAAGTAAGTAAGTATTAAAATATTTACCTACCCTTTTAAATCCAACTAAATACTATGAAGATTATCCTGTCATTTAAATGCATGACTTCCTCGCAGCAGCTGGCTGCTTTCTTAGCCACTAACATACTGAGGCTAGACATGAAGACTTTTGTTTCTCTCTAGGGCTCCGTCTCAATCATAGAGAAGAGAAGAGAAACCTTTCTATTGTCTGTCTACTTCTACTGTCAAGAAAAACAAGCAACCCTTCTACTGTATTATACTGCAGTGGCCCCCAATCTTTTGGGTGCTAGGTCCCCGTTATACTATACCATAAAAAGGCTACTCTATTGTGGAATAAACAATTCCCATCCTTGGTCACAGAAAAAGATGATGATGATGATGATGATGATGATATTTTTATTCCACCTTATCTTCAAGACATAGTCTAAAATATTTGAAATGGACCAGATAACTTATCTTCATCTGACTATATTAAATCATCATTTACATACCTTCAGGAGTTTTGCAAACAACTCTGCTTGGTTCATTGTTGCAGTCTGCTTTGGACCATGTCCCATTGGCTGAAAAGATAACACTGCACTGACCATTAGCCTTTTCACTTTCATTGGCCCAATTTGTATATTTAGCCTCAGAGCCATCAAGCCAATTCAAGGACTTAGCTGTAAATAAAAACATTTCTTCTTTAATTTATGAATAAAAATGTCTTTCACTTATTAACACACACACACACACACACACACACACACACACAGAGTTTATTCTACATTTGGCTATGAAGAGTTTGATGTATACTAAATAGTCAGAACTCTACTCTGGTTCAGTATCTAAAAGCTGTCTTAATACTTTATCGATTAGCAATTTGCCATGTTCACAATCCAAAGTAGTGTCAAATTGTTCCCCTAAGTTACAGGCCTTTATTAATAATGCCTTTATTAAATTAAAAACTAGGTCAGGCAAGGAGGAAAGAATCATACCAACCTTGTAAAAACACACTTTGTTTATTCCAGGAAACATCAAAATATCAGCCTGCATAGAGCTAAGTGCATATTCCCTGAGTTGCTTGTGTGGTTGGTGGTAGGAAATCTTAGGGGAAGATTTTCTGATTAGCAGCTGAGGCCAAACAACAGACACAACAAAACATGCCTTAAGAGGCCTCTTTCTGCAACTTCTGACATGGCTGCAATGCAAGGCCTGAGGAAAGCCCACATTACCATTATGATAAAGCAGGCTTGCCAGTGGTAGTTATTACCCAGGCCCCCAACAATTTTTAGGGTGCACTGCCCCAGAATAAAGAGGTTATCACTTAGTAGATGTAAGATTGTCTTTATCTATTAAAGTGATGTACTCTCTTAAAACGTTTCAAAGTTTTAGACCTCATGCAAGTAAAAGTGCTTCTCTGCCATTTGTTAAAGTATGCCTATTTTTTTCAGGCTTTCCCACAAGTCTGAAACTAGATACAACT
Organism: Thamnophis elegans; assembly: GCF_009769535.1. Lineage (NCBI taxonomy): Eukaryota > Metazoa > Chordata > Lepidosauria > Squamata > Natricidae > Thamnophis > Thamnophis elegans. The sequence goes on along the minus strand of NC_045541.1, from coordinate 33,020,669 downwards.
GCTTTAATGAACTGAATAATTAAAGCAGCATGTCTTTAATTATTGCCTTATTTAATTGCAATAATTAGATTGAATTATTATTCAACAGGGTTCTTTCACACTTGTTTGTAAATGTGTGTGTGTATGGGGGAGTGTGTATTTTAATGAAATGCAGGGAGATGCTGTGCTTATTCTTACATAAGGCCCAGCACATTTCTTTCAAAAAATATTTCAAGTATACTCAACTCTATAGTGTAGTTACTTAACATTAGTCTGCCTGCTGTATTAGTTCATTTGCAAGTTGTTCTTCACAAGATTTCATAGGGCTATTATGAAACAAAAAGGAACTAAAGAGATTACCTTAGAGAAACTATGCAAGCACAACAGAGCATTACTTAAGTCCAAAAGAGGAAAAAACATTAGGAAAAAACTCAAACTACCTCCATCTTTCAAGAAAATGCTGTCAGGCTTTCAGGATTTTGCTACTATAGCCTAAATCAATAGAGTAGCAGGCTTACTTATGGGGTCTGCTCCCTGACCTTGGCCTACTCTAGAGGGCTGACAGAAACCTATTCTTCATCATTCATATTGTACCCATACTGATTGTCTTTGTATCTCTAGAGTAGTGATGGCGAACCTATGAAATGAGAGTCAAAGGTAACATGCTTTGACGTTTGGGGTGACACACCACTGTCCCCCAATACCCAACGACTATTCTTGAAAGCAAGGCCTGTCCTCACACAATTTTTGGAGGCCATGTGAGAATGGAATATGTCCCCCAGAAGAACAGGACATGCTTTTGTGCTGTTTTGCCATGGAAGAACATTTTCCAAAGTCACTTTGAAGGCTTTGTGTGACCTGGAAGCCAATCTCAGGAAGGCCACAGGGACAGAAAGAGAACACTAACTAAAAATGGAACGTGGCAGATCCTAGGAAGAATTGGGCTGTGGGATCAATTGTGTCCTGAGGACCTCTACTTCAGGCCATGCTGCTGTTCAAGGTGGCCTAATGGGAAGGGGGGGAGGTGGAGAATTGTTTGGGGTGTGTGACACCCCAGCAGAGTCAAGTTAGGAATTTTCAAATTTTTGACATGTTGATCCCAAAAGGTTTGTCATCATTGTTCTAGAACCTCTCTCTGATAGGGACTGAATGCTCCAATGGATAGAGCTGAATGTTTATGCAGACTTTGAAATATTTCCTCTTTTTTTTAAAAAAAAAAAACCAACCACTTCCTTATTTTAAGGCTTAATTACAGGTTTCATTCATTTTCCATGGCAAGCTGGAAGGAACTTTTGCTGCCCTTCTTCAGCGAACACTGTCAAGTGGATAGAGAAGTTCCAGGCAGCGCTGAAACCACAACTGTCTTCCTTAGCAGAGAGATAAGATGATTGATCTTTGGGGAGTCATTGGTTGAGCTGGTTTTATCATGTACAACAGGTGTGCGATGTCTGATCCTCCAAATGCTATTGGAACTTCAACTCTCCTCACTCCCCCTCACCACTGCCCATGTGTGTTGTGGTGAGCACGAGTTGGAATTCATGGAGCGACCACATATTGCCCATCCTACTATGAATCCATGCCAGCTGAACTTTATCCAGCAAATTCCTAAGATTCCCTGGATTGAGCTCCACAGGCCAAAAAGACTGGCTAAAGAAGCAGGCCATAAGGAGAGCAGACTCTAATAAGGGTAGTGCCTCAGGTGGGCATCATCTGGGTAGTGGCTTGCCTGGCTTCTTCACTGGCAAAAGCTGAGGACAACTTTTCAAGCCTCAGCTCTGCCATGTTTATCTTATTGGCGGCATGCCTTGAATTCTGAATTCCAAGTTCCCCTGAATTCCACTCCATCCTGTCTTGTGCAGGAAAGCACCAGAAGGGAGAACTGAATTTGAAACTATGGAAGGTAGGGAAAAGGACAATGGAAGGGGGGGGGGGGAATGAGACAAAGATGTTCAGGATGTGAAAAGGTTAAAATTAAAATACTGAATTAACTGGCCAAATATTTTGGCCTTCCATTTCTTTTAACTGCAGCTCTTATACTATGTGTGCTTAAATTTAAATGACTGGACATTTATCAAAAAATAAAAAGTATTACTGCTCTGAAGTCTATTCATTTTTTAAAATTTGCTATGCAGTTGTCCATTCCATGAACACACTGAGAAAAAAGTCAGCTTTATTGTAAGCCTATGCCCTTGTTTTCCATGAACACAAATATAATCTAGACATTTTTACCTAAAACCTGTTCACATACTGTATAATTTTTGTCATTTCCAAACGTTATTTAATATTACATCCAGCTTTTCCTTACCATTAAATTGCATCCCAAGCCATACTTTTCCAGTAATAAAATAATAATCTTTCAAGTGTGTGCTCACAAACTTATTTTCCTCTCCATCCTTGATAGTCAGAAGTTCTGCAGAAGGATCTAGTGAGAAAAAGTTTATCTTAAATGAGGAAAACCTAATTTATTTAAATGTCCAAAAGAAATTATTTAAGACATTGTCTAAAATAATACTGAAAAATAACTCTTTAACCAATAAAAGAAACGTATAATTTGGGCATACCAAGTTTCTTGCAAATTTTCCTAGCTTTGTCTGCAGTATATGTGGAATAATTATAAAATGCCATATCAAATGCGTAGCAATAATTTTTGTAGTAGAGCCATTGCGATGCTCCTTTAGGAGAGTCTGGACACTTTGATGATGTTTCGGTTTGCTTTAATTGCACTTCTGTGAGAACACAAATAGCATAATCAACTTTATTCAAATATCAACATTTTCTGCTCAATCAATTGACGGTTTTAGTGTTGTTGTAACTATTCAAAATATAAATAAAGCAAGGTTCTAAATATGTTTGCTAACAAGTAATCGCACATCTTGGAGCTTTTCCACCTATCATAGAAAAAGTGTTTTAATTCTTAGGAAACAGTAGCTATAGCGAGAAATGAAATGCCTGCATCAGTCCTGACCTTCCTCCCACTTTTTACAAGGCAGATGGTACTGCCCAGAATTGGTTTTTAACTCTTCGGGCTTTCACCCAAATGAATATGTTATATCTACACTCCCAAAGGGGGCGGAGGTCATACCAATAACCCAGAAAATCTTTTCTTAATAGCCATAGCAATAGCAGTTAGACTTATATACCGCTTCATAGGGCTTTCAGCCCTCTCTAAGCGGTTTACAGAGTCAGCATATTGCCCCCAACAACAATCATAAGAGTATTTTTTCCTAAGTGACTTAAAAACAGCAATTTAGGGAACAATCTAACTGGCAGTTAAGGCTGTGCAACCATTTTGACTTAATAAATGCCTGTCCTGAACCCATGAAGTGGATTTACCCAAAAATCTCTGCACAAAAAGGGAATGGAAATTACAACTAAATCTAGCCTGAATCCTTCATGCCTTGAATGTTTTGCATGGCTACAAAAGGCCAACCTGTGAAAATCATGGGAAGATTTGAAAAGATAAGCATTTTAGCAACAGCACTACAAACATTTCCATGAAATCAAATAAACTGTCATATACTTCATACTTAGGAAGAATATGTTGGTTAGTAAACCGACTCTAGGTTAAGCAAACATAGCTAATATGGAATTGCTATCAGGTAAAACTGGGTACTGGTTGTGGTGGTGGCCTACTTGCCAAAAAGGGCTAGAACGGTCCATGCCATTAGCAAGTAATCCTGCAAACAAATTTAACAGTGCCAATAGGCACCTTGGGTGTAATCCCAGAAACAACAGAAATGCTACTTTAACATCATTATCACTGACAAATTCACCACCAGCCAATTGAAAAAGGCAGTTTTACTCAGGCGAGCTTGTATTCTGTGACCATCCCGCTATCACAGGTGTGTCAAACTGGCAGCCCATGGGCTGGATGCGTCACATGCAGGCCACACCTACCCCAGCTCCCCAAAGGGGAAAAACGTCGTGAAATGTTATGTCACGACAACATGATGCCACGAGTTTGACACCTGTGCTCTAACACCACCAAACAACAACATCTGCCAATCTGATGTCCTTGGGAAAGAGTCGATCGGGGGATAAAAATGCCAAATCCAGTCTGAACACCTGGCTGACTGCAATGAACCATAACACCATGAAAACAATGTTACATGAAAGCCTCAGAGGTGACTTTGGAACCCCATCTCCGTACAGAGCACTGCAAGACCATCTCTGAGGAAGAGTAGCAAGAACACCACTATTAAGGAGGAGCAAAAGGAAGCAATTGTCCACTTGAACAATCCACCACCATTGGCAAGTCTCAATAAAAACTAAGTATTAAAGCCAATTATTCCCCCCCCCCCATTTTTAAAATTTTTGTGCCATGTTCTTTTTAGGCAGCCTGAAAACAAGAACCAGCTTATTTTTATTATGCTGTAGGCCACTTTGCAAGCTGAATACTATTATCTTGTTATGTTATCTGGTTAAGATCTGCTTGCCGCCAAGGAATTATATTCAGCACGGGATAGGAAAAGATGCCCATGCTTTTGTTTTATAGTTTCTTAGATGAAAAAGAATCAAGTGATATAGGAATATATGCTTACTTTTTGAAGAAGAGTAGCAGATAGCACCATCGCCTCGAGAGGTGCATTTCCTGCGATTCCAAATTCCTTTAGTGTCGATAGCAAAACAATTTCCAAAAGAATGAGAATGCTGATGTTCCCAAGGATGGTAGTCAAACTGGCTTCCATCAGACCACCCAAAATCAGAATCATTTCCCTAGGGAAGGTGCAACTTTGTTGATCAATACTGATAGTACGCTTGCTTTTAGCAAACACTAGAGAAACACTGGTTATGCGTTGACAAATTCAGACTCTTTTTAAACATTCTTTTCTAGTACACACTGTAACACATGAACTCAATTGTTCTTGGCTGTACTCTGAGAACCAAGATCTCAGGGGCTTAGTTTACTTGGCAATACTAGTGCAATTAGCAATTATGTTAATGAGTAGCATGGAGATTCAAGGTCCCAACCGACCTATATGGGCTGAAAAGCCAACTCATTGCTCTCCTTCCAAAGCAGACAGCAAATAGGAGATGCTTAGCTGAGCTATTGTCTTATGGAGTAGGGCAAAGAATTAACATTTCCTTATCTTACCGATTTAAGTCCTGGGTCAGAAAATGTTTTTTTCCTCCAATTTTTTAATCTCTGCAAAATGGCATAGTAGCTTGAGCAGAGGCATACAAACCTTAGCTTCTCTAGCAGAGATATGCACAGTAGCAAGATGTATTCATTTTAATCATAAAAGATTACAATAACTTTAACACAGCTGTCTATAAATTCTAAGAGTGCTCAAGCAGAATGCCATGTTTTTATGGGCAGAAAAAGTTCATAATGACCCCATTGAATATTAATGTAAGGTAGTATCTATCTTTACCAGCTCCAAGTTGACTCAGCCTTCCATCCTTCCGAAGTTTGTAAAATGATGACCCAGATTGTTGGGAGCAAAATGCTGACTCTGTAAACCGCTTAGAGAGGGCTGTGAAGCGGTATATAAGTCCAAGTGTATTGCTATTCCCTATTTTCTAATAATATCAATTGCTGATTATTCTGGTTTTGAGATTTTAAGTTTAATGACACTTTAAATGATTTTAATGCTATGAAGTCCTTTGAGGATGGATTACTACTATGACTTGTCAAGAGACCTGTGAAGTGAGGAGCATACAAATATTGTAAAATAATTAAGAAAAAAATATTTTCAAATATTGCAAGCCATAGTGAATATACTCCTTTCCAAATGTGGATCAGCGAGTAAAGCTTCCTTTGGAGAACTTACTAACTAGGCAACCCTGTATGGAAGAATTTCTCGGCATAGTCTCCATCTATCAGTCAGATTGATACTTCAGATACAGAACTAAGCAGGTATATATTATTCTCTTCTGATTAAATATACAAAGCCCATGCCATGATTTTTCATTTTTTGAAAAGCAGCAATGAGTTGTCTTCTGCTCATTTCTGTCCTCCCGAGTAAAGCACTCCCTCTCACATGGGTGTGTATCTGTGGGTTTGGATGTTTGTATATGTGTGTTGTCAAGACTGGTGTTGGCAAAGTTAACTCATCCTTCCCCAGATATGACTCCCCGCCCCAATCAGATATGGTTCACCAGAGTGTGGCAAATTTTTGAAAGCTCCCCATTGATCTCAATGGAAGGGGGCAGGTTTAGTAACTTTAATTAGCATATGGAAGAATACTCTTTACGTCAGTGATGGCTAACCTTTTCCTCCATGTGTGCCAAAATTGCACGCACGCACATGACAGTGCATGCGTGCCCACACCCTTAATGCAATGTGCCCTGATCCCCTGCGCATGTGCATGACACCCAGCACCCCGTTTTGGGCCTAGCAGGCCTCCCTGAAGCCTCCTAAAAACAAAAATGGGGCATGGGGGGGCACCACCCCCTCTGTGCTCCCCCCACCCATGTGTGCGCATCTCCTGCATGCACAGCAAAGACCTGAAAATCAGCTGGCTGGCAGGAGGCACATGCGTATCTGTGGAGCTCAGCTAGGCGATGGCTCGCATGCCCACAGAGAGGGCTCCGCATGCCACCTGTGGCAAGCGTGCCATAGGTTCGCCATCACAGCTCTAGGCTCTGGAACACAAATTGAAACTCGAGTTGCATGAGCATAGAATATTAGTTGTGAGAAAAAGTACAGTTTATGAAACATATGTGGGTAGTAACATGAAAAGGATTGGGTAACATTGAATAGATTGAAGCCTGAAGTCAAAATTATTTGGTGGTCTGATTCTATGATAAAAAACCAAATAGAGAAGAAGGAAGCATAAAAGATGGAAGTACAAAAACATAGAATACTATATTTATGCATATATGGTAAACAGATCTAAGACTCTGCCATATGTGAAAAATAAACTAGAAATCTGATTCAACTTACATTATGATTAGATAAGCCAATCCACAATGGAAATCCATCACGCTTTGCAATATTTTCCAGAAAGACTTGTTCGGGAATACTGTGAATGCTGGCTAAGTCGCTTCCTTTCTGTTTGCATTCTTTCCATGCATCATACCAATTGAGCTGTTGCTGAAGAATCCAGTAAACTTTATTTTTGTAGGGCATCTCTTTAGGAAGCGGAGGTTGGCTGATTTTGGGCTCTAAAGACAAGGAATAAATTACGTGTTGCTTTGCTGCACCTGCTACATAAAGAAGACTCAGTGGAATCTGAAATTCACTCCAAGGGATGTTTCTTACCCAGGTTTAGCTTGCAGACCAGGATGCTATGAAAACCAAACTGCCAATATAACCAGTTATTACGCGAATGATCGAAAATGTCCCAGAAGCCATCCTGGTTAACGCCAGCATGAAAGAATTTACTCCTGATGATAGGCCGTCCATTTCTCCAGTTGTTATATGACACGTATGTGCCATCACACCACTTCAGCTGGTTACTTGCAGACCGGCTGGAAAATATAGGTTCTGGAGGGGAAATAAGCAATAAGGGACATCAACTGCATTTGAAAGGGCTGACCCCCCCCCCAAAAAAAACCCCTTACCAACATAATACAACTTGAAAGGGCAAAGGGCAATAAAAATCAGGAGCCTAATCATTTACAGGTAGTCCTCATATTTAAATCATTTGCAGTGCAAGACCTATTTTGCCATCCATAATAACCATCTGTCAAATAGATTGGGCTGAGAGAGTGTACTAGGCCAAAGTCAGCCCCCTCTGACTAATGTGGCACTAGAACCATGATGGCAAGCCTATGACATGCAGAGCCCTCTCTTTGCATGCACTGTTGTGCCAGAAACCCAAAGACCAGCTGGCCAGTGTGCATGCGCGTGCCGGCCACCTAGTCTTTGGGTTTTCAGCGCACACGGGCATTCCAGTTTGGGCACTCGGTGCCGAAAAAGTTCGCCATCACCACACTAGAACCTGGATCTCCTAGTTAACCACTGGCTTAGTGTGAATGAAGGACATTTCTTATTACAGGGAATCCTCAACTTATGACCACAATTGAGCCCCAAAATTTATGTGACTAGGTGAAACATTTGTTTTGCTCCATTTTATGACCTTTTTGTCACAGTTGTTAAGTGAATCATTATGGTGGTTAAGTTAGTAACACTGTTGTTAAGGGAATCTGGCTTGCCCATTGACTTTTCTTGTCAGGTCACAAAAGCCAATCTCCTGACCCCAGGGCACTGCAACTGTTATAGATATGAATCAGTTACCGAGCATCTAAATTTTGATCATGTGACCAAGAGGATGCTACAATAGTCATAAGTGTGAAAAATAGTTGTAAGTCACTGCTGTTGTAACTTTGAACCATCACTAAATGAACTGTTGTAGATTGAGGACTACTCATATTAAGTGCATACTTGCTCAAGGATTTGGAAATAGAGTATTATTACATTTTTAAATTGCACTTCTAATACTCATAGGAATGTTAATTATTTTTAGAAATGCAACTTAATTACTATTTAACCCTAATCCTAACCCCTTTTAGGCCACTATTATAGCATGCAATCAATAAAATAGTCTTAAATAAGGGTAAAACATTTTAAAATAAGTTGATTTTGGAGAATCGTTCCATTCATTCCCAGTTGACAATTTAAACTAAAATAAAATTAACATTTTCTGAATACAATATAATAAAAGAAACACTAAAAAATCTTTTTACACCTCAATGTTCCGCAAATAATATAAAATGATTGTAGTCTCTCTGTAAATTCAGAAAGCAAAGAGGCAATAAACAACTTCCAACATACCATTGGTGTCATTAATCAAACCCAACCACATCCATTGAACGAGACCACTGAAAGACTCAAACTGTTCAAGAAGAAAATCATTTTCATCTTCATCCTTGATACTCAAAAGAGATGCATTTGAATCTGTTGAAACAATTAAAAAAATAAATCATGGGATGAATTTGGAGAGCTTTATAACACTATCTTTTTGGAGATTTAAGCAAAGGATCAGATCCTGAGGAGCACTGTCCATGAGAGAGTTCTTAAAGTCACTTTATTGTATGATGGGAATAGCAAATTCCATGTTAGACCAAGTTAAGAAACAATAACCAGGACTGTCAATATGGGTAACATAGATATGTACAGATGGAAAAGATGGAGACACCTGAGGTGTTTTACAAGAAACATCTGACTAAGAACTTTCCTAAGAAAAATAATAAAACTTCAAGCAATGATTAAAGAGGATTATATTTACAAAACACGAGAAGGAATGTGTTCTGTTCCCAACCTCCACAATTTAATAAAATTCAGTAGGCAAAGAATGGGAGCAACCTCTGTAAGTAATTAATATGTGGAATTCCATGCCAGAAGGTGGAGCAATAGTTCACAGACTTTTAAAAGGCCATTAAGGGGAAATTCACAGAAAAAAGCTGTCAACTTTATTCATTATAGGTAGATATTGCCTCCAGGTGAAAGAAGTGAATCCACAGCAGAGGTGCTGTTGAACTGTGCATAATTTGGCTGCAGGGATTGCCCTGCCAGTCTTGGAAACAGGATGTTGAATTAAATGATTATTCTTACAGTTCAGCAGTTTTGACTTCATTTTTAGTATACAAATATTAAGGTAAAGATAAAGGTTCCCCTCGCATATGTGTGCTAGTCATTCCCGACTCTAGGGGGACGGTGCTCCTCTCCGTTTCAAAGCCAAAGAGCCACAGAGACATCTTCGCTGTTTGAAGACGTCTCCGTGGTCACGTGGCCGGCATGACGAAATACGGACAGCACACAGAACACTGTTACCTTCCCCACCAAGGGTGGTTCTTATTTTTTCTACTTGCATTTTTACATGCTTTCGAACTCCTAGGTTGGCAGAAGCTGGGACAAGTAATGGGAGCTCACTCTGTTACATGGCACTAGGAATTCGAACTGCTGACCTTTCTGAGCGACAAGCTCAGCGTCTTAGCCACTGAGCCACTGTGTCCCCTGCAAATATTACATTTAATATTATAAATATTACATTTCATTAAATATTGCAACTTAGAAACTCTTTTTTAAGAAGTTTCTTTCTTTAGTGAGAGGAAAAATGGGTATTTAAGAAGTCATTTCTTTTAATCATAACCAGCAAGAAAAGGTCTTGATTGGGTTTAATGTTAACAAAATGTATAAGCTGATCAACAATTACTTTTATTATGTCAAAGGATGATCCAATTGGTCACAGGGTATTCTAATATTATACAAATGCATGTTCTCTAAACAGTTACATTAAAAAAATAATATGTATGTATTGCTGAGTTGAAATTGGATAGTTTTGCATGCAGCAAGTTACAAATACAGTAAAATTAAGGTGTCTCAAGTCCAAAAATGTTCTTCATAAAAGTCTTTGAACACAAAGAAATCAGAACTTTAAAGAGAAATAGCTTACTCATTTTTCTGCAGAAACCATTAGCTTCATCTAAATTCAATCCTTCCCATCTATTTTGTGGTACTACAAATGTGTAACAACTGTTTCGATATGCTATCCATGGCGTATTCTTAATCTTGTGTGGACATTTAATTGATTCATAATGTGTTTCTTGGATTTCAGTTTCATCTGAAAAATAAACTCTTTTAAAGGCAGTACTTCATATCTAAAATACATTCAGTATTTAATACTACAATACAACTTTCATCAGCTGAGAATTATTGGATGCTGGTCATTAATGATATCATTTTGTGGTCATGGAAAAAAAACCCAATAAACTTGGCTACAAGGAATATGAATGAGAAATACGAGGATCAGAATGTTAAAATTCATATTATAAAAAATAAAGGTACCATAATCAGTATTATTTACCCTTCTCCAATAGATGGAATGGCATTTGGGCAATGATATAAAAAAAACCAAGGGCATTTTGAGTTGAGACTCACAGATTACTAAATATGATGGTTTGAAAGGGATGAGAGATACACACACATTTTCTCTCCCCCCCCCCCTCACAAACACAAACTCTATCTAATCTCAGGCCAACCCACCTCACAAGACTGTTGTTGTGCGGAAAATAGAAGGAAGGAAATGTTATGTATATTTGTCACCGTGAGTTACTTATAAAGTAATAAGGGTGGGATTTAAAAAACTAATCTGATAAAATAAATCATCTTTACTAAATGTATTCTCATTCTTTTCTATATGTATCTATGGCTTTGCATTCCTCATGCACGGACCGGTCAAAGGAAGTCCACAATCAAGTGGGTGGTGACCAGTGGTGGGATTCAATTGGTTTTACTACCGGTTCTATGGGCATGACTTGGTGGGCGTGGCAGGGGAAGGATACTTAAAATTTCCATTCCCATCTTACTCCAGGAGATGGATACTGTAAAATCTCTATTCCTTCCCATTCCAGGGGAAGGTTACTGCAAAATTCCCATTCCCTCCCAATCAGCTGGGACTCGGGAGGCAGAGAATAGATGGGGATGGGGCCAGTCAGAGGTAGTATTTACCGGTTCTCCAAACTACTCAAAATTTCCGCTTCGGGTTCTCCAGAACTGATCAGAACCTGCTGAATACCACCTTGTGGTGGTGACACCATTGTGATAAAAGCCCAGCTCCTTTTTATGTTCATGTATAAAAGGATGAGCATTGATTGGGCTGCCTTAAGTGCCATCTTGACTTTTATGATATATGCCCAACACACCAAAAGCCACTGTTTTAGTATTTCTCAGGCTAGCTAGCTAGATTTGTTATTTGTTTTCTGCTGTATGCTCACAGACCAAAAGTTAACCCAGAAAGCAAAACAAGTAATTTAACAAAGGCAGGAATTTTAAGAAACAACCTGCCTTGATAAACCAGCATATCTGTCAACACTTAAATTTTTCTAAGCATAAATCAGAGCAAATATTTTCTAATAGCAAGGGCGAGGGTGTAAAATGTTACAACTTTGCCAGATTTTGCTAGACTGATCCCCTTTATAAAAAGCATTTAAGCCCAAACATCTGCTAATAAAGGGAAAGGTTAGTGTTTTGATGTAAATGTACTGGAATCTAACAGTTGGCCAGGTTGGACTTTTTGTATATATTGGAGGATGAGTTCTGTTCTTTTTAGGCATCTATAAAGAGTTAATTGATGTGAGTGGACAAGGGTGCCTGCCCTACTCAGGATTTAGTTTTAGGAGCTTTTGAATAAATCAAATCTCCATCCCCAACCATGGCATTTTGCTATTTCTCAGGTAGGCGATGAGTTTAAGTACATCCACAATTGAGGCCAGAGGCTAGACAGACACACACAGAGACAGACAGACAGACAGACACACAGCACCAGGAAGTGCTAAGCTTAGGTCTGATTCATTGGTCATTATATGAAGTGGCTCACAAATGTGTGTGACCAAGGTCACCAATAAGATCAACTTATCATTTCTGGAGCCTTTGCTTTGGGGTTGTGTGGGAGATGAGAATTGTTTTCCCTGGAACAGTTGCCTCCGCCTTTCGGTTTCCTCCTTCACAGGAGTCCTTTAGACTCCTTTTTAAGGCCTTTAGGGCCTTCTGAGAAGGTTAGAATCAGATTGGCCTTGGCTGGAACACACAGCAGATAAATTATAATCAGTTGTACTGGCTCCTCTTCTCCCCCAAAAGTACATTCTTCCTCTGAGCGTGAATATATTTACAACATGGAGCCTAAAGCTGATAGCAAGCTGAGCTAGTCTCAACACCTTTATCTTGGGAACAAGGAGGCCTGAGCAGAGATGACCTGGCTGGATGAGAGTACACCGTGTTCAAAATATTGAAAAATGATTCACCATTGCAACCCTATCTAACATTAATTCACACATAAACATATTTACAGCATTCAAGATTTTTGAGAAAACCCATGATAAAAAAAAAAAATTGGCAGAGAAGCGGAGTACAGATTTATTTTAGAGAGAGGAAGAAAGAGAAGGTAGATCCCTTAAAATTTATTCTACATTCAAAAGCCAAAAATTGAGTGGTTAGCAGTCACTAAGAATTATGAAAGCACTAGTGGGTAGCTGTGTAATTTTAAGTACAGGTAGTCCTCAACTTATAACCATTCATTTAGTGACCGTTCAAAGTTACAATGGCAGTGAAAAAAGTAAGGTTTCGGAAGCTTAGCAACTGGTTCATATCTATGACAGTTGCATTCTCCCAGGGTCATAAAACTGATCCCCTTTCACGACCTTCTGACAAGCAAGGTCAGACGGTCTTCCAGACTTAAAGACTGGAAGTCTTTAAGATGATGTTGGATAACCATTTGTCTGAAATGGTATAAGGTTTCCTGCCTAGGCAGGGGTTTGGACTAGAAGACCTCCAAGGTCCCTTCCAACTCTGCTATTGTATTGTAAAATCAACGGGAAGCCAGATTCACTTAACAACTGTTTTACCAACTTAATACCCGTAGTGATTCACTTAAGAAGGGAGACAAAAAAGGTCGTAAAATGGAGTAAAACTCACTTATGTTTTGCTTAGAAACAGAAATTTTGGGCTCAGTTGGGGTCGTAAGCCGAGGACTACCTATACATATATAATACATTGTATTTTATTTTCTGTATTTTTGCATAGCTAGATGTATATTTTCATTTCTACTTTAGGGTCCTAAAATATTTTCAAAACCATTTTCAATGCAAAACTGTAGACTCATGACATATAGTAATAAAAGAAATCCTACTTCCGGGTGAGTAGCAAATTGCTCCTGCTTTTTCTGTAAAACAGTCAGATGCTTTCCAAAATCCATCCGTGTCCAAATACACACAGTCACCAACCAAACCTTTGTCTTCTCCAAACCAACGGCTGAAACTAATGTGTTTTTTATCTGACCAGTGATAATGTGTTCCATCCTAGAAATATCAGAAAGCAGAAAGATTAGCTGCATAAAACAATTAACCTGATCCAGAAGCTATGACAAGAAATTATGAACTTAAAATTCAAGCAAGGGGTTTTCAAAATGGACACCAGGAAAAATATAACAAAAATATGGAGGTCAACTTTGCCAAATTGGCTGCTTAGTAAAACAAGTATTCAGGGGTTGTTGGATGCTGCAAACTTAGTAAGAGATTGATTGCTTTTGGAAGTTTTAAAATTTAAGCTGGAATACGATACTTCCTGCATTGTTCAACACACTTTCTCACATAAACTTTTACTGGATAATATGAAAACTGGTTATTTTTTTCCTCTTCCCTATGATCTCTGCCCTTAAAAAAAGGGAGAAATACTTCCAGTACTAAATTAAAACTCTCAAAGTGGTGCAGCATAAACTTTTCCATTTTTAATATAAATGTCTAAGAAGTTGAACATCCCTTTTATTTGCTATGCATTCTGCCCCCAAAAAGGAAGCATATGCAGGACTCTGGCGTTTCTCCATTTTATTCTTTGAGCAGATTTTGAACAGAATCTCAAAACAATTCAAATCAAATAGTGTTGCTTTTTTAAATTTGATTTAAATCCTCTACCACTATCCAATTTTGGAACAAAACCAGATTTTAGCTAATTTACATCTCCTTACTATATACACCACATTGTAATTATTGGTATTTATTTCCATTTAGGCAATGGCTGATATCAAACCAACTCACAGTAAAATATGCACTAAAAATGCAATACGAGACAAAACAAGTTTGGAATCCTGTCGTTTAATACAAAAAGTAGAGTGAAAAGCACATCTGATGACAAGGGTTCCACCAATCTTAACTCAAACCTGGAAGAAGTCTGCAAGAGCTTACAGATTATCAACAGGGTGGAACTCCAAATATTTTTGTGGGATCTCATTCCAGAGGGCAGGTATCACAACAGAGAAGGTGTACTTCCTGGGTCTCTATAGATGGCACTATTTAATCAAAGGAACCCGGAGTGGGCCAATACTGTTTTGGCATCCTGAAGCCAACATAAGAATATGATATTGCCAGGCATCCTTGCAACCATCACAATGCATGAAACAAAAGTATTAAATGGACATAACAAGACATGCCCATCACCGTCCATGCTGTTGCATTCTGGAAAAAGTGAAGCTTCTGAATAGTTTTTAATGGCAGCCCTCTACATAGTGCATTGCAGTAATCAAACCATGAGGTAACTGTCTAAAGGGATTCCTGATCCAGAATAATGAGCACAAGCGGAGTAGCAGTTTGAGCACCGGGGATCTGCTACTTCATTCAAGAGTATAAATAGGAAAGAGGCTTGAGTTTGAGTTTATTGGTCTTGTATGCCGCCCACTCCCGAAGGACTCCGGGCGGCTTACAATAAACAAGGGAAGGGGATAAATAAACAAAACAACACTTTAAAATACGCAACATTCAGTTACCGTGGGGCTGGATATTTCACAAGCCCCCCCGGCCTGCTGGAGCAGCCAGGACTTGGTGGCTTTGCGGAAGGCCGGGAGGGTAGTAAGGATCTCCACGGGGAGGTCATTCCAGAGGGCTGGAGCTGCAACAGAGAAGGCTCTCCCCCGGGGAGTCGCCAGCCGACATTGGCTGGCAGATGGAATCTGGAGGAGACCTAACCTGTGAGATCTAATCGGTCTATGGGAGGTAATCGGCAGGAGGCGGTCTCTCAGGTACCCAGGTCCGATGCCATGTAGGGCTTTATAGGTGACGACCAGCACCTTGAAGCGGGTCCGGAGACTAATGGGTAGCCAGTGCAGCTCGCGGAGGATAGGTGTGACGTGGGTATACCTGGGTGCACCCACAATCGCTCGCGCGGCTGTGTTCTGGACTAACTGAAGTCTTCGAACACTCTTCAAGGGCAGCCCCATGTAGAGCGCATTACAGTAATCCAGTCTTGAGGTCACAAGGGCGTGAGTGACTGTCTGAAGGGCCTCCCGATCCAGGTAGGGTCGCAATTGGTGCACCAGGCGAACCTGGGCAAAGGTCCCCCTGGTCACAGCCGACAAATGGTGTTCTAAAGTCAGCTGGGGATCCAGGAGGACTCCCAAATTGCGGACCCTCTCTGAGGGGCGTATAATTTCACCCCCCAGCCTGAGAGATGGAATACTTGGCCAATCTTTGGGAGGGAACATCAGAAGCCACTCGGTCTTGTCTGGATTGAGTGCTAACTTGTTTGCTCTAATATCCAAGCCATTCAGCCTGTAGGATTGAGTGGGGGGTTTTCTTCTTCCCATCCAGGCCTGAACAGCCTCCAAGCATTTGACATAGGATTCCAACAGTCTCAATTGGCTGATCTGGGGTTGAGGGAGATAACTGGGTACCATAAGCATATTAATGATATTGAACCCCAAACTGGCAGATAACCTCATCCAGCAGCTTCACATAGAAAGGTACACTTCTCTCTACCTGATTATTTATAGTAGTGCTGGATTTCAATCTCCACCCAGGAAGCATAGCCAACAGTTATGCTAGTTGGAAAGCTCAAAATATTAGGGCTTTATGGAGACTTGAGATATGAAGTATTTATTTGACTGGTACCGTTTTGGGTAAAATTGTTCTTGAGCAATGTGGACATTCCCATGATGCTGGATTTGAAAGTGTGTTCTTTTAAAAAACAAACAAACACGCTTTGTAGACACCATTTAAAGGAGCAAAAATAATTTAGTGCCATTGTTGAGACATTCTAAAAAGGTATTCATGAGACATGTATCTGCAACACATTTCAGCACTCTCAGTAGTCACAGTGCTCACATTTTTGCAGGCATTATTTAAAATATATTCAATCATTTTATCACATGTCCAATGTTTTTTATTTCAAGAATAAGTTTGAAAGGGAAAGCAGAACCTTACATCATAGCGAGAGAGCCCAATCCAGAGCTGGTGGTTATGGAGAGCCACCTGGACACCAAGAAAAGCCTGTTGATATTCTTCTGTAATGCTAACCAGACTCATATTGTTCTTCAGACATTCTTCCTGGGCATCAAACCACGTCAGGCTCTTCAAAATTATAGTATAGGTGACATTTAGGTATTTCATGGTGTGTTCAGGCACTTGTATTGTCTGGTTTTCTACATGATCTACAGAAGAAGAATAAACAGTAGAGAATCCTTATGGTTTTATTGATATTATTTCCTGATTTCTTATTTGTACCCTATGAATATCATTAAGTCTTGTACCTTATGTATCTTTTCATGTATTTTTATGTACACTGAGAGCATATGCACCAAAGACAAATTCCTTGTGTGTCCAATCACACTTGGCCAATAAAGAATTCTATTCTATTCTATTCTATTCTGTTCTATTTGGAATGAAGTAATATACAATAAAGAATTTTATTTTCAAAATCAGCATTTTTCCTTCAGGGAATAGATCTTTAACTTCCAAATACATTTTGAAGCACATTGTATTTTGGGCAACTTAATAAAAATGGTGTCTATGGAGATTTTCAGTCATCTAGTCATGGTTGTCCCAAAGGTGCAAAGGCAACTGGTCTTTGTTTTTCTTTGAAGACATTTTGCTTCTCATCCAAGAAGCTTCTTCACTTCTGACTGTAGACTGACTGAATTTTAGTAAGATTAGGACTGCAATGCTGAATCTTAACGAACCACTTAAATTAATCCAACTGATATCCAAAGCCAATGAACCAGATTAATCAATCTGATTTTCCTGGAAACTAATTTAAATACATGTAAAGGATATGTAATGACAAGCATATCCTAAAAAACATTCCTTTTGGGCATAAGAAGAATATTTCTCCTTTCTTCAAGAAGGTGACATTCAAGATTGTATTAGGAAGCTTTCAAAAGTAAAGCATTGTATAGAAAGGCAGTAGTACAGTGTTACATAATAGCTCTTAGCCAAGATAAAATTTAATTTGGGAATTACTTTTAAAGTAATTAAACCTTATCACAGAAAGTGAGCTATTTTTTAAAAAAAAAATTAGATCTTTACCATCCTGCTCCCTAATGCTGATCCAACAAGGTCAAGAGATTTACAAGTGGATCTTCTAATATTAAATATTTCATGTGCTGACTGTGCTCTCTGGTCCTCTAAAATGCCACAGTGAAAAGCTGGTATTTCAAACATGTATTTCTCCACTTCACGTACCTGGATTCCTCTGACATATGGCCAAAGGCAATGTATCAGCACAAGAAGTAAAATTCCAAGTTCCTAGATGAGCTCTGGGATTATTGAGCAAAATACCACACTGGTTACTCTCTTCCTCATTAAATCCCTGGGGGAAAAAGAAATATGACATTGTATTATTAGTGCTGGCATGTCCCATAAACAAATATGATTAAATCCTTGACACAATCATATTAAACAGTGATTTTTGGAGGAATTGCTAAATCATACATCTAGCTCTTGCATGAGTAATACAGGTTTACCTCCTCTAACATAGCTACTGGAATGAGATCAGGGTCTTGTTTTTTTTAAATATTTTAAAGTTATTGCAGTTCTTAATGTTCTACCAATGTTTTCAGTTTTTTTCAGTTGCAATAAATGGCTGTGAAGTTTGGACCATAAGAAAGGCTGAGCGCCAAAGAATTGAGGCCTTTGAACTATGGTGCTGGAGAAGACTCCTGCGAGTCCCTTGGACTGCAAGGTGATCAAACCGGTCAGTCCTAGAGGAGATCAACCCTGACTGCTCTTTAGAAGGCCAGATCCTGAATATGAAACTCAAATAATTTGGCCATCAAAAGAGAAGGAAGGACTCACTGGAGAAGAGCCTAATGCTGGGAAAGATTGAGGGCAAAAGAAGAATGGGACAACAGAGAAGGAGGTGGCTGGATGGAGTCCCCGAAGTAGTAGGCGTGAGCTTGAATGGACTCCAGAGGATGGTAGAGGACAGGAAGGCCTGGAGGAACATTGTCCATGGGGTCCCGATGGGTCGGACACGACTTTGCAACTAACAACAAAAAACAATGTTCTACCTAGTAGCAGTGTGGAAAATATGCTGAAATCAAAACGAACAGCAATTTTGAGTATTGTAAGTTTAAAATAACACATTCCATTTTTTAGAAATGTTCCATCTCCCATTCCATCATTACTGGACAATTTTAACTAATGAATGAAGTAGTATAATGACCTGCCTGCCTGCCTGCTATGGGCAACAATCAGGAAGGAAAAGTTTTGAAGGAGTGAGAATTGGCACCGTTTACCAACTGAAAACCTGAACGGATATGAAACATTGACTGTATAAACTGCATCCCAAGCAGCAAACAGCAGCCAGAGGCCTGGCTCCAACGTTTCTTTATCAAGCAAAAACATATAGCCCCTGCTTCCTCCCCCGGCTCCTTCTCAATGAGAAGAGTAGCATCCATGGTATGTTCTTACAAGCCAAGGGAAATAAGTGAGTACGCAAAAAGTTCCCCTTTTCGCTACACAATGCTACCCAACAATATGTCATGTGCCTGATAAACAGGGTCCCGCATGAGGTTTTGTCTACAACAGCTGATATGTTGGCATCCAGTTGTCCACACTGGACACTAACTTGGTAGAGCAACTGATTTCAAAATCGACTCTCCCACTGCTGGACTTTTCCAACCCAGCCATTGGAAGCTACCTGAAGACTAGCCCCTTTCATCATCCTTGAGATCCTTTAGCTGGCAAGCCCCTTTTGCCTATGAATTTCATTCATTAAAGATTCATTTATTAAAAATAATAATTATTGATTCCAAACCTTCCCTTTTACAATTTTGTTGTAGGGTAGATGGAATATAGCACTAGCGTGGACTATTGCTCCGTCCATTTTTGTGGCTCTGAAATAAAATGAGAGCACAAGAGACCTATTCGGCATTCTCCCACAATGCTACCTCTCAAAAAGTCCTGAGCTTAATTCTGACTTCAGAATAAATTTTTGTTTCCTTCTTGCACAGTTATGGGGTCTGAATCCAAACCTTCAGTCTTAACTCTAATTTACCGAAAGCATCCATCTGACACCATGATTTGTGAAGCTATCTTATCGCAAAAGACAAAAATAAAAATTGACCAGGTGATTTTGTTTGGATTTCAGTTAAACCAGAAATATGAAGTCATAGAAAAGAAATGACTGTTACTTTTGGTTTTTTAAGTTACATTTTCTTCCCTTTCATTATAATGAGATTAAAGTAAAAAGTTCTGATTAAAGGTCCACATGATAACTGGTGAGTATAGGAAAGGTCCACATTACTCTCTCAGTTAAAAATATGGGAGGTTGTGTCATCACCTTCTTTTTCTGATTTTCTTAGCTTAGTCTAATATTCTCTCATTCCACTCAGCAGGGCTGATCCTGGTTAGCTTTCCCAAGATCAGCACCGGTCGACTAGGTCAGTGGTCCCCAAACTTTTCAGCTTGGCGGATCAGTGGGGGGAGGGAGGATGGTTCTATATGAGTGGTGGGTGCATGTGCACATCTACTACTTGCACAAATAGAGCTTTGCATGTGTGCGCATTTGCCCACTGCTTGCGTGGCCCAGTTCCAAATGGGCCATGGCCCAATAATGGGCTGTGGGTTGGGGATCCTTGGACTAAGTGACGCTACCTACAGTGACTTATAATTAAACTTGTTACTAAAATCATATTCCTTATGCTGCTGTCACAATTATATCACATGCAATATTTAACGTAATATAAATGACCCAATCTTATACCTAAATTTCTGAAGAAGCCACCCAACTACAAACAATGTATTCAAAATGGATGGAATATACTATTTTCAACTTCCCATTTCTCCTCTATCTTAAATTAGTAAAAGCAAAACTTTTTTTCTGCTTTAAATAAATTACAGGGAAAACAACAGTGTAAAAATAGTATCAACAACTTACATTAAACTGAATTTCTCTTAGTCTTCCTTGAAGCAAAGGATGGAAATTGATATAATCTAATTCGTTGCCATCAGTCCACCTGCTTACTTGCATATGAATCTGGGAACGTAAACCAATCCAAATCTTTGGGGGCAGACCTGGGAGTAAGCTTGTTATAAAGTCTATTGGGAAGAAGATAAATATTTGCATATTAGGATTAAACAGGTAAAGGAATTCGCTTGCAGATAAGGGCAATCCATAAAGTCAAGACAGCAACAATAACTCAATAGAATATAAATTGGTTTTATTTGTAAATTATATTATTTTGTTTATTTCTAAACCTCCCACTAATATTCCAGGATTAATGCAATTGACAGAGGCATTCAATAAAATAGCAGGATGCTCTATTTATTGGTCCAAATTAGAATTGTTGCCAATTGGTGAAACTGGTGGTACCCAATCATATATCAGTTCAGCATTTGTACCAAATCCTTTCAATATCTAGGTAGGTGCATACCAAAAAATATAACCCAGTTAGTAACATATGATATAAATAAAGTATATAGATTTTCTTAAGATATCAATAGATGGGAATCATTAAATCTCAATCTTTGGAGAAAGGTAAATGCTCTCACAATGAGTATTATTCCCATATTTTGAGAGTTCCTGTTCAAAAATCTGGAAACTATTTTCAGAAAACCAATCCCTTATTTAGGTACTTTTATGGGGCTCTTTGATTACAAGAATTACATTCATAGAAAATGCAATTATCAATTCTTTAGGGAGGATTCAGTTTACCAAATCTGGAGCTATATCATCACACTTAATTATTGTCAAGTATTAAATACTGAAAGCCAACAATTGGTATTAATTTTCTGATTTGGGCAACTTTGGAATATAACATCTTGGTTGGATGTACAATTTTAGGATCAAATATACTAGAACTCTAGTGTCCATGAAAACAATTGTGTCAAGTTAGAAAGTTATGGAAAGTAATGTTGACTAAAAAAAAGATTTGATTTCTTTTTCCATGTTAAAATGACATTATGTGGAAACTCAACTTTAAAAATTGAGAAAAAGATGGATGAAAGCAGGGATATTGACTTTGAAACAATTGATAGATGATGAAGATGATTTTTTTTTTACATATGCTGTGTTAAGAGATAAATTATTTATTTTATGTATTTCCCACCCTTATTACCTTTTTATAAATACAAATATCATCTTTCAGATATAACTCAATGGCAATATTAATAGCTACATTTGTTAGCAATTTTATTGGACCAGCAACATTTTCAACTTCTGAGTCACCTGACATACTAGAACAACTTGTTAAAGTCTTTAAAACTAAATAACCTATTATGAATTTTAATAAACATTTCAATTTGTATTTGAAATTTAATTGTATCATTTCTATGATTTATAGATAAATCAATTTGATATGCAAATGCTAAGAAATTAGTTGAATAAAGAATTAGAGGTTTCTTTATTGCCTAGCGCCGCGTAACAGAGTGAGCTCCCGTTACTTGTCCCAGCTTCTGCCATCCTAGCAGTTTGAAAGCACATAAAAAATGCAAGTAGAAAAATAGGGACCACCTTTGGTGGGAAGGTAGCAGCGTTCCGTGCGCCTTCGGCGTTTAATTATGCCAGCCACATGGCCATGGAGACATCTTCGAACAGTGCTGGTTCTTTGGCTTTGAAACAGAGATGAGTACCGCCCCTAGAGTCAGGAACGACTAGCACATACGTGCGAGGGAAACCTTTACCTTTTATATTGCTTAGCCAATAGTATTAATAGTCTTTACTTCTATAGCAAAAGTGTCAATGGACCTTAAACTACAACTTAAACAACAAAAAATAATATTTAGAATATATTGGACTCTAGTACATTTGTACAGAAAAGGTGTATAAGACAGCATTTTATTGGAGTTGTAATAGAACACCTATTTTTATAATGTTCTACACTAACTAAATCTGGGGAAGTATTGGACTATATAAATATGATAGGCTGTCAAAAGTTAAATTTGTCAGAGTATGTAATTTTTCTCTTGAATTACATACCTACTATGTACATGGAATCTGAAAATTGGACAATGTAAATTGATTCTCTGTGCCAACACTATGGCCAAAAGACTGATATTGTAGTACTGGAAAATAAATGTATGGCCTCATTCACTCAATGTATTGAAAACCTGATTACATTTGCCACTAATGGGGCAACTGCCTATAGATGTATACTTTATATGGATTTTGTATAATGAATTATGGAACTCATTTATACAAATTACATTTATACAATATACAACCTACACTGAAAGTAAGTCCTACCTTGATTTTTACATGTGAGCCCAATATAAGTCCTACCCCCAAAACAGGCCCTAATTAAGACACCGCCCATTCCAGGATACACTGGTAAAAATTAAGCTAGGGTGGGGATGGGGGTGTGGAGCTGCCCTACTACTTGCCTTCAGATAGTTGCAACCAGGCCTCGCACACCTCAGCCCTTTTCTTCTGCTGGCAAGGCTTTCCTGATAACAGAGCTTTGGATCGATCCAAAGCTCTGTTATCGTCTGCAGAGATCTTCAGGAAAACCTTGCTGGCCTTGCCGGACAAAGAAGTTTCACTATTTCTCTGATAGCGAAAAAGAGGCTGGAGGTGATGTATGCAAGTGAGGTGAGTCAGTGGATGACACCCCACCCCCCAAATAAGACCTGGTGCCTTTTTTAGTGACAAAAAATGTATGACATTATTTTAAAAGCAGTTAAAAATAATTTTCAAGATGGAAATCACAACTGTGTAATTGAAGCCATACCCCCTTTAATATGTATCACAAGAAAAAAAAGGGGGGGCAGAGCTTTGACTGCATGATAGGGACCATCATCTTGATTTTTTCGGACCTCCCTCCGTAGCCCTGTGACATACATAACACAATGAATCTTTTGTTGTTGTTGTTGATGATGATTTCTTGATTTTATCAGTCTTCTCATAGACTACATCCTAAGGCTCACTAATGGAATATTAAAACAACATCCATGGAAGAGGACCAGCCAAGTTCCATAGGCTGAATTCACTTACTTGTAAACACTGTCAGTGACATCTGCAACTGCTTCACTTTCAGAAAACAGTCATTTCTATTCTCTCCCATAAAGATACCACTATCATGCTGTGTTTTTTATTTCCTTCAACTCAAAGGGTGCAAACGATTGCTTCCTTTGGTCGGACATTCAGAGATTAGTGCCCTTCTAGTGAGTTTGGGAGGGGAATGTTATTTATCACTGCTGTTCTTATTAGCTATGAAAATGAGGAAATACTCTGCTTTATAGGAATTTATATTGCTCTTGTTTTATTTATTCTAAACCACTTGGAGTCTGCTGTACAAATATTATAATTAATTCATAATTCACAATATTATCATAATAATATGAATTAATCATGATTAATTCATAAATAAGTAACACTAAGAAATACAATGCTTATATCCACATCCAGTTTATAATAATTCTGTTTTAAGTTTAAAAATGAAAACTTCATATGATTTTGAAAGAATAGAAATGATGCCAACTGTAAAATTACAGTGCATTCTTACATAATTAATGGTAATACTCACCATCCCTAATTTTTATCTAGAAAAGGTCTTTTCTACTACACCAAGAGGAAGGGTACATAAGGAGATATGCAAGAAGAGGGGTTTCAGCATAACAACCAGAATGCTCTGTCCCTTATGTTTGTACACGTGATGTTAAAACACATGTGCAAAAAGGGCAGATGCTGGTTTTATCCTTTGTCTTCCCCACAGGGCATGTCCACAAATTATTATCTCATACATAAAGCCTTTCTCAGGAGCAATGTTATTCAATTTGAAGGAATCAAATTAACCATATTTTTCGGGGTATAAGACGCTCCAAGATTTTGAAGAGGTACATTAAAAAAAAAAGTTTTTGCAGACCTCCCAAACCCTCTGCATGCCTAATATTTTGTGAAAAATGGGGCATGCAGAGTTTGAGAGGCCTGAAAAGTGCTCCTGGGGGCTGGGAAGGCAAAATAAGGGCATGCATAGCGTTTAGGAGGCTTGTAGAGTGCTTCTGGGAGCTGGGCACCAAAAAAATGAGCAAAAAACGGCCTTTTTTTTTTACTCGTTTTTGCCCTTCCCACGCCCCGAGAACTTTGCAACCCTCTCAAACCCTCTATATCTCCATTTTTGTGAAGGGGGTCGGGTTTTGGGAGGCCAAAAATGCTGTATTCAGTTTATAAGACACACGCAGATTTTTGCCCTCTTTTTGGGGGGGAAAAGTGCATCTTATACTCTGAAAAATACAGTACAACATGTACATATATATGAAAGAATCGTGTGATACACATCTATGTACGGAATAGCAATAGCACTTAGATTTATACACTGCTTTACAGCACTCTGAGAGGTTTACAATGTCAGCATATTGGCCCCAAAATCTGAGGCCTAATTTTACCGATCTCGGAAGGATGGAAGGCTGAGTCAACCTTGAACTGGTGATGCTAGAACTCCTAGCTGTGGGCAGAGTTAGCCTACACCACTGCATTCTAACCACTGCGCCACCACGGCTCATGTATTTTCTTACCTTGTTCAATCTGGCTTTTGATTGAAGGAAGGTTTCCTCCTAAAGATTGACAATGTTCATCTGCTTTATTAAATGTCATATTCTTAGGAGTCACCTTTTGATAACACTGTAAAAGATTTTTTTAAAAAATATATATAACCTCTGAGGTAGATATTTCACAAATGTTTTGAATTAAACTTTGTTTAAACTATGTTCATATAGTAGCCCAGGTTTGTTACAAATGAAGGTAAATATACATGTTTCAGGATAATGTTGCAGGATCCAATCTGGATCGGTCACCAGGATCAGAGATTTAGTCTTCCGAGCTTTAGGACTTGTGCTGGAGCCCATCTTCAAGGAACTTCTCTGTACCGGAATGTGTAGCATTCTCTCTACCAGAATGTATAGAGAGAAAACCAATATTCTGGTAGAGAGAAGGTCCCTTAGCAGAGGTGGTATTCAGCCAGTTCGGGCTGGTTCAGGTGAACCAGTAGTTCCAACAATCAGCTGTTCCTGCCCACCTGCACCCACCCTATCTTGTCCTTTATTTCCTGTTTTCTAGCTCATCTCAATTGCACAGTACAGCTGATTTCCCCCGCCCCTCGTTATTCTACTTACTGTTGCTGACTTGGAAGGTAAGCAGCTGAGCTTCTAAATGCTCTATTTTCAGTGCGCTGTGCAAGTGCTTTAAGCTTGCATTGCGCACGCTCATTGAACCGGTTGTTAAATTGGCAACATCCCACCACTGTCCCTGAGGATTGGTTCCAGCACGTCTGAAATCTCAAAAGACTAAATCTCTGGTCACAGAGACCGACCCAGATTAGATCCTTCAAGTTTGTTAGTTGCAAGTTATTTCAGATCTTTAAATGTTCATCAAACTAGTTTGATAACCATTTCAAGTCAGCTTCTGTGGACTGAAATATAATATTCAGAATCCAAAATTATTTATGCATTACCTTATTTAGGAAAAAAATCCATCTTTTAGGGCAGCTTTCCTGAGGTGATTTATAGCCTGGTTCTCTTGTCTCCAATAATGATGCATTGTATTTCTCACAAATGAAAGGCAGTTTTGCAGTGCAATCTAATGAATTGCCTGCAGAATAGAGAATAGAGAATTGTTATGCTTATACCCTCTTATGCAGACCTCTCACTAAGTTTAATGTAAGCAATACAATAGTTTTAATTGAAGATTGTTTTTAATACCTTTGGTTTCAAATTTAGTTTTATACTTTTAAACCAAGTATAGCAGTTAGTATAAGTGTAGTCTGAAAGAATATTTTAATTAATCAATAAAGGAGAATATTTGTAGCTCAGGATTGGTGCTCTCTGAGATTGGTTGTTTTCTTTCTGATGTTTCATTATCCAAACTAGGCAACAACATTAGTTTAGCACTGGTGATTTACCTACCATGTTTTCCCCAAAATAAGACAGAGTCTTATTTTCTTTTGACCCCCGAAATACACGCTTGCCCTTATTTTCGGGGAGGTCTTATTATTTTTGAGGTGCAGGAGGCAGCGTGGTCACCTCATGGCTGCTGCTGTGTTGCAATATTTTCGGGGTGGACTTATTTTTAGGAAGGGCTTACTTTAGCGCATGCGCTCAAAAGCCCAATTGGGCTTATTATCCAGGGAGGTCTTATTTTAGGGGAAACAGGGTAGTTTGGATAATGAAACATCTGCAAGAAAACAACCAACCTCAGAGAGCACCAAGAACCCCTCATATTAATGAATGAATGAATGATAAAAATGCCTTCTTGGTTCAAAAGCAAAGCCTATAGATTGTCCCAGATTCAACCAGAGGATTTTTAGTTAAAAGTACTTTAGATAATAGAGTTGGACTGAAAGTTTGAAGAGTTGATATTAATGTTGGACTAGTAAGTTCAATTATTTTATTTAGTTCTGAAACTGCAAGATCAGCAATAAAATGTACAAGAGAAGGATACTAAATATCAGAACAATGCAAATCTGCAGATCCAACAGGATGGAAACAGGGTGTCATGGAGAGGGGATGAACAATGGAAGCTGACAGAATTCCTATAGACCAGGGATGTGAAACTTGCATCCCGCAGGCCACATGCCTCATGTGCAGGCCATGCTCACCGCAGCTCTGCGAAGGGGGAAAAACGCTGCAATATGTCACGTGACGGCAACGTGATGCAGTGAGTGTGACACCCATGTTACAGACGGAAACAAACTTACAGTCTTAGAACAGTTATTTTGAGAATGCAAACTTTAAACTGTTTACCTCCTGTCAATTTCAATCAAGACAAGAATAGAAGCAAAAAGATCCATGAGGGTGAAGAGCAATCACGGACATTTTCTAACTTTGCTGCCTCGAGTTGGCAGAATTTAAGATTAAAAACCACAAAATAGGAAACAAGAATCCCACAAAAAGAAGCCTAAAGGAAAACTAATATACTCTTCTTATTTAGGAGAGAGTCTGAGAACATTTCTAAAACTATAGCTGATTAAAAAAGAAATAGAATTATTACCTCTTAACCAGGATCGATAAGAGATATGCCAACATTTTCTGGGGTAGTGGTCAAAATAGTGTGAAAAAAAGCTTAAGAAAAAACAAAGAGAATATTATTTTTTTATTTTTTTAAAGGAAACATGATCAATCACATTTTTATGCAAATGTTACAACTTACATCGAATATAGTTTTTGATGTAAGCTGTAACATGTATTTATAAAAGCAAATATATTTAAATAATATGAAATGCAAGTACATAATTGCAGTATTTACGGTAAGGTAATATGATAAGCTAATATGGTAAAATTAAGAGGAAGCAGCAGCATAGGTAATTTTTCTTGGCACCTCCTATGCAGAGAACTGCTCTTTCTGTCCATATGTACAAAATTTGAAAAAGAGGATTATGATCCTACAAGTAGTCTCCATTTACAAGTGTTTCTTTAATGATGGTTCAAAGTTAAAAATGACTTATGACCCGTCCTTGAAATTACAACTTTCGCATCACAGGAACATGATCACAATTCGGGTGTTTGGCAACCAGTTCAAGTTTACAGCAGTTGCGGATTCTTGCTATGTTCATTATTTGCAATCTTCCCAACTGGCTTCTGACAATCAGTCAACCAATTTGCTTAATGGCTGTGATTCCCTTAACAACCACATAATATGCTTAACAACCATGGCACTTCAATAAATACCATGGTAAAAATGATCATAAAATAGACCTATGACGACTTGCTCAACAATGTTGCTTTAGCAACCAAACTTCTGGTCCCAATTGTGAATGTAAATTGAGGATTACCTATGTTTCTACCATCTTTCCTCTCAAACTCACCCAGGTGAATGCTATTAGCAAAAAGGCCCAATCCAGGCTGAGACTGATGGGACGGATTAACCGATGCTCCAATTTTAATCCAGATAAAAAAACCGTACACCTTCCATTTTCATGAAATAACATTCCTCTAGACAAGACACTCTTAATTCAATCTATTTTGGAAGGTTTATTTTTGCAAGATATAGTATTACTTCTGGACTTGGAAAGCCTACATAGTTGGGCTTGGTTAGTATTTGAATGGGAGACTTCGGGAGTACCAGCACTGTAGGCTAGTTCTTGGAAAAAGACAATTACTTATTTTATTTATATAATTTCTATAGCTTCCTTCTAATTGCCATGAAAACTGTTCTTGAGGTCACAGAGGTTGAGTTGAACTCCAACAATATTTTACTTTTTATTTTTAAGGTACCAGAGAACCTGGGAGAAGGGGCGCAGTTACAAATATAATTATACTCATTTAGTTATAGATACAAAGACTAATATGATGAACTGCCCCATATAACTATATACACAAAACTTGCTTTAATGTTTTTTTTTCATTTGCATTTTAAAATAAAAATTGAACCTGGTGCAGAGATATGCTCCGACATATATTGAAGGGTTTTTATTAATGTAGCCAAAAAATTAAAAATAAAAATTCAAAGGCAAGCCTTCAAATGCCCAATTTTTTAAAAAAGTGTAAAACATGGGTACTAGTACAATTATTTACACAAAATCTTGCAAAATATTGCCCCCCCGCTAGCTCATATGCAACTGTGTATGGAACAGAGGTAGCAAACCTTTAAATCAATCCATTCTATTATTAAATTTACACTTAAGCCACTGTAAAAATATGTTTTAAGGACAAAATGTAGTGTTAAAATTCCCCGGCTTCCCAAGGTTTACCATTTTGGTATCTGACCTTTGGTCATAAGTGGTAGATTCAGCATTGTACTTTGCTAATAGTTGTCATAACATAAATAATCTTTAGAACAACACAGATGGATGTTTCTACTTACGGCAAACGGTAGTAAGTTGTTGGAATTTTGTATTTGAACCACCAGTTCTGATTCTCGTCCGATAACTGCCAAAAGCAGATTGTGTTAGCATGAAATGCAATATCCAATGTTAATCTCTTCCATGCAATACTGAAAAATGTTTCTCTGTTGCATGAGAGTGTAGCAATCTTTGAGAAAAGCTCAAAAACCCTCATGACAATTGATTTGTTAGAAGATGTTCTGCTCAATTCCTTTTTAGGAAACTCTAATGACCACTGTAAAAGCATTTCTACAACCATAATAATAAAGAAATGCTAAGCACGGTATTTGCAATCAACATTTTTAATACTGCTAGTGCTGTAATACAATGTATTACAATATATAAGAAACTAGTTGATAACCGGTGTTGCCTGGGTATTTATTTAAAGGGGGAAAATGTCCGGACCAAATGTAATTTGTAATGTTGGATTTTCCCCCTTACCAGAGGCAGCCCCCTTGTGGAGTACTGTGAAGCCATTACAATGGCAACTCTAGTGTGCTGTACAGTAGAAGCCATTTTACGGCAGTATAGTTGAAGCCATTTATCCAGGTATCTTATTAAGACTGGCTTTGTGGTAAATGTGATTCATGCTGACTTCACCTATAATTTGACCCATCTAAGAAACCATCTATAATTTCTCAAGTTCTGTAATCTTACTTGGATGATTTAAGTCATTTGCAGTGCAAGTCCTATTTTGCCAGCCATAATAACCATCTGTGAGATAGATTGGGCTGAGAGAATGTACTAGCCCAAAGTCAGCCCTTTGTGGCTAACTAGAACCTGGATCTCTCAGTTAACCACTGGCTCAGTGTGAATGAAGGACATTCTCTTAAGTACAGGTAGTCCTCGACTTATGACCACAATTGAATACAAAATTTCTGTGGCTAAGTGAGACAGTTGTTAAGTGAATTTTTGTCCCATTTTTACAATCTTTCTTGCCTCAGTTAAGTGAATCACTGCAGTTGTTTAGTTAGTTATACGGTCGTTAAGTGATTCTGGATCCCCAATGGACTTTGCTTGTCAGAAAGTTCCAAAAAGTTTGCAGGGACACTGCAGCCATCATAAATATGAGGCAGTTGCCAAGCATCTGAATTTTGATTATGTGACCACATGGATGCAGCAATAGTAGAAAACAATTATAAGTCACTTTTTTTAGTGCTGTTGTAGCTTTGAACGGTCACTTAAAGAATTATTGTAAGCCGAGGATGACCTGTATTCAGAAAAAAAAAAACTCCAGAGAAAGAAGTAGCCATAGTTTCCTTCAATTATGCTCACTGGTTTCATTCTCGGACTTCTTTCAAGTGAACTAAGCCAAATTCCCCATTAAAATATCTTAACAAGTCAATCCAAAATTAACTATTTATTTTTGTATCTATTCATGGATATAGCAGTAGAGGTGCACATGGAATGCCATAAGATGAAGTATGAGCAACCCAAGATTTCACATGATCTCCAAAGTCATCCAGATTTCAGAAGAATTTGAGCAACAAATTACTGAACAACAAATAGCAGCATGATTTCCTGCTCATTTTCATGGGAAAACTAAAGTGAATTAGTCTCTGATAGGTTTAATGTACCTCACTGCCTGCAACTTCTGCATTTCATTTCCTAATGATTTAATAATATCCTCCATCAAAATCCACAAAGAAAAGGGATGTTGGCAATCATTTCATTCAACAGAAATCACCCAAAATAGAAATTAATGCATTACTTTTAAAATTGTGTTTAGAATTCCATTCAGCGCAGTGAAGGAGGTCACATAAGCCAAGTCACTTCCATTCTCAGAACAATACAAGGAAGCTTCTTGATAGCTCAGATGCTTATTTGCCACAAACCAGAATTCTGACCCATCAATATTCACTGTTGCCCCATGAATTCCTTCTTCATCTACAAAGAAAGAAAATTACATATGAAGTTTACATTCAGTACAACCTAACACGAACCAGCAACTCCATGCAATCTGAACTATCATGTAACAGGGAAGCTGTGTGTATCAAAATAAAAAATGCTGGGCGTTTTTGATTTAGAACACAGTTGTGTGCCTACAATGTGGCTCCCACAGAGGCATGTGACATGGTCGGCCCCTCATGTGGCCCAATGGTGATTAGCCTGTGGTCCGGTAGTGCCATGGACCATAGGTTGGAGACCCCTGATTTAAGAGTAAAATGACTGAATTTGACTTCAATTCCTCCAAGTCTGATTTCAAGTAAAGACATTACAACTCATTTCATCACACAATCATTTTCCTGAAGTTAACAAGTTTATTAACGTTCTTTGAGAGTTAAAACAGACTAGTTTTTTTAGTAATTACATATTTTGAAGAACTTTCTAATGCAAGAAAGACTGGGTTACACCTAAAAACTATTTCATGAATGGTCATGTTTGGGAAGGTATTATCAGTCTGTAACTTCTGCATTTCATTTCCTTAGGACTTAATTATTTATAATCAACCCAAAATTGAATGAATAAATGAACAAAGACATCATTCTAGTGATTATGGGCATTTGTGTGGAATAAGAGAAAGTGACATACTGTATGTCTCATGCCGTCCACGTATAAATAATATGATTTATTTGCATCAGGCATCATGACATGAGCGCACCATTTATGCAATGACATCATGATGTGTCAACATTTTGATAGCACAGAATAAGAGTTGGAAGGATCTTTCATAGTTATTCCTGGATATAATTTATATAATTTCAATTATATAAATCTTATTTCAAGTTCAATCACACACACACACACACACACACACACACACACACACACACACACACAACGGAATGCTACTGTATGTTTAGAGTTTTATAAAATATATTATTTATGCAATGCACAAATTCCGGCTATCTGAAATACTTGAACTGGGATTAAGCTAACAATCCCATCTGTTTTACAGCCATGAGGCTGTGGAAAGAAAGGTTCCTGAACTGCAAAATGAAGTGTATGAAAAGTAAGAAATAATCTTACCTGGTTTGTACCATTCAGGTGTCTTTGGAGTACTACCTGTTGATAAAGGAAAAGCCTATCACTGGATGTACTAATATATCCTTGGTTAGAAAAAAGGCTAAGTGTCACCCTTTTTATTGGCAATTGGAAATGTATAACCTTCTAGTAAAAAGCAATGTCCAAACTTGAATTCAACAATAATTTAACATTTTCCATACATATAAAGTCTCTTGAGTCACTTTTAAAAACTGAATCTAACTGAGGCATGAATCCATGTTCTAAGGCAGTTTTCTTTGCTATTAATATTACACTTTCAAACTCAAGTGGTTTAAAAAAACCCCTAATATTTAACTGATCAAAAGTCCATAAAGAGTTCTTGGAAAGAGTTGTATAAAGATGTGATTATTATCATACTCCAAGAGGGTACTGCAAATAGCAGCAAAGGGAATGAAATAGATACGATTATTCAGAGAACAAGTACTTCATACAATGGAATTAATTTTATATCCAATAACAGCCAGAGAGAAAGCAAAGAAATTACCCTATTGCTCTATCAATTGCTATATTTCTCTGGTAAAATCTTGTTCCAAAACGTAAAAAGAATTTATGATTTGAAAACACTGTCTCCCAGCATTTAAGCACCTGAGTTAGGCTGTACTGCACCCCCCCCCCAATGTTTTGAGTCTTGAACCTTTGTGATATTTTTTAACCCTCGGGGAACCCCTGTACATGCAGCCTCAAATATAGACCAGACTTACAAAATTATTATATTCTTTTCATATGTAGGTACTGTGTTTGTAACAGTGTTCATAAACTAAAAATAAAGACATTTTTCCTCTTTCCCATGCTTCCTTCCCCTCACCCTGTCTTTGTGGGTGGCTGCTGCTAATACCTGGACCAGACCAGCCCCAGTGTCAGACCTGGCAGCCCTCTTTTAACATTGGGCCTTCAGGCCTGCCACATTTTCTGCTGTGGGAAAATGAAAAGGGGGGGGGAATTATATGGAGTGTGGGTGATATATAGTCAAAATAACATTCCCTTCTGAGAGAGTCAAGGCCACCTTGCCCTGCAGCTGCGATAGTGTGACTGGGAGGAATCTCCAGTTTTGGATGGTGCCTGATTGGACCCTGTGATGGACACGTGGATGGTGGGCAGGGAGGTGGACTTTCATTTGGGTGAGGAAAACCTGGAAACTTTCAGATTTTGGTTTTCCCAGATGTGTCAATATGACATCTCTAATAAAATGGAACTTTGAGGAAACTCAAGCCTTGGAGTCTTCTTTCATTAGGGGTGTTACTTGGAATCTTGACACACAGATCTCTTGCATCCGCCTGGAGATAGCTCCCCCACCTCCCCAGGCTGCTACACCTGGAGAAAGGCAGGCTGGTGAGCTGGCAAGTAGACCTCCTACAAGGAGTCCTCACTTGTAGGCTCATTCACCAACTGCTGCTTCTCCCTAATTGCTTACTCTTCAGCTGGGCTTTGCTCACCTACCAGCTTCCGTGTGTGTGTGTGTGTGTGTGTGTGTGTGTGTGTGTTTAATTCCTGCCTGAGGGGGCCAATCAGGGGTTGTATGGGTTTTGTTCAGTCTCTCCTTTAAAAAAACAACAAATCATGTTCCCCCAGGGAACTCTTAGTGACCTCTTTCAGAATGCTAGGATTCTGCAGAACTCCAACCTGGGGTGCACACGAAACGAAAACATAATCTTTGAATACCAAACTTGAGAGAGATTCATATTTTGCTATGCTTTTGTTTCGTTTAACAGCATTGTTGGCCCTTTAGTTAAATTGGATGGAAAGTCAAAAAGCAGTTTTAACATCTGGAAAGTATTCGATGTTGTGGCCCGACATCGGCCAGCGGAGCTGCCAGCAGATTCGGACAGTGAGGAGGTTGGGGAGGAACATGGGCCAGTCCTGGAGTCGGGGGAAGGCTCTGATGAGGGCTCTGTGCCAGAGGCAGAGAGGGGGCCATAGCCGTATGCCAGTTATCAGCTGCCTTCAGAGTCAGACATCAGTGAGGCAGATGAACAGCGGGAGCCTGTTCCCAGTGTGTGCATGTGCAGAGTTGCCAGATGAAGGGAACAGCTAAAGAACAGGGGTCAACTTGGGAGTAAGGCAACAGGTGTATGACCCCTCCCAGAGAAAATAAAAGAGGAACGAAAGGAGAATGGAGTTGCAGGAGACAATTAATTCACTTAATTGGCTTAATTGGCTTGTGACTCTCCGAGAATCCTTGCCAAGTTTTGCAGATATTGGCCTGGCAGCTCTTTACAGTCATAGACCTTATGCCAGATAAGGTCTATGACTGTAAATCCTCCCTTGAAAGACTTTGCTATATGTGAATGAGCAGAATTCACAGTAAATTAATAAAAGGGGTTTTAGTTAGGACCAGGAACTTGCTTCATGCTCTTGGGAAGTCTAGGTCAAAACATACGGTGGGCCCATGGTTCTCAGATCAAGAGTTGGCAATTAAGCACATATTCAATAATTGCCCTGCTCAAAGGCATCTTGTGAGTCTGTTGATTTGTAGGAAGAAAAAGCTATGGATCTGAACTACTACAAGAACGAGAGGCATCTGTACTTTTCCATCAATGTTTGTTTGGTTTTGTTGTTGCTGGCACTAAAGTTTCTTATTCAACCAAATCGGATCTGCCAAACTGACTTATGCCAAGCTTGGCCTAGGAAATAAGTTTACTCATGGAAAATCATGACGTCTGGGGGATACATTACCAAATCCTAGCTGGGGGATATGGATACTGGTTAACAGTAGGACAGAAAAAGAAAGAAAACACTTTTATGTAACACCCACATATTCTTGAAATAATGTATGGCAAATATGGACTTCAACATTTGATTCAACCCTTAGTCAGATGGAAACTAACTCAACAGTTGGTGGGGAGGGGCTGATAATATTTTCAGAACTCAGATTTTTTTAGAGTTACAGGAAATTGGCCAATCATAATGCTGGCATATTGAATAAAATGAAGGAAAAGACAATCCTAAATTTTAATGTTTTTATCCTGCAGACTTTTATATAGAATGAGCCATGCTGAATACAATAGATCTCCTTTCTAAACAACACCACCACAATTAAACAATATATGGTTGAAACCCAAATTTACCTTTAGGGATCTGGCATACCCATTCAAGTTTTACATCACAATGGAAAGGTTTTAAGTAGAAATCCTCTTCTCTATATTGATATAGGTAAATGTGCCACAGTGGCCGGCGTTTTCGTCCAAGGGTCTGTATAATTACAAAAGAAAAGCAGTGATAATATGCATTATATTTTTGTAGTAACTCTCAAGTAAGTAAGTGTCCGTAACTAAATTCTGTCAAAAAGATTTTCTCCCTTCTTATTAGTTTGTTTAATTATTAGAAATAAATCTCTGTGTTCAGTGGAATTTGCTTTTAAATATACAAGGGATTCTAGCCACAGGCTAAAAAAATAACAATACCAATTAAACTCATATGCCGCTTCACATTGCTTTATAGCAGTTTACAGAATCATCCTATTGTCCCCAACAATCTGGGTCCTTATTTTACTGATCTCGGAAGAATGGAAGGCTGAGTCAACCTTGACCTGGTAGTGGGCAGAGTTATCCTGCAATACTGCATTCTAACCACTGCACCGCCGCCACCACCACAGCAAATACTGTTGTTAACAGAAGTATACTTCTATATAAGTAAGGGCTAAATGCTCTTTTCCTTAGTTAAGAATAGTCCTATTAAAGCTACTGGGACTTACTTTTTACAGAATTAAACTACTTCCCATGCAATACTTACTCAGAACTGAAGTATGAAATTGCCGTGCTGTGCTTGATATGTTTATAAGGAAATACATTTGAAATATTTGTCAAACTACACATACCTACTTTAAAATAGGTTTTTTCTCCCCAACTAACCAAAACAACCTGCTACTATACTTTCCAAAATAAATTATATTACGGACATGATTGCATTCCAATGTAATATTTACAAACGTAACAGAGTTGAAAAGGGCAACCCTAACCAATTACCGGTAGATAGACAGAGAGATGAATAAGATGGACATGCCAGAGCATTTGCAAGAAGGTTGCAAGCATTCAGGAGATTTTAGTTGTGTCTATGTTCCTGCCAGAAATAAGATTAGGGTGTTCTGGGGATGAGACAGTAAAGCCACAAAAGCAACCTTGGATTCATTCTGTTTAAAAATTCCAGGACTGTTTCTAGCTCCATCTGGAACTGATATATAAATTTCCACCATTCAAAATCAAGGTGACCGTGTCTGAGAAAACAAGAAGGCTAAAATCACCAGAGTAATGCAAACTTGCCTCCTACATATCTCTCTGAGGTTGTTCAAACAGGCAGGCTGTGGAAGCAGTACAGTATTCCCTCACACACACACTTTTTTTTAAAGGATTGTACACTAAGACCTGGTTTCCTGCTAAATGTGATGAAGTAATTCCATAGGAAAAGTAAACAGAGCACAGGCTAAAAAAATCCCTAAGGGCAGTTTAACTGGCTAAATTGCAAAACTTATTGGCAAGCATTAGGTCAACAGAGTTATTTTACAAAAAATAGCACAGGTTCTTCCAGTATTTC
This sequence comes from Thamnophis elegans, assembly GCF_009769535.1. Lineage (NCBI taxonomy): Eukaryota > Metazoa > Chordata > Lepidosauria > Squamata > Natricidae > Thamnophis > Thamnophis elegans. The sequence goes on along the minus strand of NC_045541.1, from coordinate 32,983,692 downwards.
CTTCTCCTTAGGAGTTAGTAATAAAAAATGTCACAATACACCTTGATAGCTGCACAATCTCGAAGATCATAGTCATCTTCTCTAAATTCCAGGGGCATAAAAACAGTCGAGACCTAGGGAGGAAGAATGGTTTTAAAGCTGTATGTTGTTCATTTTAATTAGTATGCTTTAGTAACAATAGCCGCAATATTGCAGTACTGTAGGAACACGAAGTTTGAGCAAAATAAAATGAGTACTTTCAATACTCATTAATAGTAAAGGTAAAGGTTCCCCTTGCACATATGTGCTAGTCGTTCCTGACTCTAGGGGGCGGTGCTCATCTCCGTTTCAAAGCCAAAGAGCCAGTGCTGGTCAAAGACATCACCGTGATCATGTGATTGGCATGACTAAATGGCAAAGGCGCATGAAACACTATTACTTCCCCACCAAAGGTGATTCCTATTTTTTCTACTTGCATTTTTGCATGCTTTCAAACTGCTAGGTTGGCAGAAGCTGGGACAAGTAACAGGCGCTCACTCCGTTATGCGTCACTAGGTATTCAAGCCGCCACCCTTTCTGATCAACAAGCTAGTGCCTTAGCCACTAAGCCACCACGTCCCTCATTAATAGATATACTGTATGTTTTTAGTAAACTGAACCAGATTATTTTCTGAAATTTCATTACAAAGCCTTTGCTAATTCCTTAAAGGTCATATTATGAGTTGGTTACTGATCATAATCCAGAACTTTATATTCATTCTATGAAAGCCTGAATTCTATATAGGTATTTCTCTTTTCTCCCTTCCTTCCCCCCCCCCCCCACGAAATGACCATAGGAATGTCCCTAAATGAGGACTTCCAGGTGTGTAATTGTGTTTAAATAAAGCAAATCCTACAGTAATTTTCATATAGAATAATAGTCTAATGGCATAGGTTTTGGTTTTCTAAAGATTTTCATAACCAATTTAAGCTACTGTACATTATTTAAAGTTATTATTTTAAGCCTTTTTTATTTTTCCTGTGCAAAATGTTCTTTAAAAGCTTTTCAATTTCAAAATTTCACCAATATTCTTCCAGCTACAATTGGATCATTTAGTATTCTAAGTATGGCCAGCTTAACTTACCGGCTTATCATCACTCCATTGCCATGAACCCAGAAAGTCAGGATTCCTCTTATTTAGCCCAATCCAGACCCATCTGTCATCGCTGTAAATAAAAAAGTAAAGCAATGTTCAACTTCATTTTTTTATTACTTTAGAGCATTTGGAGATCATTTTCATCATTTTAGACAACTGCTCTGTGAGATGCTCAAATCTGAAAGCATGTAGATGATTATTTTGCCAATCTGCTGTTCAGCGTTGCATATACTTTTCTTTATAAATATTCCCTTGAGAATCTGCACTTATAAAGCCTGTAACATAGGAGTGAAATTCAGCAGGTTCTGACAGGTTCTGGAGAACAGATAGTGTAAATTTTGAGTAGTTTGGAGAACTGGCAAATACCACCTTTGGCTGGCCCCAGAATGGGGTGGGAATGGAGATTTTGCAGTATCCTTCCCCTGCCACGCCCACCAAGCCACACCCATAGAACCAGTGGTAAAAAAAATTTGAATTTCACCACTGCTGTAACACATAATTGATTATAAGTTAGAAAATAAAGAAAGAAGAAATGGGCTTGGCTACTAGTCTGGAATCTGGATCCAGAGGTCACCAAGAAAAAAATAGAAGCAGACTGGTAATTATATAGTGGAAGGCAAAGCCCTTAGGGGGATATAAATGTCAGTAAATAAATAAATACTATATATACTTGCAAATAAATCCATCTGTAATAAACCAACCATGGAATTTTGAAGTAAAATACCATGAAAAATGTGCTAACTGCTGATAGACAACCTGCATTATTTTCATATTTTTAAAAACATTTTGTGGGTCTATTTATTTATAGATGGACTTATCCAGGAGAATATATGGGAATTAGGAATACTTTTTAAAAAGTATTATGTATATACAGAAAAGCCCAGCCTGATTTTTGGCATGTATTTTGACACCTACAATTTTTGGCTTACCCGAAGTATATACAGTAAATAGAAAATACAGTAACTCAGCAGCTCCTTTGGCAGTCACAAATTTTTTGTTTAGCAGATCAACTGCCCTTGAGTTGGGCTCAATAGAGACAAATGTCCTCTAGTTTGTCCGGCCTTGTGGAAACAACCTGCAACTCTTTCAGGGACATTCCAGAAATATCTCTAGTGTCAGGCCTGCAGCGGTTCCTTTAAGAATCTTTGGCCTGCCACACTCTTATTAAGGAGGGGATTTAGCAAAGGGTAGAATGTGTTGTTTTCAAAATAAAAAAATTCCTTTCTAGAAGCTCAAGGTCATCTTTTGTCTCCCAAACCTTTGCACCTGATCGGAAGCAGTTGGGCGTAGACGCCAGCGTGGAAGAAGAAGATTGGACCATGTGATGGACTGTGGGTGTTTGGGGGCAAGATCATGAACTTTTAACTGGGTGGGATTCTGATGTAACTTCCAGAGTCGGAATCCCATAGCACTATGCCAACATGCCTGCTTTATTAAATTGGAACTTTAAGCATAGTTTTGGCTTTGACTCTGATTTAATTTTACATGGTATTTGGAGCGCTTACATCATTCCTACTCTTTACATCTAGTTTTATTCATCAACATTGTTTTCCTCTATGCCCCAAAGTATATCAGTGTCTGCCTGATCTTCATTGTCTTTAACACTCTTTATTTCTTCTGGAAATAATCTCAAATACACACAGTCTCCTTATGCTGATCTTTGACTACATGAAAGATTTCATGATGGTAATGGTGACACACATACTCCTAATGGTAATCAGCATATAAAAGAGATGCTATATAAATGTTGGAAAGAATCAACTCTTGAGTGTTCCTTTAATTGATCCTTGAAACAGTTTTCTCTAGTTCTGTGATGGCGAACCTATAGAATGCATGGCCAAAGTGGCACGTGCAGCCATGTCGTCTGGCATGCGTGGCATTGCCCTTTCCTGTTCCGGGTTTCTGGCATGCATGCACACGTGATGATCAGTTGGCCTTTGCATGTGCAGCTGTGCCACAAACCAGAAGAGCTGGTATTCCATTTTCGCCGTAGGCATGCGCGCCACCAGCTGATTGGCATGTGTGCATGCTTGACAGTAAGTAGAGCACTTGGTGGCCGGCACGCATATGTACACTGGAAACTGTAAGTTCATTTTCCAGCACGTGCATGCCCCCCGGGCAGCTCCTCTTCCTGGTCACAGCCTAGACAAGCACATGTGCGCGAAGTGTTCCCTTTTCGGCACTTGCTTGCGTGCATGCTCCCTTTTCGGCACTCACTGCTCTAGTTTATAATAGAAGGATATGAAACCACACTGTTTTTAGGGGGAAATGAAGCAGAGGATCTTCTCCTTCACCCTGAGAGGAATTGCACAGAAACCATAAGCCTCCCTTACCTCAGTCTCAAGATGCCCCTAAGAGACTGGTTAAGATTGCTTGACTGTTCAAGTATTTTAAAAGCTATAATGGTACTTTATCACATCTGCTGTGGTAAAATACATGAAGATATATTTAGACAATAGTTGAATTCACTAAAATGCTAGACTCTTGAGGATGTTACCTGATGATCTCTCTCAGTATTGTATGGAGTTCCTTAATTTCTTCTGAGTTGCTGAAACTAGGAAGATGTCCTCCAAGAGCTTCACAAAATCTCTCAGCTTCTTCCCAAGTTCTGGTTCTCAGCACTCTTTCCTTATGAAAAAACTTTGTAAGAAAATAGAAAAAAAAATCAATTTTATCTCTGTACAATATTACTATTTTTTCTAAACGTATATGCCTATTACTTTTACAGATTAATGAACTTTCTAATCTAGTTATTACATTTCTGTTTTGCTTCATTTCAAATTTATCAAAATTTCATTTCTTTGGTTGGTTATCAACACCCAAGACTGCTATTCCATTCATTTGATGTTCTAACTGAAGGAAATGGTTTTTCATTTACTTCTTTTTTCCATGCAGCTCTCTGATCTCTGAAGAATCCAAAATAAGGTATGGGAAAGGCAGCTTCAGAAAAAATGGGAACTCCATAGATTTCCTTCAAGTTATGCCAACAGAACCACTCAGAGCATCTCAAAATAATTCAAGATTAAAGTTGCCCAAGGAATTCAACATGGATCTGTATTAGGCAAATTCACAACATTTGATGTAATAGATTTTGTTGCAGTAGAAAGGTTAGCAATGAATGAAGCCCACCAGCACCTATTTTCCTTCGGTCAAAGATCCATAAACACAAATTGATTCGCTTGCAGAAATATTTCTAAAAAAACCAAAACATATGTCCAAAAGTTGCATTCGGGGAAGCCTTCTTTTAAAAAAGCTTATTTTCGTGACTTTAAAATTTTTTAAATACTTTTAAAATCTTGCTTTGGGAAAATATGTAACAAATAATAGTATTTTTTTTAGAAAAACGTTTTAACTTGGGTAGTTAATATTAAAGTTTAGATAGTTTAGGGGATCACAAAATTGATCCCATGTCCAGCATATCTGCCCAACCAGTGAACATTATTCCATCTGAGACAGAGAGCGTGCAAGAGAAGAAAAGAAGGAAGGAAATATATATAATTTTGTTTAATATATAATGGAACTTATGATAGTCGAGGAGAGTACAAAAATATGTTTTCTTAACAACCGAGAGAATGTAATTCAATGGAAAGGATATAATAATTTAATAGACTTGATATAATACCTTATAACAAGCAAGACCTGATCCATTGGCCCACCCTTGTGGGCAAGGGTCAGTGATTTTCGGCAGTATCTTTGCTTCTTTCTTTGGTCCAATGTATTTCTTGCAAATAGAGTAAGCTTTAAAATTTTGGCAATTCTTGACTTTCCACATTCCAAGATAGCTTCCACTTGACATTGCCACACATCCTCCACGGAATTCTAAAAATTTGATGTTTCAATTACTTATGTGATATTTTAAGAAATTAGTTGCCCAAGGCTGTATTATGAAACAAGTATTAGCACTTCACTGTTCAATATTTTACCTGGTTGAAGGGAACCCCAATTTGTGTATGTTAGTAGGTCATTATTTCCATGCAAACTTCCCCATCTATACTCTCCTGTTGAGTTGATATCTTGCAAGCCAGTCCAGAAATACTTTTCTTCAACTTTATTATGCATTCTGATTAAATTATTTATAAATTCTTGTTCAAATCTGTAAAGGTCAGAGATTCAATACAAAGAATAATTGTACTTAGCTAGGATTAAAGAGAACATTTCTACAAGATATAGTACAATATTTTAAAATTTAAACAATTTTACATTCAAAGAATAACACTGCATAATACCTGTTTGCTATAGTAAGATTGCACACACTTCCAAAGAAGACTTCATTCTTGTCAATCCTATAGCAATAATCTCCATGTTTCTTCCATTCCTAATTTAAAGGATGATAATCATTTATTCAAAGGTAAGGGCAACATAATGTGATCACATTAATCATAAGATAGGAATGGCAAGCTAGTGTAAGCAGTCACTCTGCTTCTGTCCTCTTATTGTTCACAAACAGCTTGCTATTTACAGTATCTCATTTTAAGATCCTGTCATACAACCATATTAAGTTTTACTTAACAGTTTACTTAAAACAGAAACTAAATGTAAAATTAAAACACATAGACTATTATGCAGTCCAAATTTCAAGACAGATTTTCAGCTGGAACTTCCAGTGATACAATGTTTGTTCAAATATAGAAAGATAATTTGAAAAAATTGTCAGAGGATGATTTTTCTCCTAGCTTTTTTTTGGGGGGGGGCAGTATCAACATTGATTGATTGTGAATGGTAAAGTTGGTATCGACTCTGAGTGACCAGAAAGATAGATCTTCTCCCTGCTGATCTGCCCCTAATTTGATCCTTTAAGTCTTCCAGTGGTGGCATGGCCATTCCTGTATGTAATACCCATTTCCTGAACGCTCATGTGCATTTCTAAACTAGTGATAATACAAGGCAAAACATGAACACCTATAAAAAATAATGAGAGTAAAAAAAATCACAGAACCATGAAATACAATAAAATAGTTGTTGAAAATATTCCAAGGCTTTGGGGAAATCTCTACATATAAAATCAATGTTAAAAAAAAATACATGAGGTTTAATACAGAAAGAAAATAATTTCCTATGGGAGAATTTGCCTGCCAAATAATAGTTTCTCTGAAATATCTAAGTTGTATGTATAAGAGCCATGGTGTCGTAGTGATTAGAATGCAGTACTGCAGGCTACTTCTGCTGACTGCCGGCTGCCAGCAGTTTGCTTCTCGGCTGCTGAAGATTGACTCAGCCTTCCATCCTTCTGAGGTCTGCAAAATGAGGACACAGATTGTTGAGGACAATATGCTGACTCTGTAAATTGCTTTAGAGCAGAGGTTTCCAACCTGTGGTCCACAGTCCACTACCAGGACACAAGTTAATCACCCCTGGGCTGCATGAGGGGCTGGCCGGTATGAGTAGGCTGCTCATGCAGTCCAGTGATGATTAGCCCCCAGCCTACTATGGGCCCATGAATCAGAGGTTGGGGATCCCTGCTGTAAAGCATTGTGAAGTGGTATATAAGTCTAAGTGCTATTGCTATTTGACAGGAAATAATCAAGAAATATATCAAAATATTTATGTCAAATTATGGACAGAAATTAAAAGAAATCTTGAAAGGTGGAAAAACATAAAGCTTTCTTGGTTGTACAAGAATGGTAAAAAACTGTAAGTAAATTTTTATGGAGCAGAAAAACCCTAGAGTTTAATTTAATTGCTTACAAGATTCTAAAATAGAAGTGGTCTCACTTCCAAATGTTAAACTGTATTACATTGCAAAATATTTGTCATGGCTAACAGGGTGGATAAACTCTGCAAACTGTAGAACATTAGGAGCCTGTCTTCTGAACAGGCTTCATAAAAAGTTATGCTACAAGGTTATGAAAATTTAAAAGGACATAATATAAGATAAAGCTTGATAAAAATACAGAATCACCTCAAAGCGAGATGGATAACAAATCTAATAAATAAAATATTATGAGAAAAATAGTAAGTCCAACAATCTCAGTGTTGGTCTCTCCTTTGAATATTTTCTATTTTGGAGCTAAGTATAATACGAAAAGTGCATTTACAATACAATCCATTTAGATTCCATGAACAGACTAAAGACATACTAATAACTACTTGGCAAAGGCTGGAACATATCAAGGTTGATTTATGGTACTTGCAAATTGTTAGAAAGATAAAAATTGACAGCAAAAATGTTGTTCATTTTTCTAAGAAAAATGAAATAATTTGAAATGCTCATACAGAACCAATATCAACTACAAGGGCTTATATATAAAATTAGTTACCCAGAGACTGAACAAATAAAGAACTGCATGATAAAATGGATGCAAAAGTAAAGAAATAGTCAAAACACAGAAATGAGAATTATGGAACAAATCTACGAAATGTACTCTGAGTTATAACTTATTATTGAACTTGAAGCAGCAAGAATGTTGAATATACAAAATATATTTAATTAAAGTTTAGCTTTCATTTAGAACAGAAATTTTTCTGTCTTTACCTTACTTGGGGAACAGTCTTTATCAGATTTTTGTTCGTCTAAAACTTTCCCTTTTTTCATACACACAAACTTAAGTTTATTGTTACAAGGTAGGATGTTCCATCGGCCAAACTACAAAGAAAAGGAAATCAATAATTTTAGAATTCTCAAAGATATAATCATCCAAATGAATTGTTTTTCAATTGTTCATGTACTTTTGCACTTATTTTTCATAAGTTATAAAAATACATAGAAAAAAAATCTTATTTGCCTACTAAAATTCTTGAAATATAACTGTAGGATATATTTCTCATAGAACTTTGAATTAAAGTAAGATAGCATAAATGAGGTTAATATATAATTCAACTTAATTATTAGTTATTCCTCCTGTTACTCCTGTGAACAAGAGTTATAGAAAATTTCATCTCTTTTTCTGGACTGGGAAACAGCATCAAATTTAAATTTGCAATAATGAATGTTAAGTTCCATTGAAATGAGAGGGGTTTAATTCTGAGTAAACATGGCTAGGATTGCTAAACAGAAAAAAACCCTTCAGCTTTTAAACCAGTGGTGGGTTCCTACCGGTTCAGACTGGTTCAACCAAACTGGTAGTGGTTTGGCAGCCTGGGACACTGGAACAGGTAGCGACCCAGGTCTGCCACAACCCCGAACCGGTTCTCCTGGCGCTGCTGTAGGTACTGCGATCTTGTTTTTCTTTATTGTACTGCACATGCGTGCACGGGCGGCACGCCCACGAGCAAACTAGCAGTAGCGACTGCCAGAATCCACCCGTTTTAAACACTTTTCATTCAATCTCATAAAAGAGCGTTTGAAATTTCTTTCAAAGAAGTAAATCATTTTGGTGAAATTGCAGTAAGTGGAGAGTTGCATCATCACACTCGATTACAAATAACCAAAGAATATATGTGAATGATTTCAAGTTCCCCATCACATCCTCTTTTAGAACTCTGCAGCCTCCCTGTTTAATTAATTAATTGTCATTATTTAATTTTTCAGTGCGAAAGAAATACTAGATCTCTTTGATAAAACGAGTCATATACTTTGCCTTTTATGAAGTTTATAAAACACTTTTAAGTCAAGTCATTATAAAACATCCCAAAAGATCCTTACCTTTCCAGAATAGGAGACACAGTTTGGAAGGCTTTTGAAGGAAACCCTTGGCTCATTCTGATCCCAGTATGTAAATATAACTTTGGAATTATCTGACCATTTAAACAAGGCTGGACTGTCTTTATTTAGTAATCCTGTCCATATTTTGTCTTTTGTATCTACAATTAAAGCAGAAAATCAAGCAGTTCAAAAATCATGAGGCAAAAGTATTAGGCACAGACAACCAGATCCACATGTATAGAGTTCAATTAGCTGCTTTGTTGTTCATGCCTATTTCTTAGGAATCTTTCCAGACTGACAATCTGCACCTGGACCAGATTAGATAAGGTTCAACGCATTGAAGAAGGGAGCAGACCAAGAGTGAAATTCAGCAGGTTCTGCCAGATTCTGGAGAACTGGTAGTGGAAATTTTGAGTAGTTTGGAGAACCGGCAAATACCACTTCTGGCTGGCCCCAGAGTGGGGAGGCAATTGAGATTTTGCAGTATCCTTCCCCTGCCACACCCACCAAGCCACGGCCACAGAACTGGTAGTAAAAAAAAAAAGAATTTCGCCACTGGGGCAGACCTTGCCCTAAGGATTCCAAACTAATTCCTCACTTGACTCCTCCCCTTGAAACAGCCTCTCTCTGAAAAAAATAGAAACCATCTAACAAAAATTAGAACTTTTCCTATAGCCACTTTTCATTTGTGTTATAATAGTAATGGAATGAAAGGCTTGGCTAGCAGACAGACTTTTACCCAAATTAATAGCATATGCTGGTTTTTTGTTGCTGTATTTGCCACACGGAAGGGCAAATAAATACAGATAGTCCTCACTTAACAACTGCCTTATTTAACAATTGTTCAAAATTATGATTGCACTGAAACCTTTGGTTCTTTACATTTGCAACCATTGCAGTATCACTGCAATCACATAATAGCCATTTGATTCACAGCTGGCTTCTGACAAGCAGAGTAAATGGAGAAGATTCCATAAAACTGCAAATCAAAGTCATGTGAAGTCTTGCTTAATGACTGTGGTTGATTTGCTTAATGACTGTGGTGGAAGTGAGACTCTAAGTCTATCATGGTCATGGAATGTCTCTCTTAACAACCATGTTGCTCAGTCAGCGACTGAGTTGCTGATTCCAATTGTCATCATTAAGCAACAACTATCTGTAAGTTAATGAACATGTGGTTATAGATTTAGTAATACCAGAGATTTAGATTAACCTTTAATCAAATTATTTTTACTGTACATTCCAACCTCAAATTGAGAGTAATGTTTAAACAGAAAAAACAAGAGCAACTCCTATCCATGTTTATTCCAACTTACCATTATGGAGTTTTGTAATAATTAATTCAACATCTGCTAAGGAATGTATACTGATCAGGCTACTATTGAGTTCACTGCATAACTGATATGAATCATTCCATGAAGCAATGTTGTTCTTTAGCATATAGCAAAATCCATTGTTCGCATACCAGCCAGATTCACACTGAATCTCAACATTGTTCTGAATATCTAAAAAAAAAAAGATATTGAAAAGAATTTGCTAGAAAACATGGTAATTTGTAAAAGCAGAACTGATACCATAGGGAAAGAATCATAGTTCAAAGGGAACAAACTTTGGATGCAATAGATTTAAATTTTGGCATCTCTGATTTAAAAAAATAAAAAATAATTGGAGTTGTCACAGTACACAATACTGAATCAGATGGACCAAAAGGCTCAGCTGGTAGAAGATAAAATTAGCCTGCATAAATTATCCCTCTTAGAGCATTTGCTTTCAATATTTTTTTTAAAAAATGATGCAGAATAAATTCTATTAATGTCAGAATAGGTTTTATATTCTTGGTTTTTTCTGCAACTGTCCCTACTCACATTCAAGTCAGAAAAGAAACTGTAAGCACCATATTTACACAGGGAACAAGTTTTATTGAACCCTTAAAATAATTTTTTTCTGAGATCCTTTCGAATAGTAATCATAACACTTCACTGAAACCTTCTATGTGTAATTAAAGAAAATTATTATTTTTCTGCAAAACTTCATTTTTCTACCTGAAAAATAGGTAAATGTTCCCCTCGCACATATGTGCTAGTCATTCCTGACTCTAGGGGGTGGTGCTCATCTCCGTTTCAAAGCCAAAGAGCCAGCGCTGTCCAGAGGTCTCCGTAGACATGTGGCCGGCATGACTAAACGCCGAAAGCGCAAGGAACGTTGTTACCTTCCCAGCAAAGGTGGTGCCTATTTTTCTACTTGCATTTTTGCATGCTTTCGAACTGCTAGGTTGGCAGAAGTTGAGTCAAGTAATGGGAGCTCACTCCATTACATGGCACTAGGGATTTGAACCACTGAACTGCCGACCTTTCTGATCAACAAGCTCAGTGTCTTACCTGAAAAATAATTTGGTCCAAATTCTAGTACACATTACTCTCTATAAGCGTAAATACTTGTGTTCATACAGCATTATAAAAGGTATAGGCTACCCATCTTACCTCAAGGTAACATGGTCAGCTTTAAGTATTTAAATAAAAATGAATGGCTGACCCTATGCTGAACTTGTAATTTTAATCTGAGGAAAAAATTATATAAAATTTACAAACATTCTTAATTAGCTCTTATGCTTCAGAGTATAGTGTGAGTCCTAATAAAAAGATTCAATTTAGTAATCACTTTAAGTATGTTGGGTGAACATAACAGTAACTATTTGGAAAGTCAGGAATGGTTCTGCAGTAGCTACAATTTGCCATTATGTAAAGATTTGGCAGACCACAATTAAATTCACAATGCATTTTGGACTCACCTGGGAAATCTGGTTCACTGTCATTAACCTGTTTCTGGCAGACATAAGGAAGTGGAGTGTCACAGGGATAACTCTTCCAATCACCTGTGTCAGCACTCATAGCTGCACAATCATTTCCGTCTAGTGGAGTTATATCCTGCATCTCTGCAGAAGAGCAATGATTCATTATTAGGCTAATGATACATCATATCATGGATTATAATAGGTATTGGAATGCAAAAGATGAGATTACAATCATAGAATCGTATTCTTTTTATTAAAAAAAGTCAACACAGTCAGTTCCATTGTTTATTTTACACTGCATTCTAGACCAGGGGCCTGTTCAGAACTGAGCCGCAGAAATGACAGGCCAGCATTCACTTGTGTGTGAAGCGAATGGGTGAGCACACGTACAGTTCAATTTGTGCAAGAGGTGGGCACATGTGCCAACTGCTTGTGCAAATGGAGTTGTGTATGTGCCCTCCAGCCACTCACGTGGAACCATCTCCTCTGCCCCCCCCCCCCCCACTGGTTCACAAAGCTGGAGAAGTTAGAGACCATGGTTCTAGACCAGGGGTGTCAAACTCAAGGCCCAGGGGCCAGAGGTGGTCCACAGGGTGCTTAAAACTAGCTCGCCGTACTGGTCTGGAAATAACAAAAGACCCCTCCCTTCTCCCCCGCACCTCTTTTTTAGCCTGGACGGTCTCCTGCAGCACTCTGCCGGCCAAAACAGGGAGTGCCATACTGCAGGAAGCTTCTGTCCCCTCCTGCAAAGAACTACAATGCTGATCTGGCCGTCGAAGAAATCCAGTTTGACACCCCTGTTCTAGACTGTGCATTATAAACAAAATTTAAAAAATAGAAGGCCTTGAGAAGAAAGAGAAAAGATTTCCTGGACAGGACAACTAAAACTCTCTAGGAAGGGTGGACAAATGAACACCAGAGAGCAGAAGTGCTGTTGGTAGAAGCAAATACATGGAAGCCTGCCATCCCAACAAACAAGAGGACTGGAAGGTACTCTGTGCCAGAGGAGTCGTTCTTTCTTTAAGGGATAATTCTGAGCACCTGAGCAACCTGGCCATAGAGCACCAAGAGGGAAACCTGAACTCTTGGATTGAAAAACCTATTTTAAGAAAGAAGAAGTAGGTCATGGTGGTAAGTGATTCCCTGCAGAAAGGAACTGAGCTAGCTGTGTAGAGCTGATATGACACACTGTCATATGGGAGGTAGGTTCTCCTCCAGTGCCTATATCCATTGCCTGTCTGAACTGGTTTCAGTATTCCAAGTCATGGTTTGATTTGCCAATACAAACAAACGAACAAAAAAAAGAGCAAACCTGTTCACAGCAAACATAGCTACTGGTTACATTCACAAATAACTGTAGAGACCCATTGCTTGTTTGTTTGCTGTGAGTTACACAATAGCAATAGCACCTGGACTTAGATACTATTTCATAGTGCTTTTACAGCCTTCTCTAGGTGGTTTACAGAGTGCCATATTACCCCCAACCACCTGGGCACTCATTTTACCGACCTTGGAAGGATGAGTCAACCTTGAGCTGGTGGGAATTGAACTGTTGGGAAGTGAGCAGTGAGTTAACCTGCAATTCTGCATTCTAACCAGGGCACCACCACGGCTCATGGTAACTTCTTTTTCCTCTTATTCCAAGTGGGAGGAATCAAATAATGAGGTTATTGGAGTACAGAACGTTACATGGCTGCAGACTGTATATAAACATGTTGGTGGAAAGGGGTAAAATCACTACATGGACAGATATAAAAGAGAAACATCTACCTATTCCCCAGATAATAAGCCCAATCTGGCTTTTGAGTGTGTGTGCTAAAATAAGCCCTCCCCGAAAATAAGACCTCTCCAATAATATTGCAACACAGCAGCAGCCATGAGGCGACTACGCTCACCGCTTCCTGCACCTCAAAAATAATAAGACCTCCCCGAAAATAAGGCCAATAACTTATTTCAGGGGTCAAAAGAAAATAAGAGACTGTCTTATTTTCGGGGAAATATGGTAAACAGATGTCCAATGTCTATGCCAATATATCCAATGTCTCCAATCAAAGACAGTTTGAACTAAAGATATGAGTCAGGGATTTTGCCATCACTTATTTCTTCTTCTGTATCAGCTCCATCTTTTTCTGTCACTTCTTTGTTACAGTTTCCTTCCCTGCTTTGAAGTTAATCAAATATGAATTAATGAGAAGACCGCACAAGAGGAAAAATGCAATTACCTGAATTCCAGTTCACGAAGGTCAATGGAGTATGATCTGACCACTGCCAGCCTCCAGAAACATCCAACTGATTTAATCCAATCCAAAATATTTCTGCAATTCCATCTTTATCTAAAGAATTTTAAACAAAGATGACAATAGAACAGAACATTTTCAGGCCAATTAATTCATAGTTGGGATTTACCTACTACAGTAAAACCAAACAAAAACCAAACAAAACAAATCTTTATCCTTTGTCTCTGAGCCCATCTGCAGTATGCTGGCATTCAACCACAATATTATATTCCAAGACAACAACCTATATTTTTATTGTCTTGTGTATGGTATATGGAATGTGTTTGCACAAAACCACGAGCGTATAGGTGTCTATGAAAAAAGAACAAATGATAAAAAATGCCAGTCCTTTTTAAAAAATAAATAAATCTCTGAATTGTTTTGAATGTGAAGCTACGATATAATGCAGCTCATTTATTTTTGGCTTAGAATGGATATCTAAAATTGCAAATTACTTACTTAACAAACGAATGCTATTCGTGGGGTGGTTGGGGGGACCATGGACATGGGAGTGGGTCGGAGCATAGCGGTCGTGACAGGGAGAGGCAGATACGGCGGGGACCTTAGGGCTGGCCATTACCGGGGAAGGAGGGTTCGCTACATTACAGAGATCCCTCCTTCCGGCCCTAGGAGTCCCACTCCAAGACCAGATGGCGCGAGTAGTCAGGACCCTGGTCTCAGGCTGTTGTCGCTAAATGCCAGGTCTGTTGTTCACAAAGCTCCCCTCGTCCGGGACTTAATTGTTGACGAGAGGGCAGACCTGGCATGTATTACTGAAACCTGGCTGGGCACAGAAGGAGGAGTCCCCCTTGTAGAGATGTGCCCAGAGGGATTTCAGGTGCTTCATCAGCCGAGAGCCCAGGGAAGGGGTGGCGGTGTGGCTATTGTAATCCGGGAGTCTCTGTTACCTCGTAGGGTCCCTGCTCCGGAGCTTGTCGGGTGTGAGTCTCTGCTGATAAAGTTGGACCTCAAGGGTCAAGTGGGTTTGCTGCTAACGTACCTGCCTCCCAACTGCGTTGCAGCATCCCTCCCCTCGCTCCTCGAGTCAGTAGCCGAGCTGGCAGTTGAGTTCCCCAGGCTTATAGTTCTGGGGGATTTCAACTTGCCATCGCTCGGTGAACGCTCTGAAGGGGCGCAGGAGTTCATGGCTTCCATGACAGCCATGGGCTTGACCCAAGTAATTCGGGGCCCAACCCATGCAGCGGGTCACATGCTCGACCTCGTATTTCTCTCGGAGCAGTGGATGTGTGATCTTGGTCTGAGGGGTAATGAGATCATACCCCTGTCGTGGTCAGACCATTGCCTACTGAGGCTTGACTTCCGGAGGCCAAACCCCCACCGTAGGGAGGAGGAACCGACCAGGTGGTTCCGCCCCAGGCGACTTATGGACCCTTTGAGGTTCCAGACGGAGCTTGGGGTTATTCCTGATACCCTCGCCCACAGTTCGGCGGAGACTCTGGCTGCCGCCTGGTACTCGGCAGCGTCGGAGTCTCTCGACCGGATTGCGCCACTACGGCCCCTCCGGGTCAGTGGATCCCGGAGAGTTCCCTGGTTTACCGAGGAACTCCGGGAGAAGAAACGCCGGAGGAGATGCCTAGAGCACCAGTGGAGGTCCGATAGGTCCGAGGCAAACCGAGCACTCTTAACTACCTGCACCAAGGACTATGTCCGAGCATTAAGAACTGCAAAAAGATCATATATTTCTTCCTTGGTTGCGTCCGCCGAGTCACGCCCAGCCGCCCTGTTCAGGATAACCCGCTCCCTCCTTAATAGGAGGGATGCGGGAGACCCCTTGCAGGGTGGGGCTGAGGATTATGCTCAATTCTTGGCGGACAAAGTAGCTCGGTTTCGATCGGACTTGGACTCCACCGCAGTAGATCCAGCTGAGACACAGGAGGATCATTTGCCACATCAGTTCTGGGTTGAGTTCCAGGAAGTTGCCTCTGGGGATGTGGACAAGGCCATCCGAGCTGTAAGTGCCTCCACTTGTATTCTGGACCCGTGTCCCTCCTGGCTGGTGGCCAACAGCAGGGGGGTGACACATGGCTGGATCCAGGCGGTTGTCACCGCCTCCCTTCGGGAGGGGCACTTCCCCGCCGCGCTCAAAACGGCGGTGGTGAGACCCCTCCTAAAGAAACCATCGTTAGATCCAGCCATCTTAAACAACTTTCGTCCTGTCTCCAACCTTCCCTTTATCGGGAAGGTTGTTGAGAAGGTGGTGGCCTTTCAGCTTCGACGGGCCTTGGAGGAAGCTAGTTATCTTGACCCCTTCCAGTCCGGCTTCAGACCTGGTTACAGCACAGAAACCGCTTTGGTCGCATTGACCGATGATCTCTGGAGGGCCAGAGATGGAGGCTATGCGTCCATCCTGGTTCTCCTTGACCTCTCAGCGGCTTTCGATACCATCGACCATGGTATCCTTCTGCGACGACTGCGGGAGGTGGGAGTGGGAGGCACTGTTTTGCGGTGGTTCTCCTCCTACCTCTCGGACAGGTCGCAGTCGGTGTTAGTAGGGGGGCAGAGATCGTCCCTGAGGCCCCTAACATGTGGAGTACCTCAGGGTTCGGTCCTATCCCCCCTACTATTTAACATATACATGAAACCGCTGGGCGAGATCATTCGGAGGCACGGGATAAAATACCATCAATATGCGGACGATACGCAATTGTATCTGTCCGCCCCGTGCCAACTCAATGAAGCGGTGGACGTGATGAACCGGGGTCTGGAGGCCGTTAAGAGCTGGATGAGTGCTAACAAACTGGTGCTCAACCCGGATAAGACCGAGTGGCTGTTGTGTTTCCCCCCCAATAATTTGGCTAATACACCAACGCTTAGGCTGGGGGGTCAAATTTTATACCCCTCAGATAGGGTTCGCAACTTAGGAGTCCTCCTGGATCCACAGCTGACTTTTGACCATCAGCTGTCAGCTGTGACCAGGGGGGCATTTGCCCAGGTTCGCCTGGTCCGCCAGTTGCGGCCCTACCTAGATCGGGGGGCCCTCACAACAGTCACTCGAGCCCTTGTGATCTCTAGACTGGAATACTGCAATGGGCTCTACATGGGGTTGCCCCTGAAGTGCATCCGGCGACTACAGCTAGTCCAAAATGCAGCCGCGCGAGTGATAGTGGGCGCACCTCGGTTCGCCCACGTTACACCTGTCCTCCGCGAGCTGCACTGGCTGCCTGTTGGTCTCCGGGTGCGCTTCAGGATAATGATGACCATCTTTAAAGCACTCCATGGTAGTGGATCTGGGTACTTGAGAGACCGCCTTCTGCCGATTACCTCCCTAAATCGACCAATCAGATCGCACAGACTGGGCCTCCTCCGAATTCCATCTGCCAGTCAATGTCGACTGGCGACCACACGGAGGAGAGCCTTTTCTGTTGCTGCCCCGACCCTATGGAACGAGCTCCCCATGGAGATCCGCACCCTCACCACGATCCAGACCTTCCGCGCAGCCCTCAAGATCTGGCTCTCCCAGCAGGCCTGGGGATAGGCTTCCAATTACCCGCCCGAGTGTTTGATTGCTGAATGAAAGTTGTGTTTTATTATTTTTCTTTTGTTCACAAAGTGTTTGTTTTGACCTTGCACTTCCCCTCCCCTGTGGTTGTAAGCCGCCCTGAGTCCCCTCAGGGAAAAGGGCGGCATATAAATTCCAATAAAACCTCAAAAAAAAAAAAAAATAATCCTGGTTTAATGTTATATGGCAGTGATGGCAAACCTTTTCAGCACTGAGTGCCCAAACCAGAACGTGCACACATGCGTGCACAGGAAACCCGAAGACCAGCAGGCTGGGGCGCATCCGTGCCACAACCAGCTGCTCTTCTGGTTTCCGAGGCACACGTGTGCATTGGCCATCTGGTCTTCACGCAAGCCGGAAACATGAAGACCAGCTGGAGAGGGCACGCGTGCCCACAGAGAGGGCTCTGCGCCATCACGGTTATATGGTATGCAACCAATGTTAATTTTAATTTTATTTAAATATAATCAGTACCATGTACTTCTCCAGTGTAGTCTGAGTGGGGATTAATACCCAGTGGAAATACTAGAACTATAATGGCTCAGATATTACATCTTGAAGACTTATTTTAAATGACATTTTCTTCTTAGAATGCATTATTTCTTCAGAGAAAAGGGAACAATCAAGGAACTAGAAGCTATTGCTTATGAAGAGGGACCGGGAAAGATTGATCTTGCAGAGACCAGGGGGAAGGGAGATATAATAATATTTTTCAAATACCTCCAAGGCTATTATACAGTACAAGGTTATGATCATCTGTTTACCATTCCAGAGGGCAGAACATAGTATAATGGCACAGGAAGTTACAGGAAAACACATTCTAGGGGAATGTTATGAAAGAAATCTTCCTAATTGTGGAAGCAGTTTGGCAGAGATATGCTGGGCTTTGCTTCAGCAAATAGGTTCAAGCAGGGGTTGGACCGCCATTTGTCTTGAATGCTTTAATTAGGATTCATGGACTGATCACAGCTGGACTCAAATCTTAAATGGCCTCTTCCAACCCTGCATTTTGTGGATTTAATATCTACTCAACCTCTGCACTGCTGTTATTCTTCGCAAATTGCAGTTTGCCTAAATATCCTTTCTAAATAATGAAGTATGTGGTGTGGGACAGGAAATGTTTCAACAAGCTGCTTTTAATGTGTATTCCCCATTGTGTGCTAGCTTACTCTTGCAATCCCTTCCATCTGTCTGCTGTCCAAGGGAGGAGGGAAGAAAAAGAACAGGTCAGGCACAGAACAATGCATACGGACTAATGGTGATTAGTGGCATAGGGACACTGCAAAGGTCATAAATGTAGACCAGTGGTCATAAAGTTTTTTCAGTATTGTTGTAATTTTGAATGGTTGCTGAATTAGGCAGTCCATAAAGCAAGGATTATGTATTAGTGTTATTTTGATTGCATACTGTCTGGCTCTCAATGACTAGGCTGATTATTAATATTATGATTTCAGCCAAAGGTTTTTTTTAAATAATCACTCAACAACATATTGAGCATCAAATCTGGAAACCAGGAAAAATGTTCTGTCCTGTAAGCCATGAAATGTGGTAGCCTGATTCAATCTTGAAATATATCCACTTTTTTTTTTCATTTGCTTTCCTCTACAAATCAGTATAAAGTTGTAGATAATTTATTGACTATATCAAAATATAAAACAAAAATAAAATACAGGATAAAATTCCAGGGTAAAATATATAAAGAGAAAATATAGCAATGAAGTACATATGTGGTAAATAGAAAGAAACAGCATTCAGATAAACACATCTTTACATGATACTCCATCTGTTCAATGTAACAGGTTCTAATTGCCTTGAGATAGTCTATAAAACATTCTGCTCACAATATATACATTGGAGCCCAGGAGGGAAATAGGACAAGCAGTGATTCAAGTCCCAATGGGTTTTTCTTTCAAATGGGGATATAAAATATCTAAGCCTAAGAGGGACCCAGAGTTGACAAACACAACATGATCAATATCTTTGATGTATGTATGTATGTATGTATGTATGTATTACTCAAGAACAGGCTTCTTGAGAATTGGGCCAAACTTCCCTGACAAATATTTTTCAAACTGAAAAAGTTTTGTTTTTAACTAACAAACTTAAACATCTATTTACTGTCAAGAACTCCATATCAGTTTCAGCGCTGATATCTAGGACTCCCTGTTAAAAATCTCCCTTACGTAGGACACAGTTGAGAGTAAATATTGGGGAGAAAACCCAGCTGTGAAATAATGTTGGTAAATCGGCATGCACAGGAATTGGGCCGAACCATACTTGTCTGTTCCGCCAAAAGTATTTTCGATAGTCTATCAGGGTCCACTAAATGGATCCTCAGTCAATATGTGATAACTTTAATTATTAATAGGCTACATATGGTTTCTGTTCTGACTGAAGGAGCTGACACCTTATCAGTTCTCAGTATACTTCTTTAAAAATGTGTCTGAACTTGTTCAACTGAAGTAGCTTTTCTAAGACTCATAAGTCAGCATTGGGACCATTTTTCTCTCGAATAAGTAAAGGCGAAGGACTGTGGGAGTGCTTGCAGCAGGCACAACTTTGAAATGGATCACAAGCAGAGGTGGGTTGCTACGGTTTGCACCGGTTCGAGTGAACTGGTAGTGGAAATTGGGATTGGGTTGCCGAACTGGTAGGGAAGGCAGGCTGGCCACACCCATGAACTGGTTCCCCAATCCCCACTGCCGGCTTGTTTTTTAGTCATTTTTTCATGTACTGCGCACATGCGCACAGTGCACATCTGGTGTGCGTGTGAAGCGAGCGCAAAACAAACTGGCAGCAACCCACTCCTGATCACAAGTAATTTTTTTTGGGGGGTGGGAGAGGTCTGTTGTAACTTCAAATGGCTGCTAAGTGGTCAGTTGTTAAATAAGAAATCCCTGTAACTCAGTCTAAGGTCATCCAAGGTAGCCCACCAAGATTAGGCTTGCATCTTACTGCCTCTTGTCTGTCAGCCTCTATTTTATTTCTGTCACTTACAGTTTCTGTACAGTGTCATGTTTTATCAGAGAGAAGAGGGAGTAAGGTAGAAACACCAAGAAGGATTCTTTGTTGTTCTCTTCCACATCTATATCCCATGTTGAAATAGGGCATGAAGCAGCAGACAGTTTCTCAAAATAGGTATTATTTTCATGGGCACTTGGTGTGACCAGTTCTTTTGGAGGTTTAACAGCATTGCAGGGTCGTTGCTAATTCCCTCAGATCACCAAAGCTTTTTTACAATACCCACTTGTTCAGTATCTGACAGAGTACTGAAAGAGTTAATCAAATTTATCTCTAAGGCTTCTTCAGAAAACTGACTTGATATGGGAGGTTCAGATTATTTATTCAGGCTCTCTCTTCTCAAGGACTGTGATAAAACGTCCTTGGAGTTACCAACTTTTATGCTATAATTAAAACTTTAAAGTAGAAGCTCTCTTATTGCCAATATTACTTTAATGGGCCAACTCCCTCAGCGTGAAACACATATAATTGGAAGATCTCAAACCTCCTCAGAAAAGGGTTTATTTTGAACAACATGCTGGCAATTGTGGGGTGTTTGAATGAAAGCATTCAAAGACTCTGGTGGATAGGGGCCATTCAACTTTTGCAGATCAACCAACTGCTTTTCACAATAGAAGCTGACTGCACAGTCCTTTGGATACAGACTTAGATCTCTTAGCTTATTCCTCACTCTCTTTTTAGGTTCCAAATTAGGATCCACCTTTCTGGCACTATTATCTGCTTTTAAGTGGCAATTGTCTCTGCATGAGCTTGTTTTAACAGAGTTGGCAGCATCTATCTTGAAATCAATCCACTTACCGTATTTTCACCCATATAACCCGCCCACGCAAATAACCCGCCCACGTGAATAACCTGCAGATTTTCAAGATCGTGTAAAATGTTTCCCGTATACCCCGCCCACTTATATAACCCGCAACGAGTAAGCCGTCGGCAAACATTACATTAGCGCTATTCCATCGGACCTACCCATTAAAACCAATCGGAGGAGAAAGCCTGGGCGAGCTGGGGAGGGGTTGGAGGAACTCAACTCAAGGGAGAGATCTTGAAATTCAATAGAAAAAAAAATGCTTGGGTTTCGGGACGCCTTCGTGAAAACCCCACCCCTGGCTATGGGCGAAGCGACCAGGAAGAAGCAGGAGGTGGGAGGAAGCCCAGATTCTGCAGCCCCTCGCCTTCTCTGGGCTTGGAAGTCCGGCAGGAAGGGAAGGGGAGCAGGCGGCGCGGCTGTGGCTCCGTTTTCACAAACACACACACCCCTCCCTTCTTCTGCTTTGCTCTGTGAAAGGGCTTCACTGCCGAAGCATTTTGGTTTAAAAAAAAAACACCGTCCCTTTCTCTCTCCAGTTAACAGGGCCAACCCAAGTGGTGCATTTTATCTGGGAGACGCCACGCAACGAGGGAATTTCCTTTTGGGGGGGGTGTGAGACGCTGACAGAAAAAGGGCAAGCAGTGGCCGTGTGAGGCGGCCTTGAGAGCCCCCGGTGCTTCCTCAACCCCCCCACACTTTTTCCTCTTTGGTTCACCCCACCCCCGCCCTCAAGGGCCCGGGACTCTGGGAAAGTGTGCAGCTGGGGGGCTGGGGAGGCACACCGGGGTACGAAAGGAAGACGCCACCAAGCCGCTTCTCCCGGACGAGGCTGGGGAGACTGAAAGGTGGCAGCGGGGAGACGGAGGGGGGCAGGAAGAAGAAGGAAACTCCCGCATCCTTTCCCAGCTTTGCAGAATGGCGAGAAACTGCCCTGCTTTGCCCCCCCCAAAAGGAGATTCCCTCGTTGCGTGGCGTTTGTGGCAGCCGAGAGCGCGGAGGACGCCGCTCCTCCTGCCGCACGTGTCGTGTGTGTGTGTGTGTGTGTGTGTGTGTGTGTGTCGTCTCCCAGATAAAATGCACCACTTGGGTTGGCCCTGTTAACTGGAGAGAGAAAGGGACGGTGTTTTTTTTTGTAAACCAAAATGCTTCGGCAGTGAAGCCCTTTCACAGAGCAAAGCAGAAGAAGGGAGGGGTGTGTGTGTGTGTGAAAACGGAGCCACAGCCGCGCCGCCGCCTGCTCCCCTTCCCTTCCTGCCGGACTTCCAAGCCCAGAGAAGGCGAGGGGCTGCAGAATCCGGGCTTCCTCCCACCTCCTGCTTCTTCCTGGTCGCTTCGCCCATAGCCAGGGGTGGGGTTTTCACGAAGGCGTCCCGAAACCCAAGCAGGAAAAGGGAGAAAAGGAGCCCGAGCCAGAAAGCACCAGATCCTCCCCCCTTCACGAGAGGGAGAAAATATCCGTTTCTCGCTTCTTTTTTCGCTCCTTCCCTCCCTTCCGTGCCTGCCACAGTTTTTCGCAAGTTCACGCATCGTTTTAATGTCGGCGGAAGGCTGTCCCAAGAGAGGACGAGCTGTGGCTTAGGTGAAACGGTTAAACTTCTGGTACCTCTACGCGAGCCCATCTCCTGCCCGGAGTTTGTTCACGCTTCCCTTCTCTTTATAGGAAGAGTACGGTACATTGAAGGGAGGGAAGGAAGGAAGGACGCGGGAGAATCGGGATCGTTTGTAGGTGAAGCGTCGGATGCGGCTTTAACGAGGCGGGGGTCCCTTTTGCTCCGAGCGTTCCCCTCCGAGGAAGGGAAGGGGAGGCGGCAAAATAAATAAAGGCAAAACATGCCCTCAATTTACAGCAAGCCCGTGCAGCCCAGCAGCTTTAAGTTTGCCCACAAAGGATTCTTTTTATGTTTCAAAAACATTTTAACCTTTCTCTCCTCTCCCACACGACGACTAAGAGCCTCTCAGATACGGTGGGGCTCGAAGTGCCTCCCGTGAGGAACGGTAGACGCTCTCTCCTCCCCAGCCCCCCAGCTGCACACTTTCCCAGAGTCCCGGGCCCTTGAGGGCGGGGGTGGGGTGAACCAAAGAGGAAAAAGTGTGGGGGGGTTGAGGAAGCACCGGGGGCTCTGAGGGCGGAAAAAGGGGTTTCCCCGGAGCTTTCAACGGCCTTTAGAGAACTAACCTCGCCAGCCAGTACGGTAGGTCGTTTGGAGCTCTCAAGGCCGCCTCCCACGGCCACTGCTTGCCCTTTTTCTGTCAGCGTCTCACACCCCCCCCCCCAAAAGGAGATTCCCTCGTTGCGTGGCGTCTCCCAGATAAAATGCACCACTTGGGTTGGCCCTGTTAACTGGAGAGAGAAAGGGACGGTGTTTTTTTTTTTAAACCAAAATGCTTCGGCAGTGAAGCCCTTTCACAGAGCAAAGCAGAAGAAGGGAGGGGTGTGTGTGTGTGTGAAAACGGAGCCACAGCCGCGCCGCCTGCTCCCCTTCCCTTCCTGCCGGACTTCCAAGCCCAGAGAAGGCGAGGGGCTGCAGAATCCGGGCTTCCTCTCACCTCCTGCTTCTTCCTGGTCGCTTCGCCCATAGCCAGGGGTGGGGTTTTCACGAAGGCGTCCCGAAACCCAAGCAGGAAAAGGGAGAAAAGGAGCCCGAGCCGCCGAGCCAGCCCACTGCCGCGAGGAAAGTGGTGGTCCCAAGCTCTTCCTTTACCGGTAGTTAATCTGTGTAAAATATTTTACGTATACCCCGCCCACTTTTATACCCCGCAGGGGGCGCTGTGCATGTAAAAAACGCATATAACCCGCAGGTTATATGGGTGAAACTACGGTACTTCTCATTAGCCACCAACAGCTTTCCTCTAGAATGCATTATAAAGTTGTACTTACTTTGGATATCATGTAACTGGAATGCACTTGTGATGCTGACCAAATCACTCCCTTGCTTCTTACATGAGAGGTATGCTGCTTTCCAAGAAAGGGCAGCCTGTGTGTTTAACTGGTAACAATTTCTAGAATCTTTAGACTCTTCCCATGTATTTTGACAGCCATCCTCTGTGGAAGACAAGTATTCATATCTGAGATCTACAGGTACCATAACCATAATCTAGAACGTGTCAACATGTTGCCTTATCTACTTAATCTACTTAATATGAGAGTAAATATACATATACACGTATTATTTTAATCTTCAATATTGGCATTCAATTTCTATTCTCTGTGCCATACAGACTACAAATGAGATAGACTGGGATCTAGATCCAGCCTTCCAATTCCCCGCCTACCCCGCCCACGTTTCTTCTTGTGCTGTCTGCAACATGTTTGTAGAATGCATGAGAAAAACCAGGATCCACTAAAATTGTGAGGGCAAAAACTCACAAGGAAGAAGCATATATCAATTAGGTTCTAGGTTTAAGGTGAAACTACATTTTTTGAACATGTTTTTATAACACAAACTGGAACCTCAGGCAAATAATTTTAATACCTTAATTTATATAATTATGACTGCTTATAATGCAACAATGCTATTTAATCAATAGAAAGCTATTATTAGATGTGAAGCTCTGTTTATCCTTTTTCTCATGAAGTACCAAAATATATAATATGCATTAATACAACATTAATTTTTCAGGATACTATTTTAGGAAAGCGACTTGCCTCTTTTTAAGCAGAAGCCCCATTGTCCGTCTTGATTGAAGTAAGTAGTTGTGGAACACCAATTACCTTCTGGATTCTTCTCATTGTGAATGCAATCATGATACCATGTATTATTAAGTAAGAAAGGAAATGCACAAGGTTTTCCATAAGCATTCCCATCCCTGGTATAACTTTCTGCATCAAAGAAATCAAAACAGATTTTTTAAAATCTGAAAATTAGTGTATTTGGTGTAAAATAAACATATTTTTAAATTATTACTTTAAGACCTGTATGACTGCAGGAAGAATCATGTATTCACAGATCTTAAGTTACATTAGATAGAGCCAACAATACATGGAGCCAGAGGTAATCAATAGTAAAAAAAAAAAAAACCTAGTGTCAAAATCACAAGGTGATGATCTGAATATATACAACTTGAGGAACAATACAAATGGTATCTTCTGGAGACCAGCAGGCTTCCAGTTGAGTACCAGAGTGTTCACACAGGAGGCTTTCTCATGTTTTCCAAAGGAAACATTATTTTCTTCCTAAATTGCCTTGATTTAGCTTCAATTGGCTCAATAACAGGGTAGCAATATAGTGGTGGCTATACTGTGAAAACAGGACTTCAATGAACCATCAGTGGTCCATCTTTGATCTAGGACAGAGGTCTTCAGCCCATGGTCTATGGACTGGCACCGGTCCATGGCATGGCAGCAACCAATCCACACAAACAGGTGAACCCCATCCGCGGGATGCAGGCAGCATGCGAAGCCACACCCCCTCAGGTGAAACATTTTCCATAGAACTAGTTCCTGCTTCCCAAAAGGTTGGGGGCCACCGATCTAGGGTATGAAGCTTGGGTACATGATTTCTTGTCTTAGAAATATAGATTGACGTATATGTGTAAATTTCTACAGATGTTTGAATTGCTGGTTTTAAAAAGATCTTACTTCAAGTTTGTAGGAGAACTTTTATAACCGCCAATGCACAAGCTAATAGATTAACTTTGCAAGGAGACTATGCCTTATTCACAAGGGAAAGTTGAAAAAAAGGAACAGGCTTCAAAATTACTAGCAAAAGCAAGCCATCTCCACATTTTTAATGCCAAAGCAATATGTTGATGCAAACTTCTTGCCTCCTCAGCTTTCATAACTTACTTGCATACCAAGCTTTCAATACTGTTCTCATGCTAATTAGAATATACTGTTGTATTGTAAAGAGCTACCTGTTATTGCAATGAAAATTTTGTGCTGGAAATTCGTTTAAAAAAATGGAAATGAGGTCCCAGTCTAATGCTTGTTTGTTTTCAATATAGTCAATACTTTCGGATATATATTCATTTATCTTTTCTGTATCTTCTTTGCTCAAAGTAATATAAGTAAGAAGTAAAAACATGTAGCCATATTTCTTATCCATGCAGAAAGTGGGGAAACAATCTGCCCAAGAAAAAAAAAGTTTCAAAATCATAGCACTGGGGAGAGCAACCTGAGTCTCTTCAGATGTTGCTAAACTACAGTTCCCAGCAGCTGAAGCTAATTTAGCTACATCTTCATTGATTTGTGTATTATGTTCTTTCTTGTGTTCACTGCCTAGAGCTTCATTAGCAGATGGTATAAATCTGATCACTAGATAGTAGATAACATCTTGGAGGACTAGATAGCTAGGTAATACTATTGATATATAACCTGGTTACATCTGGAGGATCTGAAGTCCCCTTTGGGGTTCAACTTTTAAGGTTGACATGATGCACCAGATTGGCAAATGAGATTGTAACTTTCAGCAAAACAACTTTTGATGGATGCAATCAAAATAAAACGGATCATTGTTACAAGATTTGTTTGGCTATCCTTGCTGGCTTTCTAACAGAAGAAGGGCATTCTTCAGAATTATTAAATACAAAATATAGAAAATATATGATAATTCAGAATGATTTATCTTGAGTGGGGTGTTAGTATTTTAATTGTCCTGATTCTTTTGCTATTACTGTGGTGAATATCGAGCAGATACAGGGCAAACTTTCTGACTCTAAGGGCTGCACATGATACTGATGAAAGCTGTCTTTGTTGGGTTGGAGAACAGGCATCTCTTCATACCAGTCATGAAAAACTGTACAATATTCTCATGTGAAGTGAACGGACAGACCAAATCCCTGAGAAATTAAAGACTGTCCTCTGATAATCCCAGCAGAGATTACTAATTTGGCTTTGTTAATGGCCTAATCCACAAAGCCACAATACCACAGATAAATGTACCGTACCACATTTAATAAAGAAAAATAAAATAAATACATTACTCCACTGCCCTGCTGAAGAAGAAATTGGGGCTGGTTTTGAAAGCTCAGAAAGGAACCAGGAAGAACATTGTACTAAATAATTGTACCAGCAGGACTTCAGCCCCTGTAGATAAAAATAGCTTAAACTGGCTGAGGGTTAGGCTAGATCAGGATAAAAGGCCTGTGAATATGGGATCTCTGGTGACTTTGTTGTAATAATTATAATTGATTTGTACAGCTGTTTAAATCTATTTAGATCTGTTAAACTGAAATCTAAAAAAACCCAAGAATGTTCCTGCCCATGAGCTTATAATTTCATAAACTTTATAATAAAAGGTCTACAGGATGGGTGGAGGAAAGGAAAAAGAGAAAAACAAATACGTTCATTCATAGTTATGTAAACACAAATATGGCTAGAAACAACTGTGTGATACAAACTTCATCAACCAAGTAGCTCCACAGAACAAGGCAGAAATACAAAAGATCCCTTGAGGTAAATTTCCATTTGATTGTTTAGACATGCCCAGTGTTTAGTACAGCGAGAAGAAGACAGAGTGGTTTTGTATTCTAAAGACTAGTGGAGCTCCAAGTTTTCTGTGCAATACTCATAGAGAAAGGATAGCTAAAAATAAGTTTGTAGGACTTCCCCAGAGTTTCTTCAATTTGAAAATAATTTTATTGGCATTCAAATTAGATATAGCGAGAGCGGTGATTTCATTGTTATGGTAATCCCTCATTTCTTAAAAATGATTAAATTTAAAGCTTTATCCTCTGCAAAAGTGGGGGGGGGGGGTAATCAAAAGGGAAGTTCAGAAAATTTCACTTCCACTTTGGATTAACCCTGGTCTCTTACATCACCATTTCACCTGGTCAGTTAAAAAAAAAGAACTCCTACAATTCTGTTCTCCAGCCCAACACTTTTAGTGTTACATGAACTTGAAGGATCTTGAGAAGTAGAGAAATTGGGCAGGGGAGCACTTAAACCAGAGGTGGTATTCAGCAGGTCCTGACCAGTTCTGGAGAACTGGTAGCAGAAATTTTGAGTAGTTTGGAGAACTGGAAAATAGGCTGGCCCCGCACTCACTGCCTCCCAGCTGATCTTCTTTTGTTGCCCTGAACAGGAGAATGGGGATTTTGCAGTATTCTTCCCCTGCCACACCCACAAAGCCATGCCCCCAGAACCAGTACTAAAAAATTTTGAATTCCACCACGGAAGTTAGACCATGGACAGGAATGTCTGAATTCCAGTTCATCACATGAGTGTTAATTAAGATTACTGGTGCTTAGTCGTCATTTGATGCCACATTCAACTGGGGATACCCCCTTTCTTTTGAACGCCTTAGAAGTCAGCATTTAACCATATTCTGGTTAAAACCATTCTTTCCCTTTCTATAAATCAAAGAAAATACATACCGCTATATGGAAATTTACAAATTGTATCACTGGAATTGCTTCTTCTCCAAGCATCAGAAGAGTTTAGGTTTACAGTGAGGATTCCATTCTTCAATGTTAGTTTGTTCTGAGATGTTGAAAGGATGGAGTCACCAACACAGCGCCACCACAGATTGAGATCTGAGTCACAAGCAAACATTTTTAAGGTATTTGTAGACTTGACAGTTTTTAGTCCAAGGCACTTTTGGGATCCCAAATTAAAAAGGCGATGTTGAGAGACCCAGGTCCATAAGTTCTCATCTGTCTCCTCACAATCTCCTAATATTAGACTCTGGCTTTTAACTTGGATGCACTTATTAGAGTTTTCATGCCGGATGGTGAAAAGATTGTTTTCTGCATGGAGAAAAGAACATATTTCAATGATTTTTCTGTTCTAACTTTTAGTAGAAACAAAGATAATACTGAAAGATTATGTAGGAAATACATACACTGAAACGCACTATCAACATTCAGTTCCATAACAGAACATCTTAATAATTACTGAAAATACCTGTGTCTATTTATATACCTACAACAGCATTCTCTAAGCAGCAACAACATTGCGTATAGTTTTTGAAAGATTAAAAAAGCAACATGATCTCAGAAGCAAATAAAGCAATATTTAAAGATAGGCAACATCCATTTTAGTATCACTGTGTGCTCAATGTTTAGGAGGCCTGGAATAAAAACAACATCATCAACAACAAAGAGATTATAAGAAAAGTGTTAGCATCTCTGTGAAAGGTGGGATAACACCTCTGTCCTTTTCCCTTGGAAAAATTCAGATGATCAATAGATGGCAGTAAAGAGGCATCAAACATTTTAGTTGTTTGCCCACTAGATGTAACCTGGATATTTGAAAGCTAAAAGTGGTATAATCTTGTGTAATCTACCCACATATCTGTTGAAAGGAGCATTCAAAGAAGGCCTGTAAATATGACAAGATTTTTCTAATAGCTTAGTGGAAAATTGTTATGAAAACCAAAAAATGGAGTGGAAGCTAGTAAAGATGATAAAATAAAGCTAAGCAGGTGGTCCTCATTTAACAACCCCTCGTTCAATTGACTTTTCAAATTTGTAATTTTGCTGAACGAATAGTCACACCACCACAATCCAGACAATCAGTTTGCAATTATGACTTTGCAGTATCCTGTAATGATGTGATCTCCAGTTGTGGCTTTCTTTGGTGGCTTCCAAAAGTGAAGGGGAAGCTAGCAGGAGATCAAAAATGACAACCATGTGATGTCCTCAATGATTCCTTTAACAGTAGCAATTGAAAATGCTGGTCCAAACTGCTGACATTAAATGGAGACTATGTTCAGCTATGTTCTGGAGTTCTTTGGAAGACGTTCTCAGAAAAAACTCCATGTATAATATATTGTCTAATCCAAACAGAGTTCACATAATGATGTTTAGTGTATCAAGTCAAATAAAAGGAATGAGAGGACACTTGATGCTGTTAGCTTAATAAGACTCCCCAGTGGATTAACCTAGTCCTTTATACTTTAGGTGAATTCATGGCCATGTCCATTTGTTTTTCTTCATAGTAATGCTATGAAGAACTGGTGGACTTTTCTAGTTTAATGCGCAATTTTCTAATACACCCTTTTATTGCATTCCCAGTGTTGTTTAGATTAAACCAGTTTATTAGCCTTTATCCAATCTTTATGGGTGTAATCCTAAATATTTACACTTTAACCTATTAATTAGAAGCATGTTCCATTGAACCAACAGATATTATTGCTATGTAAATGTATCCTCAGTAGAAATATAAGATTTATTATACATCTGGTGCAAGCTTAATTAGTGCATAATTTATTAAAGAAATACTGGAATAAAATTATCTGTAAAATGAATTAAATTTCTGGTTTGAAATTATGATCTATGTTCATATATTTATATGCTAATATTTTTATGCATTTTAAAATTAGAACGCTTTTAAAAATAAATTGAATACTTTTTAGTTAATGAAAATTAGTAAGTTGCGGAATTCTCTATACCAGTTTTCTAGAGCTTAAACCAATTAAAACCTATTTGCTGGTATAGCAAGACCACTGCAGTCTAATCTGATTACTAAACCTGACATCATAAAGCTCTGATGAGAACAATTTTAGTTACTATTTGCATTTCACTTAGGCTAAAATTATATTTTTTTGTTGGAGAAAATAACCTGACATGGCACACTAAGACCACTGAATTGTGCAGAAATTATACAATTGCAGTGCTGTACTGTAGGTTTTCTCTGTAATAGTTATTACTCAGTTAAAATTTATTTTGCAGTGTACAAAATGTTTCTGCTTTATATTCTCCAATGATTAAATTAATAATAGATTTCCAAAAGTCAGAGCAGTGAATTAAGCACCCTGCAAATAGAATGCCCACAGAACTTTATTTGAAACCACCTAAAATATTCTGCTAATCTGGGATTTCAAATATTTATTTACAATTTACTAGCCTGAATACTAGTATGCAAAGCTTCTATCTAAAGTAAGTTTATGCACTTGCAGCCTGCTTGGGGCATTTCCTTGGAGTCATGCCTCAAGTGACCTATGGAAAGAAAACAATTGTGCTATGCTCAATGTATTTAACTGAAATGCACCTTGCAAATTCTGCTTGATTTTGAAAATGTGCCCCATGCATGGGGAAGATTGTTAAGCAATCTGATGAATAAATAAAGGTATTCCCTCAACAATAATCTTGGGGAGGAGTGTTAATAGTGATTCATCTAATGGACATATTTATTGGCACAATGTTCAGGTTTTTAATCAGCAATGCAGTATCTTGGTAATACGTTTCATGTATTATTTCATGCTTTATAAACTTTTTATTATAATTAAACTGAGCCACAATGCTTTAACACAACAAAAACCTTCTGGGATAAATTCCTCTTAATATATGCATTTCTAAAATAGGCAAAAGTTGATTAAAATTTTATCCCTGACATTACATACAACATAAGCTTGCTTTATTAACAGTAAAGAAAAATGCTAAACAAATAAACAAACAAGATAAAATACCCCTCATAGTAATTACAATTTTTGAGCTTAGCAAATGCATCCTGAAAAAATGTTATTGAAAAACAATAAAATGACATTGCAAGATTTACAGGTAGTTCTCCACTTACAACCACAATTGAGCCCAAAATTTATGTTGCTAAGTGAGAAATGTGTTAAGTGAGTTCACGTGATGTTTCACGGTTTTTCTCCTGGGGTGGGCATGGCCTACACATGACGCATCTGGCTCATAGGCTGCCAGTTTGACCCCCTTGTTATAGAGCAACAGTCAGTAAAATCCCAAGCTCTCTGAGACAACTCTGTTGATGTGGTATGCATTGCTTATTGTTCCAAAGCTGATCGGCACTCGCAGGGGTCCTACTGTTATCACCAGCATGGAACAAGAGGTAAGCACTGGGCACCATGCATGGACCTGTGACATAAGCCACAGTGAAGCAAGGCCTGGGATATAAAGCACACGAGCCCAATGTTAAGGACTAATATTCCAGGCCAGGAGCAGGAGATGGAGGACCCCAAAGGGCTCCTCCACCATCTGAGAAAGATGTCCCTCTCCTTCAACCATCTACAACATTCTAAAAACCACCAACTAACAATGGCCACTCTGCTAATACAACCAGCCTTGGTGCCATGTGTGTGTGAGTGGGAGGAGTACATTCATGCAAGATGACATATGTAAAGAATGGGTGGGACCTATGTTGTGACAATCCAACACGTATAATTTTCTCCCCTTACCACCAACCCCTTCACAGATGCCTTATTCCAAGTCAAACGTTAAAAATGTTTAAATATACCAACAATCGCAATAAATTCTAAAACTCTAGGTGTTTAAAGGTTCTGAGAAAAACCTCACCAAAGAAAAGTTGTAGCAGAATGAGGCAACAGATAGATTGTTCCTTTTATGCATTTGATAACTGGTTGCTAGAAGTAAAATGTGAACTAAACCAATAATTTTCCCAATAAATCAATACAACATCGCACAAATATGAATTATAAATTTTGTGGTGCAAGTTATTCACAACTGATCTAGATAAGAAAGACAGAAATACCTGTAGTGAATTTCACTAGCAAGTACACTTCTAAAGATTCTGGAAATGCACACACTGTACCATGTACCAGCCTTTTGAGGAAGATCAGATCAGGAAACAAAACTAAATTTTCCTTAAATATCTTCAATTTGATCACAATAATTAAAGTAGGGTTTGACTGATCCAAATCAAAGTGAAACCATTATTTCTCATAAATTGAAAACCATGCTATTGATGCAGCTTAAAATAATGTTTGCCTGAATATGAGTCAGCAATGACTCATATTTCTGACTCAGTTTGTAATCAATAATTCTAAAATCTTTTTTCACAAGTACAATGGTTAATCCAAGTATGCCCTGTGCTGTGTCTGTACATTTGGTTTTTATTTGCATTTCTATTAAAATGGTATTTTGTTTTAGTAATGGTTAAATTGCTTTAATTTCTTAAAGCAAGAAAAGAGGTTGAATTTTTTCTCTCTCTACAAGGGAATCCCACCAAATTCCATGCACCCATTATGCACACTTTGATAACTGGATGATTCATTCCATGACTTCTTACAAATCATAAATAAAATGCTGGAAAGTAAAGGGTCCAAAAAACCTTATAAAAAAAACAACTGAAAATCTCATTCCTTTCCACGGATGGCTTTCAGGATAGCTTTTTACCCATTTAATACTCCTGTGATCCAGGTTTCTAATCAGAATATCCTGTCAAATGCTTTCTAAAATTACTGCATATGCTTGTAGCTTACCCACAAGCTATTAAGAAAACTATGAATAAAAGAAATGAAATTAAGTTAATCTGGAATGATTTGTTCTTGAGAAATCCATACTGACTTCTGGTAATTGACATATTGTTTTCAAACTATTTATAGATCAGTAACTTGAATAACTGCTGTAAAATCTTAAATTTCAGTATCTGGTTCCTAGAATCATCCTTTTGCCCCTTTCTGAAAATAGAAACAATAATAGTGAGCCTCCAGTTTAGCATTTCATTCATTCCAGTGATGTGCGGGGAGGTTTATGGCTGCTGAGGCAGTCCTCTCCCCCCGACACCCACTGACTAAAGCACTTTCTTTCGCTCTTCTGTGCTTGCAGCAGAGCTCAGGCGGGCTGCCGCGAGCACAGGCGGGTGAAAGAAAATGCTTTAGTCAGTGGGGTGTCGCAAGAGAGGAGAGAATGCCTAAGCATTGCATTTATTAAAGAAAAAAGAAAAAAAGGAAATTTGCAGGAAAAGAGGGAGTGTGGGGTGGGGGGCATCAGAAACGGAGAAAGAGAGGAAGAGTGAGTGCGACGCTGCAGCTTTAAACAGAATGACAGAGTTGAAGCCTCTAAAAAATGTGCCCTCTACTATGAGGCAGGAGAAATGCATGCCTCAACTACCTCGGGATTTTTTAGGCTTTTAACCCTTGCTTAACTCTGCTCAAGCGCCTAAAAAGTCAGACTAGATGAGGAATGCAGTTCTCCTGCATGCCTCATCTAGGGCACTTTTTAGAGGCGTTTTTTAAACAGGCAGTCATTCACGGTGTGGCAGGAGCTAGCTAGCCTAACCTCAGCACTCACCTTTTCCTGTTTACATTTCTTTTCCTTTTCATGATTGACAGTGGTGAGGCTGTGCCTCCCCTGATTGCACGTCACTGATTCATTCACCAGAATCCTTCATGCCCTATCTTAGGATCCTTCATCACTATCCAAGGAGGCCACTTTTTCAGAGGAAATAGGAAATACCTATCAATCTTAACTTTAATTTTGTGCTTTCATCTTACATTTCATAATTGTCTGGAAGCATACATACCCTCTTACTGGAAAACACTAAGTGAAAATAAGTGTAAGTAGTTTTGCTGATTATTATATTAAAGTTTTGCCACCTCAAACAAGTGTTTACTAAATAGGTAGTTCTCAATCTATGACCATTCAGTCACTGGCCATTTTAAGTTACAATGATGCTGAACAAATTATGCCTTCACCAAAGCCCAATGTACAATCTCTCCTGCAGCCTAAGCCTGAGAACAGTGCCCAGTGATCAATACAATAGCAACCATGAACAAAAGATTAAAATTGATAGAAGCAAAAGAAAGGAGTGTAAAATTGGCTTGATTAATTAGGGCTAAAATATGAATTTAAAAAAAAAACTTCTGGAAACCATTTATGGACTTTTGGCCAATATGTAGATACAAATGACAATAAGTTTTGGATTTGTGAATGGATAAGGGGAAAAGCTTATGATAAGAAGTAAACTTTGTATGTAATCTGATAAGGGATAGAGAACTATTGCTTATACCAGTAATCCTTGACTTATGACCCCAATTGAGCTCAAAATTTATGTTATGCTAGGGAGACAGTTGTTACATTTTGCTCCATTTTGCAACCTTTCTTGCCATGGTTGTTAAGTGAATTACTGCACTTGTTAAATTAGTAACATGGTTAGTAAGTGAATCTGGATTCCCATTGACTTTGCTTGTCAGAAAATCATAAAAGGTGATCGCATGATCCTGGGATACTGCAAACATCATAAATATGAGTTGGTTGCCAACAGTCTGAATTTTTATCACATGAGCATAAGGATGCTGTGTTGGTTATAGATGTGGAAAACAGTCATGTCTTTTTTTTAATGATGTTACTTTGAACAGTCATTAAATTAACTGTTGTAAGTCCAGGACTATCTGTATTTCTAACAAGAAATATCTAGATTTACTTCTTTAAATGTTATTTCTATTACTTTTCATTTATTCTTTTTTTGCACTTAGCATTTATTTTTTCTATTTTTTATTTTGATTTCAGTTTGTATTTCCTGTTAGCACTGTAAAAGTATTTTGTTTAAAAATGGACAGAAGCAGAGGTGGGTTGCTCCCAGTTCGACCCGGTTCAGCTGAACCAGTAGTGGAATTCAGCCTGGGTCGCAGAACCGTCAGCAAACCAGACCTGCCACGCCCCCAAACTGATTCGCTTGCTGCTGCCATTTTGATTTTTAGTGACTACGCATGAGCAGTTCACTGTAAATTGTTCTGCACATGCATGAAGAATAATTTACATTGAACAGTATATGCAAATGGGGGTTGCGAACCAGTAGTAAAACCGGCAGCAACCCACCCCTGGACAGAAGGGATCCTAAAAAGTCCTAAATGTTGTGGTAGAGCTGTCTTAGCCTTAGTTAAGATTGCCATTTTCTGCCCTTTCATTTGCCAAACTACCAAATAAAGTGTGGTAGTAGCTTCAGGAAAGACACTAGGGGCAACAGAATGAATGAAGGCATTCCACAGACCGTAGATGCTATTGCAAAGAGCAGAAGAAAACTGAAGTCTAATTAGGGAGACTTCTTTTTATGTATAGGGTTTAACTTCAGTTCAACAGCAACATTTATCACATGGCTCAATCTTTCAACACGGATGTGGGATGTGTCTTAAGATACGTTTTCTCTGGTTTGGTTCTGCAACCAAACAAGACAGATACAGACTTCAACGGATAATTAGAACTGCAGAAAAAACAATTGCTACCAATCTGACTTCTATTGAGGACCTGTATACTGCACTCAAAAAGAGGGCTGTGAAAATATCTACAGACCCCTCACATCCTGGAGATAAATTGTTTTAACTTCTACCCTCAAACCAACGGTATAGGTATAGGGCATTGCACACCAGAACAACTAGACACAAGGACAGTTTTCCTCACATGCCATCACTCTGCTAATTCCCACAACACTGTCAAACTATTGTAATCAAGGCTGTATTACTATTCTTCTCATCTTTCCTATTACCTATCACTTTTTCTACTTATGACTATAACTTTGTTGCTTGTATCTTTACGATTTATATTGTTTTATTTACTTTCCTAGTATGATTTATGTGGATTGCTTATTTAGTATCCTATGACTATCACTGATAGTCTTATGATTTATGATGAATGTATTTTTATGATGATTCTGATCATGATTTATCATTTACAGCTTTTATATACAGCGAAAGCTTATGCACCAAAAAATTCCTTGTGTGTCTTGTCACACTTGGTCAATAAAGAATTCTATTCTATTCTCTATTCTAATTCTAATTCTTATTATTATTCTTATTACATTCCATTCCAGTATTCTGCAAATGTGGGAATCAATTCTAGCCAAAATAAATTTTCTGAGGGTGAAATGTATAAGTTTTAATTTCAAGCTTCTGTGTATCCTAACACATACTGTATATAAGATGCTACATATCTTTTTAAGGTTTACTTTTGTACAACTGTGTATCAAGCTTTAAAAAAAATAAAAATAAAAATAGAAACCTCCTCTCACCATTGTTGACTTTCAAAGTCTTCCAATACTACTTCCAATATTAATTTCTGAGCTTCAAATATCTGGCCGACACCTAGATCAGGGATCCCACAACCCCCAGTCCATGAAACAGCACCAGTCTGCAGCATGCCAGCAACTGGGCTGCGCAAACAAGCAAAGTCCCATCCCCGGGATACAGGCAGCATGCAAAACCACGCATCCATCAATCTGTAGAAAAATCTTTTTTCATGGAACCGGTCCCTGGTGCCCAAAAGATTGAGGGCCATTGCAATACATGACACTTTAAAAAACAGGAAAAAAATGCTTTACTGCAATTCAGCGGATTATCCGTTCCTTCCAAGTTGCACCTGTTTGACCACACTGTATCTATTATATCCTGGTAAAAGAAATGCACAGTCACTCAGCTTGTTTCTTACAAGTCTGTGGTTGAGGACTCTGGTTCTAACCTGTAGAAAACATCTACAGGTTCTTCTACAGGCTAGAAGTACAAGTGGAAGATGGAACTACTTAACCATTGTAGCACATTGGCTCATTGTTATTATTCTTTAATATAAAGATTTTTTAAGCATTCTAGCCTGCAGCACATTCAGAAAGTTTTCAGAACTCCTTCAATTATAATATAATGTATGAGAAAGAAAACTATTTTTTCACTTTGTCATTATTGGGTACTGAGTGTAGATTAATGAGAAAAAAAATGAATTTCAACAACTATATTATCAGGTTGCAGCATAACAAAATTGACAAAGGTGAAGGGAGTCTGAATACTTTCTGAATGCACCATACATCCATTGCATCTGTCACCCATCTAGAACATGCAGATTGGACATAATTTATTATACAGTATATTTTTAAAAAAATAAATCAGGCATTTTTCCAGGATTAAGAGACCTGCTCTTCAGATAACCAAATCCTATGCATATTTCCTCCGTCTGCCTGTCTGTGAATTAGGCCTCTGCCAACCAATTCAAATTATTTCCAAGTAAGTATAATAAAGATCACAGTTTTAAATTCTCAACTCCAAAATGATTTACCAATAAGGATAGGAATAAAAGTTTGGCTTACAGCAAACGTATCTACTCTTACAAGTCTCATAAGACACATTTACCGGTTGTTAGAATTACAATGTGTGGATATAAAGATATTAATGTTATCCCATCATTTCAAATAGCTTTCATGCAGCCCCTCCAAATGGGTCTTAAAGCAGAGATATCACTCTGCAAGAAAGTAATAGCTGGAATTTCAGCCTATTCAAACATTTATTCCCTTTTGTGGTCTGTGCCATTTTTGTGTGTTTTTCCTGCAATGCCAATTATTATAAAATTCTGCTAATATCCTATCCAACAAGTCAGGTGGCCTTTTCAGTTCCCTACTTTAGTCCTTGACTTACAACAGTTTATTTAGTGACCATTCAACAGCACTGAAAAAAATGACTTATGAGCGTTTTTTCACATTCAACCGTGGTCACATGATCAAAATTCAGACACTTGGCAACTGAGTCATATTTATGACATTTGCAGTGTTTTGAGGTCATGTGATCTGCTTGTGTAACCTTCTGATAAGCAAAGTCAATGTAGGAAACCAGATTCATTTAACAACCAAGTGATTAACCTATCAACCGCAGTGATTCACTTAACAATTGTGGCAAGAGAGTCATGGAATGGGGCAAAATTCACTTAAGAAATGTCTCACTTAACAACAGAAATTCTGGGCTCAATTTTGGTTGTAAGTCGAAGACTGCTTGTAGTTACATCTCTGATTTTCTGGGTTGTATCTTTAACTGAGGTGAGACAGAACCAGCCCAATCATCTTGCAATTTGGCAAATGTTGCTACCGTTCTGGTGTGTTATGACCACACTCTTTGGCTTCATCCATTTGACTGTCCTTAGGCATGGCTCTGTGAGCCAAGATATCAGCTTCGTAACATTGCCATTTGGTCTCCAGCAATATCAAAGTAATCCCCTAAAACAGAATTGTTTTTCTACCAGGAAAAAAAAAGGGGGAGACATTACTAATTTTTCTTCCAGAGCATCTTACTCCAATTTATATTAATGGGTTGGTTGCAGTCTTTGTTCCTTCAATTTACGAGCACTGACTTTGCCAGTCCATGGCTTCTCTTTCATTAAAAACCCAATGAAATCATCCTATAACAGTGATGGCTAACCTTTTCCGGACAGAGTGCCCAAAGCGTGTGCCCAAACCCCAAAATGCAATGTGTGCGCAGCCCTGCACATGCACCCCCCGTGCATGCACCCCCTTCCATGTGCACGCAGCCCTCCTCGCATGCACCTACACATGCGTGGCAGAGACCCAAAGAACAGCTGGCTGGTAGGAGGCATGAGCACATGTGCAGCGGAGCTGAACTGGGGCGGTGGCTTGTGTGCCCAGAGAGGGCAATGCATGTCACTTCTGGCACATGTACCATAGGTTTGCCATCACGGTCCTATAACTCTCATCATGGTGGGTCAGCCAAAAAATATGGCACTTTCATAGTATCCAGTTAAATAGCATTTCCCCAAATCTCTATAAAGAGAAAGCCACTGCAGGTACCCATTTATGGATAGGATAAAGTTACATTTCAGGTGTGAAATGTGTGTGTGTGTATGTATCTCATTTAGACATTGACCATCTCACTTGCAGAGCAACTCTGGGTGGGGTACAATTAAAAAATTGGAGGAAGCTCTTTAGTTCAAGTGGTCCATAAT
This sequence comes from Thamnophis elegans, assembly GCF_009769535.1. Taxonomy (NCBI): domain Eukaryota; kingdom Metazoa; phylum Chordata; class Lepidosauria; order Squamata; family Natricidae; genus Thamnophis; species Thamnophis elegans. The sequence continues at coordinate 32,944,231 of NC_045541.1, read as the reverse complement.
TATCTACCAGCACCTTATCTGTCAGAACTAGATCACAGGGTGATTGTACAGAATAATTCAGGAAAGCCAAAGAAATGATGCCCATGCAAATGAATTATAATCATTTGGCTAATCTTTCCTGCTTTCAATTACTTCTCATAAGTCTGCATCCCTTAACCTCAGACATTCGGCATTCTGCTTCAAAATAAACTGTTGGAGCCTAGGTAGTCCTTGATTTACAACCACAACCAAGTGCAAAATTTCCATTGCTAAGCAAGGCAGTCGTTAAGTGAGTTTTGCCCCATTTTACGACCTTTTGATACAGTTGGTAAGTAAATTTGCAGTTGTTAAATGAGTCATGTGGTCATTAAGCGAATCTTGTCTCCACCATCGACTTTGCTTGTGGGAAGCCAGTTGGGAAGGTTACAAATGATGATCACACAAGACCTTGGGACAATGCAATATCATAAATACATACCAGTTAGCAAACATCCAAATTCTGATCATGCGACTGACCATGGGGATGTTTCAACTGTCCTATGTATGAAAAATAGTCATGACACATTTTTTAAAGCCATTGAATGTTTCGTTTCTCATCCAAGAAACTTCTTCAGTTCAGTTTAAAATGTAACTGAATAGAAATAGAACTTAATAGATGTGAGATTCAAAACCCCTCAGAGAAACACCAGGAGACTCAATTGAACAATAAAATAGCTGTTTATTATTGCTTTTGCAAAAGGGTTTCACCCTGCTCTATTGTAAGAGACAGGAGAGAGCAATTAATACATATGAATATGAGATTTAAATACATTTTCAAAGTGAAAAACAACTACCCCTTTAATGACCCACATTATTATTGGTCAGCTTACGTCAGATACGTTTTTTGTTATTTTGCAGCAGTTTCCTGAACAAGAAAACTCCCTCCCACATTTGCCACATAATTGCCACATTTCTTCATAATATTTCTTCATAAATCTCCATAAACAATTAGCAAGAAAAATAATAAACTACAGGGAGTCCTCAAGTTACAAATGCCTGCCAATGACATTTGTAACTCGAGGATCCATTGGAGTAAATCACATAAAATGAGCACCTCGTGGGCACTCCCTGCTTTCGCCCATGCATTCGATAATCAAATGTATGGGTCATATAAGTGCACATGACATATCTCAGGATGGGAAAAGTTGGGGGGGGATAGTGATGGAACAGGCCACCTGCTTAAGACCACCCGAGGCCTCCTCCAAACCAATAAGATGCCTCATGCTTCCCACAATTGCTTAGCCCCCTCCTCCTGCAACGTTGGGTCACTTACCTTGTGAAGGTCTAGTGAGTTATCTCCAGCCTGTCTCCCGTGAAAAATCATGGTCCATAGAAACTTCCAGTTTCGGCGTGCAAACTTTTGGGCAGCGTGAAGCATCCCATCGGCTTGCAAACAGTTTGGATGCCGAGACTGGAAGCTTCTGAGGGGTGTGATCGCACGTAACTTCAGGCACTCCTTCCATGCAAAAACGGATGAGTGCCTGAAGTCACGCAAGATCACAGCCCCCATAGGCTTCTAGTCTTGGAGCCCAAACTGTTTGCAAGCCAATAGGAGGATTCGGGGCAGCGAAGTTGCCCTGTGTCAAAGCGTCCCATCGGCTTGCAAACACTTTTGGTCACTCATGCTCTCGTCATCTCTAGGCTTGATTACTGCAATGCGCTTTACTTGGGGGTTCCCCTGAAGAGTTCGGAGACTACAATGGGTCCAGAATGTGGCCGCGCAAGCAATATCAGGTGTACCTAGGTACACCCATGTTACACCTATCCTCCGCGAGCTGCACTGGCTTCCCATCGGTCTCCGAATGCGCTTCAAGGTGCTGGTCATTACCTTTAAAGCCCTACATGGCTTGGGACCTGGATATCTGCGGGACTGCCTCCTGCCACATACCTCCCAACGACCCATAAGATCTCACAGGCTGGGCCTCCTCCGGGTGCCGTCGACCGGGCAATGCCGGTTGGCGACTACTCGGGGGAGGTCTTTCTCTGTAGTTGCCCCGGGCCTGTGGAATGATCTACCCGCAGAGATCCGGACTCTTCCCACTCTCTCGGCCTTCCGGAAAGCCATTAAAACCTGGTTGTTCCAGCAGGTCTGGGGCTGTTGACCCCAAAATACGGTCCAGCCCCATTCAGAATAGAGTACATGATGTGCTGTATTTTATATCTATTTTTCTTCTTTGTATCTGATTTTATTTTCTTTTTTAATTATTGTTGTATTGTAAGCCGCCCGGAGTCCCACAGGATCGGGTGGCATATAAATGTTATTAAACTCTAAACTCTGGACAGCCTTTGCTTTCCAAAACAGAGCCGGAAGGGATGTTGGTGTTGGTCCCTGTCAGGCCAGCAAAGGCTTTTGGCAAAGCCTTGCCAAAGCCTACAGGAAGATTGTGTCCCTTTAGGTTCAGGTTGTCTTTGCAAAAAGCCTTTGTTGGCAAGAAAGGGAGAGGGCTATGTTGCAACTTCAAACAGTCACTAAGTGAACTGTCATAACTCAAGGATTACCTATAGTTAAAAAAGTCCTTTCTACATAATATAAACCTACATATTACACACACATACACACAATCTCTCTCACACAAGTAGCAATCATAATATATGTGAATTAATGTTAGATAAATCCTAGTTACACTGTTTACACAAAAGAGGGTGGGGAACTGTCATGCTTGAAAGTATTTACATATATTCCAGTAAAATGGTATACAGGAAAGTTTTAGAATAATTGCATTAGCAACGGAAATAATAATCTTAGAAGCTCTTTCTAAATAATGTAAGACTGCACTATATACACAGACTCACACACAATCTCTCATAAACAATTATAGCATAATGTATGTGAAAAAATGTTAGGTAAACCTTAGTTACACTGTTTACACATAAAAGGGCTTGGGTACTATTGAACTGTCATGCTTGAAAGTATTTACATGTGAAAATGATAAGCAAGAGTTTTAAAACATTTGCATATAGCAATTTAATCCATATGAAATTACAATTTAATTTTTCCCTTCACAAAGCCCAAAGACTTTGTGATACACTATATTGCCAAAAGTATTCGCTCACCTGCCTTTACTCGCATATGAACTTACTGTAAGTGACATCCCATTCCTAATCCATTGGGTTCAATATGACATCGGTCCACCCTTTGCAGCTATAACAGCTTCAACTCTTCTGGGAAGCTGTTCACAAGGTTTAGGAGTGTGTTTATGGGAATTTTTGACCATTCTTCCAGAAGCGCATTTGTGAGGTCCCAAACTGATGTTGGACGAGTTTACGTGGCCTACCACTTCGTGGCTGAGTTGCTGTCATTCCCAAACACTTCCATGTTCTTATAATACAGCTGACAGTTGATTGTGGAATATTTAGGAGCGAGGAAATTTCATGACTGGATTTGTTGCACAGGTGGCATCCTATCACAGTTCCACGCTGGAATTCACTGAGCTCCTGAGAGCGACCCATTCTTTCACAAATGTTTGTACAGTCTGCATACCTAGGTATTTGATTTTATACACCTGTGGCCATGGAAGTGATTGGAACACCTGATTCTGATTATTTGGATGGGTGAGCGAATACTTTTGGCAATATAGTGTATTTATACAGTAATGTAGAATTAACGGTAGGTTCAAATTTCAACTCACAATCTCTTTAAAGCAATTTAAAAAACGTTAAGAAAAACACCAGCCAATGCTTATCAGCGGAACACAGATCTGCAAAATACCTTAATAGTCTTAAAGATTTTCCAGTGAAATCAAACTGAAACTTCAATTCATCAGAATGATTTGGTTGCTACGGTTTTTTTTTCCTGCCAGAACTTCAACACTTGTCATTATTGCACATGCGCAAACACACACAACTTATAAAGTGCACTAGTCCATCAATTGAATAATTTGGAAAAGAACAGAGAATTATAGGGGAGGAGTTGAATTAAAAGGCAATGTAAATGTAAATGTAAAAGCAAGATAAAAATAGATTTAAAATGATGTAACCGTTAAATATAATGAGACAAAGATTGTACCCAGATGACACACTGTAAGATTAATGATGTAAAAGTGATTATATAAAAATAAAATAAAAACTTTCCAAAAAAGAAAAAAAAAAGTCCACCAGTCAAATGTAGCATTGGAAAGAACCCCCCCACCCCCGTCTTGAAGTGAAAACCAAAAGTCTCCTTGAATCCAATTTGGTTCTCCACCTAGCTTCAAAAGCCCCGCGTTCTTTTTTGCTTTTACACCGAAGAGTAAGCCAAGTTTTTAACTCCTAAAAAAAATCAAAGCACGCAAGGAATCTCTGGCAAACCCTCTAAATAACTCTGGGAAAGAAAGCAAAAGGAGCCTGGAGGAAGCCGTGGTCTCTGCCTCCGACGCCCATTCCCAAACCCCCACTGCAAACGGCATAGCTAAGTCGTCGTCGTCGGCGATATTCTGAAGTTACTCCTGCTACGACGTTCAGGTTAAAAAGCCTCTGGGACAACCACCAGAGTGCCAGAGGCTCAAAACACAAGCACCCCCACAACAACAACAACAAAACTGTCAAGTCACGGCTCTAAATGCGCGGCCTTGGCGCAAACCGGAGACTTGGAGAGCTCTCTCGCGCGCGCGCAATGCTGGAAGGGCGAGAGCAAGCTCGAGAGGCGCTTGCAGCGCAGTTCCCGGCGCTCGCTAGAGACTACCTGCCCCAGGGGCAGCAGCCCCATCCCACCTATCCATCCACCCCCGGAGAAGCAAGCGAGGGGTGTGGGAGTATCCTCCACGCGTCTCCAAAGGCACCCCCTCACCTTCAGCCCTACGCCTTTAAACGGGGATTTCCTACTTCCCTAACCAACACCTTCTCTCCCTCTGGGGGAGAGCCCCCCCCCCCCTCGGCTTGCGCAGCGGAGGGTCGGCCGTCAGACTTAGTTGTTCCTTCTTCGGCCTCCAGCCAGCCGCTTTCCTGCGTGGGGACTGATTAGAGAGCTAGTCGGGGGTGGGATGGGGTACAGCGCCCTACAGGGTTGCTTACCTAAAGAAGCTGCTCTTTTAGCGCAGCAGTAACACAGGATGGCAACCGTCAGAATCGCCCTGCAGGTGGGCACGGAGCCTGAGAGCAGCCCCCTCATCCTAAGAAGGGCAGGTGGCCAAAGCGCACAGGCGGACGAAAGGCGGCAGCAGCTACTTTCGCTTCTCCCGGGAAAAGTCTCCCCCGCGGGCGCTTCCTCGAGCTCTGAGTTACATTCCCCCGCTGGGTGAGCTTCTGGGTCGTAGGGCGATGATTGGCGGAGGCGAAAGGCCAATCCCGTCTTTTTCCGCCTCTTGAAGCAATCCGTTCTGGTTGGGAGAAAAGCAGGCGCGGGCTGGAAAATCCCCGGGAAAACGGGTGCGAAGAGCGAGAGAAATCGAAAGAGAAAGCTACTCGACGGGGCTGCGACCTTTTGCAGCGGGGGACTTTTTTTTTTTCTTCCGAAGTAGGATTCCTCCCCCCGTATTTTCGGAATGAATCACGCCTGGTATTTCTGATTGGAAGAAAGAGGAAACTGCACTCCACGGAAGCTTAGGTTACAATTCCTCTTTAAGGTGCGGTAAGAAAAGCACCTTTGCAACCGGGCCGGAAATTTTTAACACAGGAAGGAAACGTCGATCTAGTTAGAACGACGTTTCTCGACCTCAGCCACTTTTGAGGTGTGTGACATTCAGTGGCATATTAAGGCTCACTGGCAGGGGTGAAATTCAGCAGTTTCTGGAGAAATGGTAGCAGAAATTTTGAGTAGTTCAGAGAACCAGTAAATAACCACATCTAGCTGGCCCCAGAGTGGGGAGTGAATAGACATTTTGCAGTATCCTTCCCCTGCCACACCCACCAAGCCACTCCCACAGAACCGGTAGTAAAAATGAATTTTATCACTGCTCACTGGTGTCCTAAGCACTGACAAATCTTGGTGCCCCCCCCCCCTTGTACATACTGTATAAATCTTCATTGGTTTTTTTTTCTTTCTCAACTTTGTATCTCCTTGGCAGTGGTGAAATTCAATGTTTTTTACTACCGGTTCTGTGGGCATGGCAGGGGAAGGATACTGCAAAATCTCCATTCCCGCCACACTGTGGGGCTAGGCAGAGGTGGTATTTGCCAGTTCTCGAACTACTCAAAATTTCCGTTACCGGTTCTCCAGAATCTGCTTAATTTCATCCCCTGCTCCTTGGGTCTGATGCCCTAAGCGTGTGCTTAGTCTGCTTAATGGTTAATACACCACTGCTTCCACTCCCACAATTCCCTGGTCAGCTGTAGTCCACATATCATAAAAGTTGCTCAACACTGAGTTGGGAGAGTTCTGCATAACCATGGGGGATGGGGGTGGGTGGGAACCAAACCTTTTAACACCCTGTAGGCGGTTTGCAGGGATTTAATGAAAATGGAGAAAGAACGCCCTTCAGGTTTTCCGTAAAGCCATTAAGACCTGGCTGTTCCGGCAGGCCTGGGGCTGTTGAGTTCCATCCCCACTTGAATTGTTGTGTTTGTTGAGACCTTTTAAACTGGTTTTGTATTGTGGTTTGTCTTGTTTTTTTCCTTTTGTATTGTTCCCTTCCCTTCGGGAATAGGGCGGCATACAAGTTGAATAAAACCTAAACCTAAATAGTATAAAGTGCCTGGGACCCATAAGCTGGGGGGGGGGGAACCTGAGGAAAAGCAATACAATAATAATAGCCCCACAGTCCAATTGCAAGCTCCAGAAATCAGTTTCGTTGGATAGGTTCCAATTGGCAAACGCAATTTAGAAGCAGCTCTTATAAAAAGCAAAGGGATGATCTTTTTCCAGATTTATTATTTAGATTTACCTTCAAATTGGTGCAAGACGTGGGATGGTTTGTTAAAATAATGAAATTATTGAAATATCAATGGAAAAGTGAGCTAGCAACAGAGACAATATGAAGAATCAAGCATTGACATATCTAAAAACCTCATAAAAACAATTTTTTGAATAATCTATTCCCCAGTAAATATAATTTGAATCTCACTGGACACCAGGATTGAAAATAATCTGTTTAGTAGCAACCAGCTTCTCAGAGGAAGGGGAGGAGGCATTCAACTGAGACGAGCCTTCGAAGATGATTGTCATCAGTGAAGTTTAAAGTGATTGAAACATTATATTAATGAAAGGCCACAATAAAAAAAATTGTGCATAGTATAGTTCAGTGTTGGTGAACCTTTTCGGCACCAAAATGGGAGCAAACGGGTGCCGGAAACCGGAAGAGCAGCCACCTATTGCGCGTGCCTGCACTGGGAAAATGATCTGTCGGCTTCCAGTGCGCACATGTGTAACAGCCAGCTGGTCTTCCTGTTTCTGGCGTGCATGTGCATGTGAAGACCAGCTAGCACCGGAAGATAATCTTCCAGGTGCACACATGCACACTCAGTGGCTGCTCTTCCGGTTTCTGGTGTTCCTGTACATGTGAAGACCAGCTGGTCAGCACGTCGGAACCCGGAAGAGCAACGGGTGATGGTTCGCATGCCAGGAAAGATGGCTCTGCGTGCCAATTCTGGCATGTGTGCCATAGGTTCGCCATCACATATATAGTTTATCATGTTTAGTAAACTTTTATATTAGACATAAAAGTGGGTTTAAAATCAATGTGATCATTTTTTAACTATGTCCAGAAACAAATTCAGATCAAAATGGATTTCTACCAAAGAGACAAATTAAAGACAATATGAGAATAATTCTAGGCACTTTGGAATACTATGAGGCACACCCCAAAAAGCAAATGTCTCTGATGTTCTTAGACGCACAGAAAGCATTTGACAATGTGAATTGGCATTTTATGCTGTTGCAACTGGAACAGATGGGTTTTGGCAAAAAATTTACACAAACAATACAAACTATTTACCACAAGCAATCAGCAAATATAATGATAAATGGAGAGCTGACAGATCCTATTGAAATAAAGAAAGGGACGAGACAAGGTTGTCCATTATCACCCCTACTTTTTGTCTTAACATTAGAAGTCTTAAACAGAAATATTAGAGAAAAAAAGGAAATAAAAGGAATGAAAATTAAAAAGGAAGAATACAAATTACAAGCATTTGCAGAGGACTTCATTTTCATTCTAGAAGATCCATTGGAAACAGCTCCCAAACTAATAGAAAAAATAGAGAAATATGGGAAAATAGCCGGATTGAAAATAAACAAAGATAAAATGAAGATCTTGACAAAGAATATATCAACAAGACGAAAGGAAGAATTAGCAGAAATCTTGGAGATGCAAGTCACAAACAAGGTTAAATACTTGTGGATATATTTAACAGCAAGATGTAGTGCACTTAAAGAGACCAATTATTATAAACTTAAACAAGAGATTGCAAATGATTTGAAGAAATGGGAAAATTTACAACTATCAATGATAGGGAGAATATCTACAATCAAAACATTCTACCCAGAATCCTATATTTGTTCCAGACAATACAAATCAGATTAGGGAACGAATACTTTGATGATTTAAACAAAATAGTGCTGAAATACATTTGGCAGGGGAAAAAAGCAAGAATAAAATTAAAATCACTACAAGATGCAAGAACAAGAGGAGAAACAAGAGGCCCAATTGGGAATTATATTACCAGGCAGCAAGTTTGATGTGGTTTAAAGAATGTGTAACACTAAGGAATTCTAGACTAATGACTGTAGAAGGTCATGACTTATTGTTGGGTTGGCATGCTTTTTTATGGTATAAGGGAACTAAAACACAGAGGTATTTCAGATGACATTACTTAAGGGAGGCGTTGCTATTAAATTGGGCAAAGATCAAAAAGCAATATTATTTAAAAATTCCAGTCTGGCTATCAACTATTGAAGCCTTTTCATACCCAATAATATACAAAAAGGAACAACCAGTTAGATATGGTGAAATATTGAATGCAGAGGGTGAACTTAAATCTAAGCAAAGTTGGAACAAGACGGGAATTGGTTTTCATATGTGCAAATACAATCTAGATATGACAAAGATAGTAAAGAGGAAGGTTTTTATGACAAAATGACTGAATTAGTTAAATTTTAACAGGTACTGATGAAAAAGTAATTTAAAAATTATATGGACATTTACTAGAGGTTAAGCTAGAAGAAGAACAAGTTAAAGAACCTATGATAGCGTGGGGCACGGGATTGAATTAGAAAAGTGGCAGAAATTGTGGTCTCAGAATTATAAAATGACAATGTCAACAGCATATAAGGAAAAATTGTATAAGATGTTTTACAGGTGGCATCTACCCCCAACGAGAATAGCATGTATAGTATGTTCAAGAATAAATCAGAAAAGTGTTGGAAATGTCTTCAGACACCGGGTTCATATTACCACATGTGGTGGACTTGCACAGAATCTAAAAGATATTGGACTAAAATTCACAGGTGGTTGGAGAAAATGACACAAAAACATATAGACTTTAAACCAGAGACTTTTTTTATTGGGAATCATACCAGAAATATATAATAGAGACTTGAAATATTTGATTGTAAATGTTTTAACAGCAGCCAGAATCGTATTTGCAAAACACTGGAAAAATGAGAAAATACCAATGCAGGAGGAAATTATTCAAAAAATTATGGAATGTGCGGAAATGAGTTAATTGACATTTGAAATTAGAGAACAAGAAGATGAACAATTCTACAAAGTTTGGGATTTGTTTTATCAATGGTTAGATAAAAAATCATGGTAATGGAAAAAGTGGGAGAATTTTTTTTTATATTCTAAGAATAGTGGAATGCTATATGCAATACCATAAGGATTTAGCACTGTTAAACAGATTAGAACGAAGTAATGGAATGATGTATGTATGATTTCAATATATAGAATATTTTGTTTAAAATGTAGGAATAATAACAGGAGTCGAACTATTGATGAAAAATGATGTTGTGTGAATGGATTTAATATCCAGAATATCTTGTTTAAAATTAAGGATTAATAATTACAGTTGAAAAATTGATATATAACAATAATGCATTTATGTTTACCTAATGAACAATTTGTGATTCGATATATAACTGTAAGTGGTGACCATGGAAAAGACGCACAAAATCTTGTAACCAAATGACACGCTATATGAAATGGAAGAAAGTTGTATGTGTTTTATGTTTTTGTCTATTTTTGTTTGTTTAAAAATAAAAAAATATTTAAAAAAACAAATTGCTCACTTTTTTTTTACAAGAGGATGAGATTTTTAAAATGGGATAGTTACTCCCATTCAGTTCAACCCACCTCAAAGGGTGGTTGTTATGAGCAGACTAGGAGACCCATTGTGGTCCATCCCACTGGACCATTATGTATGCTGCCTGGAGTTATACAAATTAAATATGGAGGTACTCCTCAACTTACAACAGTTCATTTAGTGACCAAAATTTAAACAGCATTAAAGTGACATGACCATTTTTCACATTTACAAATATGGCAGCATCTTCATAGTCACGTGATCAAAATTCAGGTGCTTAGCAACTAACTCATTTATGACGGGTTCAGTGTCATGTGATCATCTTTTACGACAGAATCACTTAACCATGTTATTAACAACTGCAGTGATTCACTCAACAACTGTGACAACAAAGATCATAATATGGGGCAAAACTCATAAATGTTTCACTTAGAAACATAAATTTTGGGCTCAATTGTGGTCGTAAGTTGAGGATGACCTGTAATGAAATCAAAACTGTAATAACACAATATTATAATACCCCAATTAAGAAACTTCCAAGCAAGTCAAATAAGCCAAAGCACCTCTTAAGATCTCCCCCATTAACACTGATAGGACAAGCCACTAGAATATAAACTGGGGAAACCCCACTCCCTACTAGCACCAATGATATTACCTAATTTGAGTAATGAAATGTCTGCAAGAAAACAACCAAGTTCAGAGAGCATCAAAGACCCCTCATTTCAACCCTGAGCTACAAATATTCTCCTTTATTGATGCTACAGTAATTGAATTAAAACTATAAAGATTTGCCATTGCTATCAATAAATTTTTATGCAGTCATTCTCTAGCAAATAAAGCACTAGAGTTGCTTCTGTACTGCGAGATGGGCAGCAGTATAAATGGATTAAAATAAATTAACACATTTGATGAACAAATTATAATAATTACCTTAATATACAATATGTTGGATTAAAGTTTAACAAGGTGGCTCTAACCTAGCATGCCTAAACTTCCGAACATTTAATGCTCCTTAAGCAGTCTTGTAATATAATATTCAGAATAAAATGGTTTCTTTGTGAGATAGAAAATAAAATCTAATCATGAGCTCTATATGCACAAGAGGACAAACATTTTACTCTTTATGGAGTTCTTAATATGAGAGAAACTCAAAAACAGCTATTTGCTGTGATACACAATTACATTAGGAGGTGCTGTGAATCAGAAGTCTTGTTTACAAAATGCAAGAAAAAGCCAAAGTGACATTTTTCAATGCAACAACCATTTTCCATCGCAATTCCTCTATAAATCAGTAGGTTATTGCAGTGCAGTCAAGAGAAAAAAAATTGAAAGTAAGGATGTCCTTGGATAATCTGTATTCCGGAAACCCTTGCTGAGAAACCTGGAGGGGATTTAATGCAATAAATCTGGATTCTTTATACTTCTTTAGCCCAGGTGTTGGGCACTATCTCTTCATCTAAGCCACCTTTCAAGGTTGTTATGGAGATGAGAATGGAGAAGGGTGGATGTTCTTTGAGGCTTTTGTAGGAAGGACAGGATAAAAACACTTTTGTTAGTTGCATCAGCTGGCAATGCCCAATGGATCTTAGCTCACCTCAGGAAAAAAGAAGTCCAGCAAAGTTGGACCTGATATTAGTACTTGAATGGGAAACCACTAAGAGATCCACGGCAGTAAATTATTCTAGGTAGTCAAACAAAAATTTCTGGAAAAGTCTGGACGAACTGTGTCCCTATTGTGGAAAAATTTCCAGTTGCAAGAATATAATGGGATGTGAAGTGGGGGTCATCAAGAGCTGAGCTGAACATTAAGGCTTTTATAGTAGCAATAGCACTCTAGAAATAGCATTTAGACTTATATACAGCCCTCTCTAAATGGTTTACAGAGTCAGCATATTGCCCCCAACAGTATGGATCCTCATTTTTGCCGACCTCACAATGATGGAAGGCTGAGTCAACCTTGAACTGATGAGAATCAAACTGCCAAATTGCAAGCAGCCTGCGGTCAGCAGAAGTAGCCTGCAGTACTGCACTCTAACCACTACGCCACCATGGCTCTTGGTATTCATTTCTATCTCCCTTAATAATGGTAAATATTTCATTCCACTTGTTGAATTTCTTTATTTTGCATTTCTTTGTCATTCCACAGATTCAGAATGCTTCTGTCAGATCAGTCCTAAACTATGTGGTTCATTTCACTTGGTGCGAGGTAGCTCAAATAATCACACAAAGATGGATGGGAACATCTTGAAAACTTTATATTTCTGCATTGTTACAAGTAGTCCTCAACTTAGGACCACAATCGAGCCCAAAATTTTGGTAGCTAAGCAAGACAGTGAAGTGAGTTTTGCCCTCTTTTACAACTTCTTTTAGCATAGTCCTTAAGTGAATCACTACAGTTGCTATGTCAGTAACAGGATTATTAAGAGAATCTGGCTTTCCCATTGACTTTGTCAGAAGGTCACAAAAGGTGATCACAGGGCACTGCAATTTTTCATAAATATGAACCAGTTGCTAAACTTCCAAATTCTGATCACGTGACCTCAGAGATGCTGCAGCGGTGATGAGTAAGAAATTTATAATAAATTCACTTTCTTTCAGTTATAACTTTTCAGTTATAACTTGAACAATCACTAAATGAAAAGTTGTAAGTCAAGGACTACCTGTATTTACGTGCAGGATTAATGTCTCAAAGCAAGCATGCCACATCTCACAACAGATATCTAGCCAGATCATACATTGCATTAGCAATTCTCTTTGGTTCACTAAATTTATCTTGTTACACACCTTATCTTTTGGTGGGCTTATTAAAAAAAAAATCCTTAATTCCCTCATGGGGGCAACTTCTGTAACTTTTTTTTCCTTCTAAGAACTTCTAGCATCCCCTGGTGGTTTCATCCCTTCCAAACAAAATTTTATTCAGTCATCTTAGTTTTTTTCATGAAACCCTCTTATCACAGCTGTGCTAACATGCTATCAAACCTGCAATCGAGTTGACAGAATAGTATGCTAAATAGGACAGTCCCCATTTGTGTTCTGAATACGAGACATGTTTTTCAAGAGTCAGGTTTATTTGTCCGCAGAAGCAGTTAAGGCATCATATTCCAAAACTGTCAGCCAAAGCGGTTGATCTGAAAGAAACAATCAAGGTTCATAGGGTCTATCAGAGATGCCAGTCTATTACACCACACCTGTATGACAGACTGAGTAATGTTTATATGTAGGTAATCCTAAACTTACACAACAGTTTGTTTAGCAATCATTCAAAGTTACGATGGCACTGAACGAATTGACCTATGACCAGTCCTCCCATTTTATGACTCTTGCAATATTTGCACAATCACTTGATCAAAATTCAGGCTCTAGGCAACCCGACATGCGTTTATGACTGTTGCAGCACCTCAGGGTCATGGGATAAACATCTGCGGCCTTCCCAGCTGGCTTCTGACAAGCGAAGACACTGAAGGAAGCTGGATCTGCTGAACTACCATGATTCACTTAACAACTGTAGTGATTCACTTAGCAACCATGGCAAAAAAGATTGTAAAATTTGGGCCTGGCTCACTTAACCACTCTGCCTAATGACAGAAATTCTGATCCAGTATATAAAGTAAATTCTGATCAAGTATATAAGACCCGTATATAATTTATATATAATATAAAATTAATTAAGTAATACAAAATAGAAATATAAAAATAAATGTACTCTCAGTATGTGCGTTGGTATGTATTCCAGAAGAAAGTACACATCAAGCACCTGAAAGTTTGTTATGTGACTATAGAGATGCTATAACGGTTGTAACCACAAGGGCTGGCTGTAAGTTATTTTTTTCAATGTCATTCTCTAAATCAGGGGTGTCAAACTCACGACAACACGTCATCACATGACTTTTTCCCCCTTCGCTGAGGGTGGGCGTTGTCAGTGTGTGATGCATCCAGCCCATAGCCCGTGATTTTGATACCCTTGCTCTAAATAAATGATTGTAAGTCGAGCATTACTTGGCAAACTCCTTGCTGTGAGGACTCTAGTACATCAAGACATGTAATCATCCAGTGAACTTTCTTTCCTTCTCTGCAAGCTCTGGAGCAAATAAATAATTTCAATAAAGTTTATCCTCCATGTCAGGGGAACCTCTTAAAATCACAAGAACTGGTTGTCTATCAGGAACTTACTCTATTTCATATATTTGTTATTCCCTTCAGAGATATGAACTACTACTAGAGCCCATTATTAGACCTCAATTGGAAAGTTTTCTTTTATATGGAATTTTTGCTTACACAGCCAAGAAATGGAAAGGTTGATTATGGTTATTCTTCTGAGGAAAAAAGTGAGCACTCTCGATACAGTACGCTTAATAGTCCTTTTTTGTGATTACTTCAGATGAAATAAGTGAGTAGCAGCATTTATTTAAATTGTTCAGGTCTTTATTTATGTACACATAAATAAAGGAGGGCACATAAATACAACTCATAGAACAACCCAAAGCATGTATTCCAATAGAGAGAAGTTCCCTGAGGATGGGATTCAGCACAAGTCCCAAAGCTCGGAAGAGTAAACCTCTAGTCCTAGTGACCGACCCAGATTGGATCTTGTTCAACTCCTGTGCATGACATTTAAAATGAGAAGCCAGTTCTATTTTGCATTAAGTCTTGTTTAATTTTTGTTCTGCAGAGCTTCATTTAACCTCCATCTGCAGCACAAACCATGTTATTAGATTACTGGAGTGATATGGTTATGATAGGCCTTGTGAGTGCAGAGTGGGAGACAAAAAGCATTTCCTTATTATGCCTGCAATTGCTCCATTCTGTCATTCCTGTTAGTTGATGCTAGACATTACTGAGGAATAAAACAGACACAGAGCTAACAAGGACAGTCTGGATGTGTAGATAGATATGAAAATGATGCTATTTCCAAACTACCAAGCCTGGGCAGGTCTTCTCTCCTGTTGGATATTTATCAAAACTCTTGCCTCAACTGGCTATGTACAGGGTGGATTGAGAAAATGGAAAGAGGTAATAGATAAACTGCTTTATGGGTTTCCTCTGTATTATGACATTTATTGTTGCATTTAATTTAATTCAGTATATATATTTCAGCCATTGGTCATAAACTTCAAAAATGGCATTTAGGCTTGTGTCTACTAAAGTCATAAACACAAACCAGATAAACAATAATTATTTATTCCAAGCAAACAGAGATATTGTGCAAAAAATAAAGGGTATACCAGTAATTTCCTCTACCCCATTAAATTATAGAGCACAAAATCAATTCTGAATGAACCCATTTGTTTGAAACACTGAGTTTATTTAAATTACAACTGATAATGTTTTTTCTAACAAGAGCGGCAAATGAATGATCTGATAGAACTATAGTTTTTACAATCTAAGCCAATACAATCAGTCACCTAATATCTATATATTATATTGTCCAAATTAAAGGATATTTGCTCATAATTTTAAAGTTGAGCAATAGATGACAGTAGGTAATTACAATTGTATTTTGTTTTGTAGAAACACTTCTAGAAATAAGTTCTTCAGCTGACTGTGACTGTATTTTCTCCATTTATTGTAACCATCATAGGTATTTCTAAAAAAATTCTGAACCACAACCTAACTGTGTCTTAGTTGCTGCTTACAATATGGAATGAATGTGTCATCCAGAGTTAAACAATCCAGTCTTTTGATTTAAAGAGCTGAAGTGCCATCATCCTTTGTAATGTCATTAAGACTCATTAGGAACAAAAGCTTTAAACAAATCATTTAATTTGGCAGAAGTTTTCTGAGGCACCCTTGTGAATTTAACACAAAGCCAAGCTTTCTTATATTACATGAAAATGTATTATCACAATGATGGCATGATGGATTTTTATGGAAATCATTAGCATCTCTGCACTGACATACAGAAATGAATATCAAATGAATTCACTCTAATTTGAAAATCAGAATTAACAGATGCTGCTCAGGACAATAATTGTCTAGGTATCCTCTCACTTGTTTCCAAATGGACTGAGGCAACCATAAGAGCTTGCTGAAAATGCAAACACAGAAAGTTTAACCAGTTCGCTAAGAAAAGGTTAGATATAAGACATCGAAAACAACCTAATTAAATTGAGTACTAAACATTTATTTTTCCCCACTTTCAGAGTCATTATCACAAATATAGATAAATTAAACATGCAAGCCAACAACAGTATATTCTAAGAAAAAATTCAATTGAACTCAGTCTAGAATTTAATTCCAAAGAGCTGTGCATACAATATGGCATTCTAATAGATCTCTAAAGTTCCCTAGCCCTGTAGTTGTTTTTTTAAATCACAGGCTGCAGAACAGTTTTCTTGTTATTGTACTTCTTCTCTGTTTTCTTCTTTTAGTTCCTACATCAAGGATCCCTGGAGGAGAAAGGAAGGCAAGGCAAGTGCTGCCTCTACTCCAAGAGATCAGAAGAGACTGAAACCTGTCCAAAGATGAGCAATCAAAATTATTGTTTTACAAGTCAGAATGATGCCTACAGAATGATGATTTACCAATGATTTGCCCGAAAAGTATAGTTACACTAGCTTTTTACTCCCTCCCTTCCAACAAGATGCCAATTAAAAATCAGTATTATATAAAAGAAGACAGCTCTCATGATGTTGATAGACAGTTGCTGCTACTGCACAAATCATCTGTATACACATTTCCTTTGTGAAGTAATCAGAGTCTGCAGTTGTACAAACAGGATAGTACATTCCATACAATTTCAAGAAGGTGGAAAATAATTAACAAAAGAAATTAGTTGCATTTTTCCATGAGCAGGAAGCAAATTCATGTATTATCATAACCAAATTAAGATTAACACCAAGAAAAGGGAGATTCAGCATCATGGAAATGTTAGGTAGGAAATAGAAAGGACAAGGACAGGTAAAAAAAAACATGTTGGTAGCAGGTGAACTGAACTGAATGCAAGGTAAATATCTGGGTGAGAACCTAGTATACACCTTTCACTCAACTTTGCCATCATGCTTCTCTAGATCTTACATCCAGGAATAGCAATGCAAGAGATTCTTATGGTTCTACCAGGTCCTAATAAATTTATTATTTATCTCTCTTATTTAATAACCAGGTACTTAAGATCTCCCATTTTATATTTAAGGCACTTAAAAGAGCCATATCCTTTTCTCACAGTTTATCTTTTTATGTTTTTCTTGTTATGTTTGCCTTTTTTCTTCAGTACTTAAAGTTTAAAGTCATTACTTCAAGAGCCTCAACATCAGTGGTAGGTTTCAAAATTTTTTAGAACCTCTTCTGTGTGGCCTGCTTTATGGAAGTGGCTTGCCAGCCATGTGACTCGTGGGAGTGGGTTGCCAGCCATGTGACTGAGTGGGAGTGGCTTGGCATTCATGTGACTGGGTGGGCAGGGCAAACTTGTAAAATGTGGTGAAACTCACTTAACAATGCTCTTGCTCAGCAACCAAAATGTTGGCTCAGAAACTGGAATTTGAAGCATGCAAGTCTTAAAGCTGTCAAGTTACAAGACCTTGCACCCCTAACCCTTTAGGGAAAAAACCCCAGGGGTGTTGAAACTTGACAGCTTTAAGACTTGTGGACTTCAACCAGAATTCCTCCTCCAGTCATGTTGGCTCAGGAACTCTGGCATTGAAGTGTGCAAGTCTTAAAGCTGTCAAATTACAAGACCCTTGCACCTCTAACCCCTTAGGAAAAAACCCCAGGGGTGTTCAAACTTGACAGCTTTAAGACTTGTGGACTTCTACTCCCAGAATTCCTCCTCTCGCTCTTCATCTTGATGATGTGCGGACGGGTGGGGGGAGGGAGCTGGAACCGGTTCTAAATGGCACTATAGATTTGTGGCAGGAACCCACCCCTGCTCAACATGTTGATGAAGATTTATAAGTGATGGAATGTATTTGTGTTATTTATTATAACACAAACCTCAGCTTCTTGAAACAAGGAAGTGTTGCCATTCTTAACACTGTGTAATGTTTTGCACATTCCTATTCTGTCCACGTCAGCATTGTGAAATTTTCAGCGTGGTAACACAGAATGCTTAATGAAGCATACTAGCATCACGCTGTTTGAAACAAACAATGAAGCAAACATCAGAGAAACCTGAATGTAAGGGACGCTGCCTACAGACACTGCTTCCCTTTTCTTTTTCTTTATGCTTCACAAAGCCAGATACCATTCTTTAATATCTTTGTAATGGATTCCCATTTGAGTTGAAATTCAACAAAGCTCCATTATCCTTTCAAAGTTTTATCGGAATTGGTCATATTCGTTCCAGATGGGAATGTCAAGGTTCCGACTGACGAACCCAACCAAAGCAAGTACCATCAAGACGATCCAATCTCTCTATGCAAGACTTTATTGAGTAGTTCACTTTGGCACAATTGAAGGCAAAACAAGATCTAGATTTTTCCTGCGCCAAACCCCATAGTTAAAGTTCACATTCTTACACACATACTAATTAACTCAGATCTCATTGTCTAATACATTATCCAGATATTGTTGTGGGAAAGTCCCTCTGGCTTTTTTAAACACCACTGAAGTGTCCTTGGTTCTCAGACAGACATCTTGATGTCTGGGTAGTGTCCTATCTCCAGCTCCCTCCCCCCATAGTTCATTGGTAAGCTGAGGTGTGGTAATAATGGTAACAACAAAATGTCTTTGAAGCTTAACAGGAAATTTCCAGATACTGTACTAGCAAAATGAGTGAGATTCCTCTTATCTTAAAAAACATCTTTTAAAGTACTCATGTTTCCTAAACTTCACAAAACCTAGCAGCTAAAACTATCTGCCAGGCAAATGTACAGAATCTGGTAAAGGTCCAATGGCTGTCTATAAGGGCCTGTGATATGGGACTAATTGTATACTAGTATGAGGAGAGAACATTTTGGACATCTTCTAAAACTGCAGAGAAACCTGGAATAAGGGAGAAAATGCTGCTGCTGTGATAAAAGTATTATACATTTTTTGTATACTTTTCAAAGTATTTTAGGTGTTTAACATATGCTATTGTAGCTTTAAAAAAATAATTGATGTATTAATTTATTTCTGTAGTAGTAGGAGCATTACAGTTAGTACTGTGTCTTAATTGCAGAATTAAAATATTGGTCTCTTTGGTGATGATGGTGGGTTTTTTTTAAAATTATTTCCAAGCACTTTCTATGGGTTATTAATCATAATGGATTAGTTTTTCAATTCTGGAAATGTAAGCAGAACATAAAGTGGCTCTCTTGGGCTTTTTCTTTTCTTGGGCATTAGGTTAGTAAGAACCAGGATGCTGAACTGGCTAGGCTTTTCATATGATCTAGGCCTACTTTTTTATATAATACGACAAATAGTCATGGAGGGAAGAATAACCACTCTATTTTATAGAGATTATCTTTGATTCTCTGTGTTCTTTCTGTGAACTGAAAAGAACAATTTGCTTCAAATGTCATGTTCATTCACCCAGCCCTTGTTTTTCAATTAGCAGTAGTGATTTTTAAAAAAAATACTGTAGCTTTTTGTTATTCCAGTGTCTTCCTGATTAAAGGGCAACAAAATTCTAATCCATGTTAAAAGGAAGAAACTCTTGGATTAAACAATCCTAAATGTCCAGGGAAGAGGTTAATTGTAGCAGTTAGTGCTAAGTGGTCCCTTATTAGTTGTGAAGTTCTGGAAGCTTCTCTTAACATTATTTGTTGCCTATGTTATTGTTCCTTTCTTTTCTCTCATGGTACAATCATATAGAATAGTGTTTTTTTCTCCTATTTCTTGGTGAACATTGATATTATTTGTTTTGTAAATAAAATAAATAGAATAACAGAATCGGAAAGCATGTTGGAGCTCCCTTCTAGTCCAACCCCCTGCTGTAGCAGGAAACCCTATACCATTTCAGACAAATGGTTGTCCAATCTCTTCTTAAAAACTCTCAGTTTGGAGCTCCCACAACTTTTGGAGGCAAGTCCTTCCGATGATTAATTGTTATAACTGTCAGGAAACTTCTCCTTATTTCTAGTTTGGTTCTCTCCTTTAATTTCCATCCATTGCTTCTTGTCCTGCCTTCAGGTGCTTTGGAGAATAGGTTGACCCCCTTTTTTTTTGTGGCAGCCCCTTGTATATTTTCAACACTACTATGTTACCCTTAGTCCTTCTTTTCATTAAACTATACATACCTAATTCCTGCAACCATTCTTCATGTGTTCTAGCCTTCTATCCCCTAATCATCTTCGTTGCTCTTCTCTGTACTTTTCCTAGAGTCTCAACATCTTTCTAAAATTGGGGCAACAGATCTGTTTATATGATTATGGTGAAACACTTTAAGAAGTGAGGGAGAAAGCAAGAAAAAAGCAGCTCTGACCCAGATTCAAAATAATCACAAAATGGTCCGCTTTTTTTTAGTCTTCACACTCTTCCAGCACAGAGTACTGTACAACAGAAACCCCATCACCACCATTATTATTAATTTTTATTGTTTCTGGTGAACTCAGTCTTAGTATAACAAGATCTTGGCTGCAGAGTTACATGCCAAGGGATTTCAAGAACTACGGATATTTAGACATTTAATTGAAAGATGTGACATGTTTATTGAATTTCAAGAAATGTCACACAGATGCTTTAGTTCTTGGAAACAGACCTGCATCTGTCTGTGATTTTGTACTGGCCATTCCAAATTGCCTTATCAAATGGCTATTCCAAAGATTTTCTTGAAAACCAATCAGCATCAGTTTCATACATTGGATAATTCATTTTTTTTTTTCATTTCATGGCAAGTGAATAGGACCTATAGTGTGGAAGTTTCTGGAAGCACATTCAAAAGAAAGATCAGACATTTTAGGTGCATGTTTAAAACATTTTCACTAAATATTTTCTTACACACACACACACACACACACACACACACACACACACACACACTCCAGGTTAACTAAGTGGTTATTCTTGAAAAACCAAATGCAAAGTATTTTTTCTGGCCTTCAATATTAAATACTTCCTGCAATCAACTAATTACTACCTTCCTAGGTAGATTATTGATTCTCTTTCATTTGTTTATAAATCTATGTCAGCATTTGAAGGTCTTAGAACTACCAATACTATAGCATATTTTTTGTACAGATTTTGGGTTAAATGAATCTGGAATATCTTATGTAGATAGTCTGCTGGCAAAACCCAATATATTTTAAGTGCCGTGTTGTCAGAAACTAGATAGAAAAGTGCAGGCCAGATAGCTCTTCTGGATCCACCCAATTGCATTCCTGTCTTTCCTGCTTGTTTTTGTCCAGATGCTGGTAGGGGAATGCTTGTTTGCTATTAATTTATTGTGCACCGAATTATTCTGTGTGCTCATTCACATTACTCAATACCTGCACGAAACTGCTGCTGGGTGGGGGTGGGGGAACAGTTTTGAAACTTTGGTGTGAAGTGCAATCAGTTTGCTGATGGCACCCAGCCTATTACTCTTTCCCATCCTTGCCTGAATGCTGCTGAAATTTGATAGTATACAGGATGAGAGAAACAAGCTGAAATTAAATCCAGGTCCTGTGGTAAGTGGAAAAGGATTTAGCCTGATTTGATGAGAGTGCACTCTTCTTGAAAAATATCTGCTTTCTGAAAAATGTACCTTGACGATCAGCTATTAAGAATTGGATACTCTGGCAAGGATATATTGTGGAATGGGTGGACATACTTATCAAATATATGTACAAAGTACTCCTGCTTTGTGGAATGCCACAGGGCTTGAGTCTCCCCAATCCAATTTAACATCTACATGAAACCATTGGGTGAAGTTATCAATCAGCAAAACTCTAAGTATCATTGATAATGACCTATGACCTATTATTTTTTATTTATATGTACATTGTGAGCTTCCGCACCAAAGACAAATTCCTTGTGTGTTCAATCACACTTGGCCAATAAACCTATTCTATTCTATTCTATTCTAATTCTTCATTGGAATACTTCCAAGAGATACTATTTGCCTGGAAGCAAGAACTTATGGGACCACAGAGTAGACAAAATAGAAAATGAATAAGCTAAGGTACTCTGGGACTTTATAATTTAAATAGACAAGTACCTGCCACCTAACACCCCGGAATTAACTGGCAGTGCCTGGAGACAGCAGATTAGACAGAAAGAACTGGATAAAATCACAAAGACCTGCAAATAAAAGTATAATAATTCTGGCAAAAGAAAGCAAGGATAGTATCAATAGTAACAGGAGCCTTGGGTGCAATCCCAAAAATCTGGTGCCCCATTTAAATGCCATTGGCATTGACAAAACCTCCACCAGTCAATTGCAAAAGGCAGCTTTACTTGGAACAGCTGACATCATGTGACAAATACTTCTGACAATATCACACTACATCTGCATATCCCAGGTCCTTAGGATAAAGGACCACCTTGATAGGTGGATAAAAATGCCAAATCCAGTCTAGATGAATGTGCAACCAACTATAATTTTAAAATTTATATGTTACCCAACTCCTGGTGATTCTGGGATAGCAAGTCATACAAATTTGATTGATGAATTAACTGTACAATTAAAGTTAGTGAAATGTGACCCTCAACTGGTCAAATAATAGTTATCCTTAGCTACACAGCATCTTCTTGAATGTTGCAATATTCTCTAAGCACATATTAAAATTGTCCAGAACGTATAGTAAATACAAAATGAAAATAAGACTGTTAACATAACATGGAATTACAAGATGCCTGTATTAATCTGAATTGGCTGCCAGTGGCATTCTGAACACAGTGTAAAATGTAAGTATTAACTTTTAAAAACGACGTGGTTTATAAGAGATTAGCCTGTGCAGCCGTTAAAATTTCCAAGAAAGGTCTTTTTGAAGAGCCATTATTTCTAAAATACTGGAGTATGCCATCTGTTCTGCTATGGAATAAAAATACCCAGGAATTGTATGTACCCCTTCCTAAGCAATAAGAAGAGGTATAAAGATGATTTTTTTAAAAAAAAGTTGCCTTGACTGTTTGCATAGAAAGATGGGGTGAAAATAAAATTTAAACATTCAAATGTAAAATGAACAATATAAAACAATGAAATGTTTCAAAGCATTTTTATTGAACACAGCAACAGTCCTTTTTTTAAAAGAGTGCTTTAGGTATGAAGGGGTAAATCAACTTGCATATAGTATCATTAATGGTACAAATCCGATTTAAAAGTATTTTCAGTTGGTAACATTAGAAAAAATAGAGGAAAAGATGTCATTTCATAATTCAAAGAAGAACAAGGTGAAAACAAAATTAATTATAAAATGTAAAAGTACGAGTTTTCACTGAATTCTAACAATCCCAAAATTGTGCATAAAGAAAATAAACACTATAGTACATGCTAAGGAGATTAAAGATCTATATGTGCACAAAATGCTGTTCTGTTTTAACCATTTCCTTAAAAGCTAGACTAACTCAGCTAAGAACATAAATTCAGTCTTTATTACACATACATATATACAGTAAAATTACTTCTCCGTGGAAATATTAAATTATGCATTTCAGTAGATCATATTTGATGCCCATCAGTACTGTATTATCATTAGTCTTTGGCATTTTAGCATTGTCCAAGTTGGTTTCATAGTTCATCCTTGTAATTCTAATGTTATATTTTCCTGACTAAATACATTTGAAAGTCACAACAGTGGGAGATGTACTGTAGTCTCTTATTATAGTGTGAGCCTATACATATCTATTCAAAAGAAAATGGGATTACCTTCCAGTCACTGCATCCTGAACAATTTATTCCATGTTTTAAAAACAATACCAGCTACTAAAAGTTACCCTTAAAATTTTTCTCTGCAAAATTTTTCTCCCCTGATGCAAACCTCCTTGCCTGCAGAACTAACTCTTAGCATACTAAAAGCACAGAACTTTA
Source organism: Thamnophis elegans (assembly GCF_009769535.1). Taxonomy (NCBI): domain Eukaryota; kingdom Metazoa; phylum Chordata; class Lepidosauria; order Squamata; family Natricidae; genus Thamnophis; species Thamnophis elegans. The sequence goes on along the minus strand of NC_045541.1, from coordinate 32,920,194 downwards.
ATTTCATGTGACAATCCACTCAAGTGTTTTCTTCTGCCACCTGGCAGGTTCAATTATGCTCTCTGAGTTGCAAATATGTGTCTGCCACATGCAGTATTTTTCTCCATACAGCTAAAAGGCTTCAGGGGAAGCAAATGAGAATTGGAAAAAAAAAATTAAATGAAAAATTTGAAAAACAGGGTGAGGGAGATAGAGTATTTAGTACTGTTTTTATTTTTTATAACAACAGCTTTAAATATATATTTATATTCCTTGCAGAGCTGGTAATTTGTATCATTTAGAGAGTCACTGAAGCACTTGGAAATAATATAAATCCTTCCATTCCCCACTATCCTGTCAGAGTTGAAGAAGCTTCTTGGATGAGAAGCAAAATGTCTTCAAAAGAAAAAAAAACCAAGAAAGTCCAGTTGCTTTCTGAAAAAGCACCTTTGGGACAACCATGACCTGGATGACTGAGAATCTCTACAGACTTTTAGTCATACATTTTGGGATGAACACCCTTTTGATGGTGTGGGTGTAGGAATGGATTTCCAGAGGAAAAAATTGCAGACTACAGGAACCAGGAGCACTACTCAGGTGACCCTGAGGACACAGATAAACCTCCAAGTGCTTCAACGACCCAAAAGGATGCAGATTACCAGCTGTCTGCAGGGAATATAAATCTTTCTATTCCCCACCATCCAGTCAGAGCAGAAGAAGCGAAACTTCTTCAAAAGAAAAAAGCAAGAAAGTCCAGTTGCCTCCTGAAAAAGCATCTTTGGGACAACAATGACCTGGATGACTGAGAATCTCTACAGACTAATAGTTTTAAATTTTTCATAGTTAGTTAGATTGTTTTGTTTCTAATGCATCACTGCAAAGCTACAAACTAAGAACTGAACTAAGAGCATAGTGAATGTTTTATTTTATCTTTTCAAAAAGTTGTGGAAGAAAAAAAAAAGAAAAGAGGAGGGCAGGTTAGCTTCCCCTTGGTCCAGAATCTGGAAAACATTTTTACTGGACAATAATAGGATTTGATTTATGAAACTGAAATGAGCATCATACATGGACATGTTCTTGGAGTACCAGCTTCAATAGTAAACAAGAACAAACACAAATGAATGACAGAATAACAGAGTTGGGGGGACCTTGGAGGTCTTTTAATCCAGCCCCTATTCAGGCAGGAATCCCTATACCATTCCACACAATCTCTTCTTAAAAACTTCTGGTGTTGGAGCACCCACAATGTCTAGAAACAAGGTGCTCCACTGATTAATTGTTCTCACTGTCAGGAAATTCCTGCTTAGTTCTAGATTGGATCTCTCTTTGATCAGCTTTCATCTATTGCTTCTTGTCCTGCCTTCAAGTAGATCTTAATTGAGTTTTACTGCAGATCTTGTTCCATTGAAAAAAAAAATTGGACTATCTTAAATTTGGAGGGAGTAAAATGCCTAACAATATGATGTAATCAGTTCATGAAATTATTCTTGTTTACAAAGATGGGCGCCCATTTGCAGCAGCATTAATTGTATTAAATGAATGAGGTTGCATTAAAGAACATCATTCCTCTCCAAGCTGGAAATGAGAATGCTTTCTTCAGCAACAGGAACTTCAGAATGAGCTTCTGTAAGGCAGGCATTTCTGAAGCACATGATAGTTCCAGATACGCCACTGGGTCTTGGCGAACACCACAAACATGTTGCTATGGCACTAACAGCTATCAGCAATGCAGATAATATCACCAGGACAAATATCCTATGATATGATCCTTGAAAAAGAGAGTGAAAGAAAATAAAAAGACTGATAGTAACAGTTTTAGTTTCATCTTTAGGAATTAAAATATGGGAAAATGATGTCACATACCTTTCACTGGTGGTACTGCAGTCTCATGATAATCTGAAAAATAATGCACAATTAGCTACTTTATACGTTAGAGACAACAGCAATATAGTTAGGAGTAAACACTGTGGTTGTACATGTCCTTAGAACCTGTTGCGTATCCTATTTAATTATTTTTAAAAGGTTTTTTTTAAAAAACAACAACTGGTACATGAAAAAAAAAGTGCAAGTGCATTTCTAGACTGTATCTAAATCCTTGACAGGCATTCTTAGACATTGTAAATGGTAGTTTTGCTTAGAACTGCATCTAACAGCCCAGAAAAAAATGCCAAAAGATGGAATCATACAAAAGATCATGTTGAATTATATGAGAGAAGTCAAGAAGCATCCAAAGTTTATCCTCTGATAAATAACCGTTTCTTTTCTGTGTACCCTAGGAACAAGCAAATCCCATCCACAACTCCCATTAGCAATTATTTTATATTTCTCCAAAACTTCAAAATGTGCCTATCAGCCTCAAAAGATTGACTGTCTTAGATTTAATAATTATATTAAGATGTTCCCCTTGAGCTAAATTTATCTCCTCAGAAAATTATGAACGTTAAAAGGTTTGGTTAGGTAATAATATCAACAGTTTACTTGAACAAACCATCAAGTTTAAGGATATTTTTCTGCTGATTTTATTCAGTATATAGAGTTATATATGTATAAACATTAATTATAGCTTTACCTCTTATGAGTGTATTATTTAGAAGAAAAATAGATGCCAATAATTTTGGTCAAATATGCAAAAGTACTGGGTTTGATAGGGAATCTCCTAGGAATAAGATAGCAATTTTTTGTTCAATTATTATCTGATTCATTCAGGTTTTTTATTTATTTATTTAGTGAAATGGCACGGGAAAATCCCTGTCCAATTCATGCTCTCAAATGTGGATTGAGGCATACCCTATCTACAGTGTTTGCCCGCATAAAGTATCTATGTCCAAATGATAAACTTCAGCCTCACTGAATTTTCATTAGTTGTAGTTGGGATCTTTGCAAGCCTTATGGCACTCATGTCTTTTTTTAGAAATCCAAATTCCTTAAGAGGTCCTAAATGTTTTATCCCCTTTAGGGACTGGTGGCTGCAAATAGTTTGCTTTGGGCCCAGCTAGGTCGATGTTTGCACAGAAGGAAGAGTTAATGTTTAAGCAATAACGTGGAGCTTATGGGTTTCCTCCCCTTTGATTAGAATGTAAGAAGAGAAATAGTAGTTACATATCCTTTAAACATAGGTTCATACCGAAGGAGGAGCTGACGTCGCAATGACATGACATGCAAGATCGCAGTCGATACTTTTGCCATTGGACGGTCCTTTTGGACCTAAACCGTCCCGAAGAGACGGTGACAGGGGAAGAGTATGTCCTGTTGATCTCAGGGACACCACAAAGTCCCAGATTGATCCAGGAGAATCTTTTTTTGCCGGTGACAGAATTGCAGCCATTGAAGCTGCTGAAGTTGGGACAGCTGCGGAAAGGGAGGAAAACAGAAAGAGAAAGTGTGTCCATCTGGTGAGGAAATCTTATTATTATAAAAGAGACTATCCCCAAAAAATTAAAGCTAAATTAAATTTGAAAACAGAAGAGAACAAGTGGCGAAATTAAGCTACATTAAACAGTGTGTTATCCTTTTTTAAAAATTTTCTTTTATGGATGGAACTTTTGCAAATGTTTCCTATTCTTTAAATTGAACGGATTAGTTTTTCTTCTTCTACTTTTTACATTCTTTTTTTATACCTATAGATTAAAATCTTTTTCCTTATTTTTATAATGCTGGATTGGATGGTTGTTGGTTTTTTTTTTTTGCTCCATTTAAGAATTTTGTTTTCTTTAAGCCTGGAATATAAAGAAGATATAAAAGGAATACAAAGAGGGCTGAATTAACAGAGGGAAATGAAGTTACACTGTCACTTGGAGGCTAGAGGCTTGGAAGGCTTGGAAATATTGTCTTTTCTTTTTTCTCTTTCATCATTTGATTTTGCATTTCAAGGTTCCTCAGCTTGTTTACAGAGAGTGATAGTGAGAAGAGCATGGGTTGTTTATATAGGTGTTCTTCGGGAGCTTTATTGGCAGCTGGAGTGGAGTGAAAACAAAGCCTTGCCTTGAAAGATTATAAATGAACTTGCTTTAATAAAAAGTTTTGAATGCCAGAGTGGCAGTGTTTACATGTTGGAAGAATGGCGTAACATGAAAAAGAAACCTTAACATTGCAAAAGATTATGTTTGAAATTCAAAAATTATTAGAAGTAACAGAGAAAATTGAGACGAGATTAGAGAACATAGATTGTAGAACAGTAAAATTTGATGGAAAAATTGAGGATGTTCATCAAATGAAGAAAGTGGAGGTCAGAGTTCTAAAACTGAAGGAAAAAATAAAGAGACAAGAAAATTGTTGATACTGACAGTGAACTGAGCATGGTTAGAAATGGAAAGAGTGGAATATGGAAAGGGGACATAGATGGACTGGAGCTCTATCCCAGATTTCAAAGTATAGAAGAAGAAAAGAGAGAAGAATTGATGGAACTAAGGAGAGAAATTTTGTCAGAAGCACTAGTGATAACCAAATATAAGCTGATCAAAGAAGCAGATGGAGGGTTTCGAGCTTATACAAGATATGCAATAAGCAATAAGTTGCGAAGAGAAGTCCATACAAAACTTACTAAGGAAATAATCAGAATACTAAAGCCATAAATGGCAAGAGACATAAGACTGCACTATTACTGGAAAGACACAGGTTGATATAATGAAAGCTTATAATAAAAAATTAAGTCAAATTTAGTTACATTTAGAGCATTATGAATAAAATGAAATAATAATGGATACAGTTAAATAATTGATTGATAATGATAATAATGCATATATATGTATTGGTTTGATAAAAGGAAATTCGATATAAATTGTAAATGGTGACTACGAAAGGTGGTTTAGAAACTCTGTTATTAAATATAATCAATTTTTATTTAGAACATGTTATAAAGATGTAATGTTACTAGATGATATTAGGAAGAGCTAATGGAATGCCATTATCTGGTTTTGCTTTAAATCTGAAATATTTTTATAAAAGGACGTAAAAACAATTATAGTCAAATGAGGGTTGAGGTATGATGATAGTAATATATATATATATTTGACGTAAAATTAAAGTGACCAGATTTTAAGATAGGTAAAGCGGGACACCATTGACGGGGGAAGCACCTGAGCTCTAAAAAAAAAAAAGGGCTGTAAAACCATGAAGCATTACCCCTGCCGCCACCGCTGCCTCCTCTGCCGTGCTTTTGAGGAGCTTCCAACGGCTGACCCACTTGGCCCGGGCCCGAGCCTCCTCCTCACTGTGTTGCCCCCGCCGGAAAGCCCCCCCCGCCTGAGGCCACCGGACGCCTGTCGCAAAAACATCACGTGTTGGCGTGCGCACGCGCAGGAGGGGAGGGAGCCTCGCCCCTCGTCGGGCGCTGTGAGCGAGCCGAGCAGAGGGAGGGAAACCACTGCCCTCTAAAGGCCACATCGGGAACGACACTTCAGAGAAATAAAAACTTTTTTTTTAACGGCGTCCTTTTTAAAATTGATGATTCGGAGTCTTTTCTTTCTTTTGGAAAATCAGGACTTTTTGAACACGCCGCGGGACACGGGACAAATTTTGAAAAATCGTGATTGTCCCGCCAAAAGTGGGATGTCTAGACAACTTACTTAAAATATATGATTTGATATGAATTGTAGGTGATGACTGTGGAAGGGATGCACGGAAGGTTTTGTAACCAATCAACAAACTTTCTACAATTTGTAATGGAAGATGGTTTTGTGGGGGTTTTTGTGTGTGTTTTGCCTGTTTGTGTTTATTTAAAAATAAAAAAAAAATCTTTATAAAAAAACATAGGTTCATACCTGTGTTGGCTTTACATACAAATCCTTTTTTCTCATGACACGGTATTAACTTCCAGATGCCATCTGCAGTTGTCAAGACAATGCAGCTATTTCCTGTCCATTGACCCACCTCAGTCTCCTCAGTGCCCCAGTTTGAATACTGAACTGGAGAGCCATCAAACCATATTAGCGTAGCATCTAAGGGCAACATTAGTGACATCATTAAAGTCAGAAGACTTCCAGAATCCATGCACAGGACCTTACAATTCCATTTATTATATCTGTCCACCCCTGGTATTTTCTAATATCAAAGTTACAGCCAGTGGTGAAATTCAATTTTTTTTTACTACCAGTTCTGTGGGCGTGGCTTGGTGGGCATGGCAGGGGAAGGATATTGCAAAATCTCTAGTCCCTCCCCACTCTGGGGCCAGCCAGAAGTGGTATTTGCCGGTTCTCCAAACTACTCAAAATTTCCGTTACCGGTTCTCCAGAACCTGTCAGAACCTGCTGAATTTCACCCCTGCTTACATCCATATATGGATTTGAGGGCACTGTGAACAGAGTACTACATTTGCATTGTATTTTATTCAAAAATGAAATAGTCCTGCGGCTTTGGAAATTAGGGGAGTGTTCTTCTAGTTCTAATTATCTTCAAGGAAGATCGTGCATCATAACTGCAAGCTATTTCTCGTCATACAGTTTTATATCACAGTAGTCATTAAATGTTTATGAAAATGCAATTTACTTGGGAGCTGTCCATCTATATTCTCTTTTTACGACCTGAAATTATAGTTTTCAGAGTGTTTTGGAGGAAGTAGACTGCAAAGTAAACAATGAAAAACGAATGCACTCATTTTAAGTTCAAATTAATTTTTACTTCAGAGTCATTGCTATTCCTCTCTATTCCTTCAAAATACTTCTCTGTGTTATCCCTTAAACCTTTATGCAGAATGAAACAGTCTGCAAATATCTAAATGGATTTCTAAGTATGCATCTTCCTGTCATATATTAAACAACTTTAAAAAACACCTCACAGCTCCTTTGTGAACCAGATGACTTTGAAAAATAATTTCACTGTATGTTTAAACATGGGATATATAGACAAAGAATGTTGGTTCTAACAAAGATGATAAGACAGCCAGTGTGGGATAATGGTTAAAGCACAGGGCTAAAAGTAGGAAGATCCAAGTGCTAGTAAGCTAAGAAAATGATAGTTCTCCCTCTCTTAGCCCAAGATACTTAGCAGAGTTGTAACAATATAATGGGGGAATTAAGAGGAGGGAACATTCTGCACATATTTATATTTATATTTTATATTTTTATATTTATTAGGATTTATTAGGATTTATACATCACCTTGAGTTCCCATATAAAAGGTGCAATATAAATTTAATGTGTGTAGTAAGTGTGGAGACTAGTTTATTGCACACATGCTTCCAAATTTCATTGGAAGTGAAGGCATGTCAAAGTTCAAGAGAGAAAAAAAGAGTAGAGATGACTAAATACAACTGGCTTCCTTTTCACAGAATAAGAAAGTGGTGACAGTGATAGCACTTAGACATATATACCGCTTCACAGTGCTTTACAGTCCTCTCTAAGTGGTTTATAGAGTCAGCATATTACTCCCAACAATCTGGATCCTCATTTTACCGACCTCAGAAGCATGGAAGGTTGATGAGCAAACAAAATACCTAGCTCATTACAAATTGAAAATGCAGTAGGAACTAAGGGGTCCTATAACCAGAATATAAAGTAAAACAGTTATCATTTGCATGTTGTGTTAATTGGTGGCTCAGCTAATTTTAACTACCAAAGAAATTATATGTATATGCTCTGGGACAAAATCTCCAATAGTTGGATGTGATTTAATTCTTTCCTGGCTTCTTTTCACTTACTATCCATAAGGAAGTGAGTATTCAACCAAATCATTTCAACCAAAGAGCCAAAAGAATGTAGTTCTTCTAAAAGAAAAATATTTTCATCTCTGCCTTTGATTGTTAGAAGATTAGAACCTGAAAATGAACAAATGGTAGATTTATTATTAAGCAAATATACTTAGAATAAAAAATATATGCTCATGCAAGATTTTACCTTTGGGATTATTTAGAATTTGCTTTAAAGAGCAGAATTCCCATATTATGTATTTAATCAATTTGCTGCAAGATTTCTGAATTAAGATTATAAAACAGCCAAATGAAACAAATACATTATAAAGCCTGTAACTAATTAAAACAGCCACAGAATAAAACCAAAGCAAACCCAGAAGCACAGAAGAACATTAGTACAAGAACCATTAAAAAAAAAAGTCGGGGGGGGGATCACTTTTTCCTCTCAGCATGGAATACAAAAAGCAAAATATAGGTAGGCAATTGTGCCTAAAAAAGGCTGATCCATAACCAGGGCACCACTACTAAGAAGACTTTTTATTTATTTCTGTATTAATCACATTTATATAGCCGCCCATCTCATTAAAAGCGACTCTAGGTGGCATATAAGAATTAATAAAGCCAGATACATAAAAACACACATTATAAAAATATAAAAATCCTTTTTAAGGTTATTGAAAGTCAGTTGGGGGTAGTATTTCAGGTGCTGTGTAGTATTTCAGCAGACTGTGAGTTTTGTTCTGCCTTAGGCATGAGAGCCATTTGGCTGACTTCCTTCTCTTTTTCAGCCCAACCGACCTCACAAAGTTGTTGTGGGCAAACAAGAAGGAAGAAGGAATATTAAGTATGTTTGCTGCTTTTCGTTTCTTATAAAGTAATAAAGGTGGAATAAAACTCTTAATAAACAAAAATTAAAAGTAAGCTATTATAAAATGTTCAAAATATACAAACCACAGAGAGAGAGAGAGAGAAATCAACCACAGTGGAGCCATCTAAGAATGCATCCGGATTCCCTGGGATTCCCCCAGGCCTGGTGTCATAATCAGATTTTAAGGAACTTCTGAAACGATAGCAGGGAATGGACCTAACCTGACTTCATGTTGTATGTGGGATACTCCATAAGGGGGACACCACAGCAGAAGAGGCCCACCTCCTGGGACCCATTAATTGTAAAGTCCTACTAGATGGTTTCTCTGCCAGGCATTTCCAAGAAGACTTCAAAGTGCAAAAACTGGAACGCACAAAGAACCCACCCTGCCTTTTTTCTACCTTAATGATTGTAGCTATCTCCCAGGCCTGCATTCAAAACCTTTACTGATCTTAAACTAACTTCCCAGACTGGATCTAATAAGTACTTGCTTTCACAAGCTTTTCACCAAGGCCTTCCTAGATGTTCCCCAACAGCAGTGGACATTCATGGGAAAATTAGCTCACTGGAGTATGGCTCATGATTATGCTTGGTCAGCTTGGCTATTAGTAATGCATGAATTCCACTGGCTACCATTACAAATTTAGCAATGGTAAGAGTTATTTTAGGGCAGTGTTTCTCAACCTTGGTGACTTTAAGTCCTGCATAGCTGGCTGGGGAATTCTGGGAGTTGAAGTCCACAGGACTTAAAGTCATCAAGGTTGAGAAACACTATTTTAGGGTCTTGATATGCCAAAAGAAACTACATAAAATTCCTCTGTCTGGACTAAAATGGACTAAAAAGAGTTCGTTGCAATTGCTCAGTAAAAATTAAATAAAAATAAAAGATGAGCTCATGAGTCAACACTTCTCTTTTCAGAGAAAGAAAGACTTTTCTACTTAGGGAATTTTCCAGACTTCATCACCCACCACAGCTGAAAGCAAGAATTCCAGCCCAGAGAAGGATTTAAAAGTTTAGCGTTAGTATCAGATTGAAACTTCTGATGCATGTTTTTAAGTATGGTTATTAACAGGTTGTTGCTAGACAGGCAAATTATAATCATAACTATTTCACTTCAAATTCAATGAATTTCCCAATTTTTTTCCAAGGGCAATTTAATACATTGGATTTGCTCATGGTTTAGAAGCACATTTTACATGAAAAAACAACTACCTCTATCTGTATATTAAGATTTTCAGTGGGGAACTTCCAACACTGACATGGGGTGAGTAATTAAAAGGAAAATGGTCTTCTCATTAATTGCACCACTGGTATAGAACTCTGTACATATGACATTCTATGGATAAACCATCCTGTGTGCTGTACAGACAGATATGCTTTTATCACTTACTTCCCTTTGGACACCTAGCCAACTTTTTCTTGAGCTTTTTAAAGGCACTTTATTCCCGCTGACTTTCTTATGCGATAACTTAGTAGCTTTGGGGGATATAATTATCAATATATATTTATTTGATATTTCTATGCTACTCCATTCTAAATGGCTTAATGACATACAACAGTAATAAATTAAAAATAACAGAAGAAACAAACCAACGGTGCTGAATAGGCAATCCGACAGCATTAGGCCCCGAATGTAAAAGCTTCTCACCTTGCCTTTTGCAAAACTCCAATGCTTCATAAAAGTTCAGATTCTCAAAAACAGTAGAAAAGCCGTAGCAACTGCTGTTAAACCTTATCCAATGCACAGTTTTTTCATCACACAATTCCTTGTTTTGCATTGATTTCTTCTCTATGACAAGAAAAACAAGTGGGAGTATTTTTTTTCCAGCATTATCACAAACATTGCATTTGTCCATTAAGTTTCCATTTTTAAAAAATTAATTTCTCCAACCTCATGTTTTTAACGTCAGTCATGATTTTGTATATTTTGTGCCTTGGCTTGGGCAAAAAATTCAGCAACTCTGCTATTGTGTTCTAATGAATCCCACTCCCTCCAAATTTTCAAGCATTACATAAGTTTTAATATCCCCGATTCAGTTGCTACTTTCAAACAAGCCAAAATGGGTTATATTTACCAAAAGTGTTTCAATGTTTAACATAAGAGCCAACTTACTTGGTGGAATGTGGCAAATTGCACCGTTCAAAAGCTCTTCACAGTCAGTATTTTTCCAATGTCCCTTAATATCAATGTAAACACACTGTCCTGGACTATGTGTTTCCTCTTCTTCCCAAAATGTAAAAAAAGGCCTGGTGCCATCTGACCACTCAAAGGGAAGGTCATTCTGCCAAAAGAAGTATTGGATTAATCTCTGCAGGTCATTAACTCAAGAGGATTTTATGTAGCAACTGCAATTGGATAAGGTACTTCATGCTACAGAAATGAAGCAATTCTGCTTGAAGTGAGGAGTGGTTTAAGATTCTTGAGTGAAGCGATCTGGTCTTGTCCGGTAGTTCCAGTTATCCGGAGGAGGCTTCAGAGCATTTTTCTAAAACCTCTTCAAGTTAATAGAGCAACCAGATAAAAAGCTCAAGAGCAACATGAGATGAAGCACTGTGACTGCTTTGCTTTTTTGAAGCAGGGAATGAAGGCCTATTACCCCATAAAGCAGTTTTTAAGGGAGGTTTCACATGAACCTTTTTTTAAAAAAGCCAAGCATCTCTACCAAGAGATGCTTGTCTTTTTGTTACTTGTCTTTTTATTACTTAAAAAAGGAAAATGTAAAGGTTACCCTCGCATATACAGTATGTGCTAGTCGTTCACAACACTAGGGGGCAATGTTCATTTCTGTTTCAAAGCCGAAGAGCCAGCGCTGTCTGAAGACGTCTCCGTGACCATGTGGCCAGCATGACTAAAAGCTGAGGATGCACAGAATGCTGTTATCTTCCCACCAAAGGTGGTTCCTATTTTTCTACTTGCATTTTTTACATGCTTTTGAACTGCTAGGTTGGCAGAAGCTGGGACATGTAACAGGAGCTCACCTTTCGATCAACAAGCTCAGCGTCTTAGCCATTGAGCCACAGTGTCCCTACTTTTTTTACTATTTACTTGGGATTAATATACTTTATTCACTCTTGTTTCCAAGAAAGGGATGTAAATGATTAGAAAAGTTATTTTCCCTATTTAATATTCATAAAAAAACATTGATCATTCTTTTTTTAAAAAAGGAAACTGCTTTATCCTATGTCAGATCACTGAACCTTTCTCTTGCCAATACTGAGATTTCAAACAGTATTCTATTTCTTGCCTACAAAATACAGCATTACCAGTGAAATGAGGCCTTTCCCAGTTTAAAAACGAAATTTATAGTGTCAAACAAAGACATTGATGAACACGAAACTGTGATCAAGTTTTTGTTAAGGTTCGGTTTTCATGATGTTAAAGCATATTAATGAATCAAGAAATCAGCTCCCTCTGGGGCAAAAGTCATCTCTCTACAACTCTTTTAACCCAGTACAATATTTCCACTGGCTGAATGGAAAGCAAATTCTTTCTTCTGCATGCGGAACTTTTTGTCATCCTAAAATGATGACATCCTGAGTGTTGGAGACATCGTACATGAAAGAGCTCTCAAAATGGTATATACCGTTGCTACGTACCTGAAGTGTGCATGCACCCATAATGCAATGCATACATGACCTCCCTGCCCGCCCTGCCCCCACGCATGCACACGTAACCCCCCCAGGTTCCCATGCTCTCCACGCATACATGCGCATCCCATGGATGCAGCTTTGCTTGCTTCTGCAGTCTGGTTTCAGGAACGTCCGGTACTGGTCCACGGACCAGAGGTTGGGGATCCATGATGTACACCACTATCCATGTCTGATAAAATTCCAACCAGTCAAGTGGTACTTCCTGGTAATCAATGTAATTGGAATAGGGGAAAAGAACCCCTAACCTTAACCTACCCTTGTCCTCCACAAGGGAAGGCAGATAAAACATCCATCCTGACTTCATCATTACTAATTTTATAGCAGAATTCTATCCTGGAATAAAACATGAAAACTCTAGGATTACAATTTACTATTCCTTTTAACTGTATCACTGTTGTTGTTAGGAACATTGTTAGGTAGTATCTTTACTTTACACTAACCTTTGCCTTAAATATTATCTTCATTGAGTTTTAAATTTCCCAAGAGTTAAACTCCAAAGTATTTTTACATACACTCATTGGACATAGACCTTTAGTTACTTTCCTGATAAATAAAATTTGAATGCACTTAATAAACTACATCAATTGGACAAACATTTGAAATACCTACATCTGAAGTGAATAATCCAATCCAGTGAGCGTAACCCACTCGATTTATCATTACGGTAAGGAAAGCTTGGTGGTAGTAGTCTGTAATGCTGACCAATTCAGCCCCAATTTTTTTGCACATTTGTGAAGCCATGTACCAAGTCATACTGCCATTGATCAATGTATAGGTCCTATTTGCATATTCTAAAGTATCCGGGATTGAGTACATCACTGAAGGATCAATGTTATGTCTAGAAGTATCTGTGATAGAGAAGATCAAGAGTCATTTGAAAAAAAATTTAAAAGCTCAACATTAAGACGTTGGACATTTTCAAACAAGCTATAGCCATCTCTGAAAGAAATATAAGTGACAAACATTGCACGCTATTAAGAGTTGGGAGAGAACAGGTGGCCTGAGATTAGCTAGCAGCTGGTCTGATGGTGCCTCCCCTTTAAGACCTCTCCCAGGACAGACAAGCTGCTTAGCAAAGAACAGCTATAGAAGGCCTGCAGCAAAGCAGCTCTGTGTGTGTGTTGGTTATGGTCATTGGTGTGCTAGTTTTGGAGAGGCAGTGGGTGCAGAAGGACTCCACGAGTGAGAAGGGTTCTGGATTCTCTAATCCAAACAGGAAACTGGAAGCAACCTAAGAGAAAATGAGAATTGGAGAAGCTCACTCCTGATAGTAAAACAGATTCTTGGATTAGTAGTAGATCTTCCCAGTAGACCTAGGAAGGGTATGGAATCAAACTGGGACTACTACACAAATATCTGCCAGTTTCTGATACCTGGATGGCTAAGAGCAGTGGTGGCACAGTGGTTAGAATGCAGTATTGCAAGCTAATTCTGCCGACTGCCAGCAGTTTGGCAGCTTGAGTCTCATCAGCTCCAGGTTGACTTAGCCTTCCATCCTTCCGAGGTTGGTAAAATGAAAACCCAGATGGTTGGAGGTAATACGCTCTGTAAATGCTTAAAGAGGGCTGTAAGTCTAAGTGTTATTGTTATTGCTAAAATAATAGCAAGGAGTGGGACATCTAGAGTTTGTGGAGCCCACTGAACTGGTTATTGAAAAAAGAACCCCGTGACAAGAGAGTATATAAAAAATTAAGCCAAGAGGTAGATGAATATTATTGCTCATCAATCTTCCCCAGAGTAGTATTCTCCAGACGTGCTGAATAATCCTTGCAACAAAAGAAGCTTGTGGAAGAGTGCCCTTTTGTTACCTGTGCTCTGTACTGCCTGCCTTCTGGCCCCTGCAAGCCTGCCCATGCTCAATTGCACCTGGCTGTGACTCCTGTCAGCCTGCCTGGCTTAGTGGTGCCTGTGTGTGGCAGTCACCCACTCACCTGCAGTTCTCACCTGTTGGCCTGCTTGCCTAGGAGTTTGGTCACATGAGATCCTCTCTTAATGACCTGTAAAGTTTCTGTGTTACAATGCCAACTGAGACAGCTGAGATTGTATCACTGTGTGATGCAATGGGGCATCATGCTATATGAACACATCATTTAGCAATGGAAATTCTAGTCTTATTGCTATTATAACCTGATGATTACCTGAACATTGAAAGTTATCCTGCCTATATAGCAGGAATACCACCAAATCACATAGAAGGGCACTCAAATTTATGCAGTTGCTATATTCACTGTTCCCTTATCTTTAATCTTTACACAACTGCCTATACACAATTTTGGTAAACATTCTAATTTGCAGAAAGATGTCTTGACTCTTTTAGTTTTTCTATACCCTCTGGTCTCATTTTCATATTTTGTCATTAGGCAGAATCATTTCTTCCCTACCACCACAGTCATTCATTTTGTACAGGATAATTTTTCCAATTTTTCATCCTATCTATAAGGGGAATCTCTCTGCACATTCACCTATACAAAGCATCCAAAACTGAAATAGAAGCATTCACTTTCTTAAAGTAGTTCTTTTGTGATTTGCAACTCTGTGCAGCTTTAGATCAGTGTCTCTTAACCTTGGAAACTTTAAGATGGGTGGACTTCAACTCCCAGAATTCCTCATCAACCTGGATGGTTGGGTTATTCTAGTAGTTGAAGTCCACTCATCATAAAGTTGCCAAGGTTGAGAAACCTTGGCAACTTTTTTAGCTCAAGTATAATTGCTGGATGGATCATTTAGGTAGTAGACTTCATACAATGTGCGAAAGAGATTAGATTATAAAGATTAACGTATAATACATTATGTTAATGTAACATGTACAATGTTATATAAATGTTATAACAATTTACCTTGAGCTTTCTGGCAGACAAACCCATTTTTGTTCTCACAGTTTTCAAGGTACCACTTTCCCATTAAACTGAAACTTGGATTATTTAGTATTGAACTACATAGGACAACTTTTTTTTCAGTATCAGCAATGTAATGATTCTGAAATTAATATATCATGATAGAAATCAGTGGGAAAAGCCATAGACAGACTTTTTCTTAAAAAAAATAAAACTGATAATCAGAGTATACATAAAATAAAAGTGGAAAATGCCACAAAACATACTACATTTTTTTTTCATTCACCCACCTACCTCCTAGCTTTTTGATCCCCACAATTCACTGCCTTTAAAACAATTAACCTGCAGTGTTATTAGCTGCACTGCCCTTTCTCAGAATTTTCTTTGTTCTGCACTATTTTTAGGAATTTTTTAAAAAATCTCAGTAAAACACACAGAAAAGTGATACAGAAATAGACTAAATAACACAGATAATAAATCTCATGACATATTCTTATTGTTGATTTTGTGTAAACAATTAATGTATTCTTTGTTATTAGAACTGTTAGATTTGTTATAAGATACAAAATATTTAATTATGTAACCACCAGAAGTTCACCTATAAAAATTTCCAATCAAATAGGGGTGGTTTTTTTTTTTGAGAGAGAAAGAAAGATACAGTTTGCAACAATAATTTTCTTGGGATTTTCTGTTGAGCTGAAGATGATCTTAGTTGAACCTGTAATTTCCTTTCACGGAAACAATTTATGTTTGAACAATGAATAAGAGAGCTGTCAAAGGACATCACTTTATTACTGAATTCATTAAATAATCTTTGGAAAGCAAAATCCATCAACAACATTCCACAATTCTAGTTTTGATTTTCTTCTTTCCCCAACATTTGCTTATATTAGAACTAGACTACCAAATTCACTGATACGATGAAGATTTTTGTCCCTTTCTAGTGCTACCCAAATTCAAATGGAGGAGGCTTAAGGTGAAACTCGAAAAATTAGAATATCGTGCAAAAATTCATTTATTTCAGTAATGCAACTTAAAAGGTGAAACTAATATATGAGATAGACTCATTACATGCAAAGCAAGATAGTTCAAGCCGTGATGTATCATAATTGTGATGATTATGGCTTACAGCTCATGAAAACCCCAAATCTACAATCTTAGAAAATTAGAATATTACATGCAATCAATAAAACAAGGATTGTACATAGAACAATATCGGAACTCTGAAAAGTATAAGCATCCATATGTACTCAGTACTTGGTTTAGGCCCCTTTTGCAGCAATTACTGCCTCAATGTGGCGTGGCACTGAAGCTATCAGCCTGTGGCACTGCTGAGGTGTTATGGAAGATCAGGATGCTTCAATAGTGGCCTTCAGCTCTTCTGCATTGTTCGGTCTCATGTCTCTCATCTTTCTCTTGGTAATGCCCCATAGATTTTCTATGAGGTTCAGGTCAGGCGAGTTTGCTGGCCAATCAAGCACAGTAATCCTACGGTCATTGAACCAGGTTTTGGCAGTGTGGGCAGGTGCCAAGTTCTGCTGGAAAATGAAGTCAGCATCCCCATAAAGCTCGTCTGTGGAAGGAAGCATGAAGTGCTCCAAAATCTCCTGGTAGACGGCTGCGTTGACCCTGGACTTAATGAAGCACAGTGGACCAACACCAGCAGATGACATGGCTCCCGAAATCAACACAGACTGTGGAAACTTCACACTGGACTTCAAGCATCTTGCAGGGTGTGCCTCTCCATTCTTCCTCCATACTTTGGGTCCTTGGTTTCCAAATGAGATGCAAAAGTTGCTCTCATCAGAAAAGAGGACTTTGGACCACTGAGCAACAGACCAGGTCTGTTTTTCTTTAGCCCAGGTAAGACGCTTCTGAGGTTGTTTGTTGTTCAGGAGCGGCTTGACAAGAGGAATACGACATTTGAAACCCATGTCCAGGATCCGTCTGTGTGTGGTGGCTCTTGATGCACTGACTCCAGCCTCAGTCCGCTCCTTGTGAAAGTCCCCAACACTTTTGAATGGTCTTTTCCTGACAATCCTCTCCAGGCTGCGGTCATCCTTGCTGCTTGTGCACCTTTTTCTTTCACACTTTCCCCTTCCACATAACTTTCAATTAATGTGCTTTGATACAGCACTTTGGGAACATCCAACTTCTTTTGCAATTACTTTTTGAGGCTTTCCCTCCTTATGGAGGGTCTCAATGATGGTTTTCTGCACAACTGTCAGGTCAGCAGTCTTTCCCATGATTGTGATTCCTACTGAACCAGACTGAGAAACTATTTAAAGGCTCAGGAACCCTTTGCAGGTGTTGTGGCTTAATTAGCTGATTAGAATGGGACACTTTGAGCCTAGAATATTGCACCTTTTCACAATATCTGAGATTGTGGATTTGGGGTTTTCATGAGCTGTAAGCCATAATCATCACAATTATGACATATCACGGCTTGAACTATCTTGCTTTGCATATAATGAGTCTATCTCATATATTAGTTTCACCTTTTGTTGCATTACTGAAATAAATGAACTTTTGCACGATATTCTAATTTTTTGAGTTTCACCTGTATTTTCATATCTTATTGATAGTTAAGCATTTTATGGCAGTGCAAAGCATTTAAAATATGTACTTCACAAAACTCCTTACACTGAACAAAGTATGTCTCATAGAAGCTTTAAAGGAACTACATCATCCCTGAGACTCATACATCTGCTTTGAAAGGGGCTCCCATCCTTCCTTGCAAGCCCAGTAATATCATCTGATTTGCATGCACAGACAATTAGAGACATCTTTTGAAATAGCCCTGTAAACTTTGCAAAATAATGTAATTGCTTTAATACTTTGGGAGATGCTTTATTTGCACAAATACAGTGCAAATAATTATTTTGCAAAGCACCAGAGGTGGATACTGGATATGATTCATACTGGATAAATCAAACACCTTTTAGACCATTGGTTAGACTGGGAATTAGGAAAAAAAATCCCAGAAGGTGGCAGACTATTTCCATAACATTTACAGCAAATGATCTTGATTCAAGAACATTTTTTAGCTGTACCATTTTAATGCACACTTGGTTATTCCTGATTAATATCTTCTTCAGGAAAGAGCTTTATGTTTTCATGTTTTCTCTAGCCTTCCCGTTCCTCTATCTAAGTAGGAAATACATTCATTATAAATACCATATAGGGTACACAAAAGTAAGACTACATTGCCTTACTTGAGCTGGAGACCAGTTGGCAAATTCCACTTCTTGTCTATTAAGCCATTTTTCATAATTATCACTCTGCAGACCAATCCAGACATTAGATTTATGTCCAAATAGGTTCATTGCAATGAAAGCTAGAAAAGAAAACTAGAATTTAGACATTTAAGCTCTGCTAAATTATTATTTTCAAATTAATAGTGATTGAAATTACATGGCGATGAAAAGTAAGAAATGCAGGCTGATACAACTTTTGGGGAATTTGAAAGTATAATGACTTTTTATCAATCTGAAAAGTCAGTTATCAAAGCCTTCTTCAGTTAGAACTGCCGTTACTAACTGCTAAGGAACAACCTTAAACATTCATGCGTGTGTGTGTGTGTGTGTGTGTGTGTGTGTGTGTGTATGTATGTATGTATGTATGTATGTATGTATGTATATTCTTTCAAGGTAAGCAGGATTGTACAAAGCAGAATACACTATACAGCTGATGTAATTTGACCCTAATTCATTCTCTTCACTTGACCAAACCATTTCAGGTACTATTTCCATATCACTTCCACACTCCTTCTCTCTTAGTGTTTTATTTTGTCACTGAGTGCAAAGTTTTCAAAGGATTCTATGTAAATGCCACTATGCTTTCCAAACTAGAGAAGAAAATAGGTATCAAGCTTCAGGTCCCAGGAAATGGTTTTAGCTGTGATGGTTATCAAGGGGAGATCTTAAATCCCAGGAAATGAGTTTAAATACAAGAGATAGGAATTTATCCAAAGTTAAATAACTGTATAAAATGCAAATATACATGTGTTTTTTAGCATTACTTACTTCTGCCATAGTTAAAAACTAACTATTGAACAATGGTATTTTACAACCAATTGCAAGTAGTAAAGTGATTTTTTTATGATAGAAAATTATATCTGGTCTTCTATCAAGGATAATAAATATTCAGTTGCAAGACATAAATTCACAATAGAAAACTTAGTCAAGTATTTAAGTAGCCTCATTTTGGATCCTGTTACTCATATAATCCTCATATAATATCCAAAACAGCTATTAAGTCTTACAAAACCTTATTATGTTTAAGACCCAGAGCCTTAAATATACTTAGATAACAGAGGAGGTCCTACTAATAAAATATGCAATATCTGTAAGAATCATATATTTATAACATTTTGATTAAGGTGTAACACACCGTAGGGTACCTTGTTCAACTTCATTTTCAACTATTACCAGTGATGCATCATAGTAGCTGCAGGTTTTTTGAGCAGAATACCAACTTTTTAAATGGGCTGGATCCTTTGGAATCTGCAGCAGGAAACACTGTTTACAGAAAGAAAGATTGAATTGGGTATTTAGGATAGCCATGAGTCACTGAAACAAAATTTTATCTGCAAGACTGGATAGGAGTAGGTTTGGAAAGAATGAAGAAGCTGAGTTAAACGAAATGGTAGACCACATCCCTTGTTTAGCTCATTAATTGAAAAAGAGAAAAGGAAACAGAAGTGACAATATAAAAATAGAATGGCAATTGAGAACACTCAGGAAGAGAATCAGATTTTTTTTAAAAAAACAGGCAGTTTTTAATTAAACATCAGATGGATACTGATTGATGGGGACCAGGGAATCAAGTTGGGCTCCTGGGAGACTTTAGTACATACAGGTAGTCCTTGACTTACAATGGTTCATTTAGTGACCATTCAAAGTTACAACAGCCCTGAAAAAAAGTGACTTATGACCATTTTACACACTTACAACCACTTCAGCATTTCCGCGGTCACGCGATCAAAATTCAGATGCTTGGCAACTGACTCACATTTATGACCGTTGCAGTGTCCTGGGTCATGTGACCTCCTTTTGTGGTCAAGGTCAATGGGGAAGCCAGATTCATTTAACAAATGTGTTACTAATTTAACAACTGCAGTATTTCATTTAATAACTATGGCAAGAAAATTGGGCAAAACAAGTGTTTCACTTAGCAACCAAAGTTTGGGGCTCAATTGTGGTTGTAGGTTGAGGACTACCTGTAATATTCAACTATCACTTTAGAACAGGGGTGTCATGCCGGAGGCATCACACGCAGGCCATGGCCACCCCAACTGACACCCATGTTTTAGAATGAAGCAAATAATTTATTAAATTATTACATGTATTTAATAATTCAAACACATAAAGACATGTGCTTTTAAGTGGTTTTTTTATTTATTTAAAAAAATAGCAATCCATTTTTGGCCAACATACTACACTTAGGGTTAAGGTTTGAAACTCTAGTAGTTTTTTTTTTTTAAACCAGCAAGTACCTTGAATCCAAAGTACAGCCATCCTTTAGGACATGTTCCTTGATATTCTTCTTTCAAAATTTCTCTCTCAGTAATTTGTACATTTTTACGCTTGCAGACACAAGGAAGAGAAAGGGTACAATTTGCAAAGTCCCATTGTCCTAAAGGATGCAATAACATAATAAAATTAAAATGAACCTGTCAACATGGCATGGCACTGTAATGGAATGTGTGGATGACCAACCTTGGGGAAAGAGGGAAAGAGATGCTGCCTAGGAAACACTCAGACTAAGAGAAGCAGGAGCCCCAAGTGGCTTAAAGATCAGAGAAGGAAACTAAGGAAGGAACCGCCCTATTGGAGCAAGAAATTAAAAGAGGCAGTGGGAGGTTTTATACTTCTGTATTAACAGAATCAGCAAGATTCTGTTTATATAGTCCTACAATAAAGTAGATGTAGCTCATCTACCCTGCTTTCCCAAAAATAAGACCTCCCCAGATAATAAGCCCAATTGGGCTTTTGAGTGCATGTGTTAAAATAAGCCCTCCCCAAAATATTGCAACACAGCAGCAGCTGTGCTCGCTGCCTCCTGCACCTCAAAAATAATAAGACCTCCCCAAAAATAAGGTCAAGTGATTATTTTGGGGGTCAAAATAAAATAAGACCCTGTCTGTTTTACCTGGGAGGGCTAACAGATATTGACCAATTAAATATATTTCCAATATAATTAAATACGTTATAATTTATGGGCAACACTTTTTGAGAAGTATATTCCTATCAGGACTGCCTCAAGTGTAAATATCCATACTGCCATAGCAGTGAAAATGTAAGACAACTCTTCCATTATTTATTTAGATTAATATATAGATGTTCCCTGGGTTATAAGAGCAATTGGGACCGAGATTGTTTTCACTAAGAAATGAAACTATAAAGCAGGATATCATGTGATTCATATCACTTAGCAACAGAAATCCGGTCTTGGTACTGTCATATCCCCAAGATGATGTCATTACATCATTAATGACTAACAGGCCATTAAGCAGAAGTGGAGGGGGTGGGTCACCAATAAGATGGGCGAGGCAGCGGGAGCCTTGGCACCATTTGCACACGAGTTGGGAGAGGAGGTGCTGCTGCAGTGCAGTGTGAGCGCAGGGAAGCTGGGAAAAGGAGGCCGTGGGTCACTGTGAGTGGAGGGAGGCTGGGATAGGACTTGCTAGAGCAATATAGGAAGTCCTAACTTTTACAAAAGATTATAGCAAATCCCCAAATAAACAAAAAGAACTGAAGGAAGCCAGTAATACACTGCAAAACAAAGCAGAGACCCTCAGCATCACATCTATTTTTAAGTAACATTTTTGGGCCACCCAAAGCTTCCATGGGGATGTGTATGTGGCTGTGTGTGTGTGTGTGTGTGTGTGAGACAGAGAGAGAGAGAGAGAGGTGGGGGGGAGAGGCAGGGAGAGAGAGAGAGAGAGAGAGGGAGGGAGGGAGAGAGAGGGAGAGGGGGAGAGAGAGAGGGCGGGAGAGGGGGGAGAGTGAGAGAGAGGGAGGGAGAGGGGGAGGGAGGGAGAGAGGGAAGGGGAGGGGGAGGGAGGGAGAGAGAGAGGGGGGAGAGAGAGAGGGCGGGAGAGGGGGAGAGTGAGAGAGAGGGCTGGAGAGGAGGAGGGAGGGAGAGAGAGAGAAGCAGATCTGAAGGACTAGTTGGCTTTGACCTGCATTGAGTAATACACCCACAGTATTTTTTTTAAAGTTGAAATATGCTTCCAGCAAAAATCAACAGTCCGTTTCATATAGAGAGTACTACTTGTATTACTTCCTGGGTTCCTCCTGCTGTACAAAATAAAAGCAATCAATTATTTTACTCAAATCATTTCCATTATGATTTGTGGGAACTGAATGATGAGCAACCCAAACCCCAGGCTAATTCGATTGGAACGGCCTTAAATTTACTTTGCAGAGATCCTCCAAGGCAGGTTTGAATGATGCCCAAGAAAAACACAAGAAGGAAAAGGGATGTGTACCATTCCGAGTGTAGGCAATATTATTCCAAGGAAATCATTTCCCATGCCATACTCAGTACTATAAAAGGTAATAAGATATTCTTGTTGGAATGAAGGAGCACAAATTCTGCATAGTATTAAAGACTCCCAGCAGCCACTACGTAAGTATTCATTGTGGTATAAACACACATACACACATGATAAATAATAACTTTTTTTGACAGAGATCTGGATGATAAATGACACTCTTGTGTTAAAAACAAAGAAAGAAGCCACTTCTCCATTGAAGAAAAACAGGCCAAGGATTGAAATGTATACATTATAAAGGTATCTTTGTACTGTATATTAGGGGGGAGGGGGAAGCCGTACAAATCAATATTCTCAATTTTAAAAATGGCGCAATCTTGGAATACTTTTCATGATAACTTTAATTAAATATTTATTTAAATGTATAGGGCCAGCCTCTTAACATGAAATTCTGCAATTATCAATTAAAAATAAGAGCCATCTAAAAATTTAAAAATAGTGTCCCAAACCTGGAGTGACAATACAACACCAAACAATGTCTGGTACAAAAACCAGGTTTTCAGTGTCTTTCAAACATTGCAGTAGTTAGAAAAATTCTTATCTATGGCAATAGGCAAAGACGATTCGGAATAAAATAACATAATTATGCAACCTCATCAAATGTTTCCTTAAATAATTTGAAATAATAAGAACCAAGTACAACATGTACCTGTCTGGGAAGAAATAAAAGCACATTTTTGCCCTTGAACTGGCTTCGGTCTCACTTTATCTCCTGCCCAGTTCTGATACAATAATGGTGATCCATCTGTCCATCTGCAAACAAAATTTAGATTGTATTTAATTATAAGAAATGGCTTTTGAAGTTAAGATCACATGATGCAAGCACTCTGTTAGAGCTAAAGTT
This sequence comes from Thamnophis elegans, assembly GCF_009769535.1. Taxonomy (NCBI): domain Eukaryota; kingdom Metazoa; phylum Chordata; class Lepidosauria; order Squamata; family Natricidae; genus Thamnophis; species Thamnophis elegans. Next base: position 32,896,832 of record NC_045541.1, on the reverse strand, counting down.
CAGATCACTTTGCTGCTTTTCTGACAGGAAAACCAGATCAGATATGTGACCACTGTCCTGTGTTCGGCTCTGGATGACCTAGCACATGGCTGTCATGCAGGTGATGAACTGCCTAAGCAGGGGGTTGGACTAGAAGACCTCCAAGGCCCCTTCCAACTCTGTTGTTCTGCTCCTGTTTCTATTCTATTCTATTCTATTCTATGTTATTGACTCCTAAGCTACATCAGACATCGCTCCCAAAGGAAAGTAGGTTGAAATCCTCCAAGATCATAGATCCTTCCCATTTGGGGAAGAATTTATCTAATCTGTATTTCTCATTCCTAAAAACACCTGAAACAGAATTAAAAACTCTTTATTTGGGGTTTTTCATTTATAGTATATTTAGCATTAATGACTGCCTATTTTATCAGGATTGCAATAATGTACGCAGTTCTTGAAACGTAACCACCCACTATGTGTTATGGAATTTAAATCTATGTGCACTCGAAAAGGATAAGTAAGTGAATGAATCAGGGGAATCAGAGCAATTATAATTACTAATTACAAATTCCATTGCAGTATAGTCTATCTATAGCATTGTTAACCTTTCTGAACCTGAATCTCACTGTATCTATTTCTATACATTTTAAGATGGAAGAACATGGAAAAATCCACCAAATTCACCAAAAGGAAATCGGATTTAGAATTCTTACTTTTGCCAGAAAGAAAGGATACGAAAAATATGCCAGCTTCTATATTATCAATACAACTGTATAGGATATAGTTGCAATTGGGTCCAGGTTTGCTGCTTTTATATTAAAATGAGAAGTAATTTCTAAGATAGTACAGAGAAAATAAAATGTATATGGCAATCTTACCGAAATTCTTCACTGGGTAATTCTGAACGCAATGCAATCCACCAATTGCTACTTTTTTTTGAAATCTGTAAAATATTTACATTGAAGCAATATTATGTAGATTTATTATGTGGCATGTATCCTTTGACTGGTTCGTGTGCTATGTATGCTGATTAATGTTTAGACAAGAATGATAAAAATAATTGAAAGACAACAAAAAATTATAAATTACTGACATCAAAATATGCATATCCATTCAGATATCTATTCCACTGAGTTCAGTGTTTGCTAGCTGCTGAAAGTCCTTGAGGAATGGGGCAGATTATAAATAGCATTAAGTAACTAAATAGAAGAAATAACATAATTAATAGTTCTTACTCTATAATGATTATTTGGAAGTAATTTATAAGTACACAATAATACCAAGAATTGCAAAAATTACTACATGTTCAGCAAAAACACAGGGAATTGAAACTAAGTTAAATTACCTAAAAACAATGGGGCAGTTATCTTCTGATAAACATGGTTTATTGCAAGAAACAATATCTAATACTTTACTCATTTTGAAATGTCTATCCCGCCAAATATATTTGAAAGGCATTATTGCCATACAAAAACCTATAACAACAACAACAACAACAATCAAGACCATAAATACCTGGACAATACCAGTTATAAGATACACAGCTGGTATAGTTAACTGGACACAAGCTGATTTGGACATTTTGGACCGAAAAACCAGGAAACTAATGACAATGCATTACAGTTTACATTCACATGGTGATACTGATAGACTATACCTGCCCCGAAAATCAGGTGGCAGAGGATTATTACAAGTGAAGCAAACAGTTGAAGAAGAAAAACATGCACTGGCTGATTATTTAAAAGAAAATCAAGAACATCTATTAATCGAAGTAAAGAACAAAAATCTATTGAAGGTCCAACAGACGAAACAAGAATACAGAAAAGATGTGATAAAATCAAGAGAGTTGACAGAACAAAGCATTGCATGGCCAATTTCTGAAAAAAATAAAAGATAAAGTGGACAGTGAAAAAACTTGGTTATGGTTAACAACATGTACATTAAAGAAAGAAACAGAGTCACTAATCCTGGCTGCACAAGAACAAGCTATCTGCACAAATGCCATTAAGGCCAAAATCGAAAAATCCTCCGATGATGCCAAATGCAGTCTTTGCAAAGAAGCTGATGAAACTGTTGATCACATACTCAGCTGCTGTAAAACAATCACGCAGACTGATTATAAATTGCGGCACAATTCAGTAGCACAAATGATCCATTGGAATTTGTGCAAAAATTATAATATTAAAACAGCAACAAACTGGTGGGAACATCAGCCTGAAAAAGTCACCGAAAATCAGATGGTCAAGATCTTGTGGGATTTCCATATACAAACGGACAAAATACTGGCTCATAATATACCAGACATCACACTGGTTGATAAAAATAAGGTTACAATCATAGACATCGCAATACCAGGTGATAGCAGGGTTGACGAGAAGGAATATGAAAAAAATCACGAAATACCAGGACTGAAAAATAGAAATTCAACGATTATGGCACAAACCAGCAGTGGTAATTCCAGTAGTAATTGGCACACTGGGTGCTATTCCAAAAGCACTGGAATACATTTATAGCAGTTAAAAATTGACAAAATCACCATCAGTCAAATGCAAAAAGCCGCACTGCTTGGATCTGCACGCATATTACGAAAATACGTTATGACGTCCTAGGCCCCTGGGTGGGGCCCAACTAGTAACCAATGCCAAATCCGGCGAAACAACTGGCTGCTATGATACAATTGTATAATAATACAATAATAAAATCATATCGAGTAATTTAGAAATAACTTTATTGTCACTTTGAATGTAAATTAATCGGCATACATTTAAATGAAATTTCATAACAACCCGACTTAACAATTAGTGGATCATCCCCTTTTCTAAAGCTCTGCTGAAACAAAAGAATTCCACTAACTTTCAAGGAGGTTAGACTGTAAAAATAAATGAACATGAAATATGAATATAGAAGGGATGAGGTCACCTGCACATTTAACACTTTTTGCAGAAGAGAAAATTAAAGCAGGTATATTTAATTAACCACAAACAAAAAAGCTACCACAGCTGGAATTCCCTTTTCTGCAAATTCATTCAGGATGTAGGCAGTTCTGCCTTCTTTTACATCGGCTACCCCAGCTAAAATCAGGGACATTTCTATGGTCACAACATTGCAAGAGCATAAAAGGTTGATTCTTAGTGATCACTATCTCATCTCTGATAAGGATAGAAATCAATGTTTTAAAAGGTTACTGAAAACAATAAAGCCAGAAAGAACTACCAAAGTTGCCTAAGTTGATGGTTCAAAAGCTAAAAATAGCAATATCTAGACAAAAGTGAAAATGTTACAACATTCATGGCCAGGATTAAAGTATTTTTAGCCATGGGAGCAATGTAAAAGAAAAAAGATTGCAACTCAGATATATCAGAGATGTCATATGTATTTGTAGAAAAAGAAGACTGTATTGGCATTTTATACATGCAAAAACTAACTTAATATCTCCATGCTCATCAGCTGTGCTTTTTTGTTTTATCTAGATCAGTGATGGATAACCTTGCGGTTAACCTTGTTGTGTGCCGAAAGCACGCACACGCACGCCCATAATGCAATGTGTGCATGACCCCCCCCTGCGCTCCCCCTGAGCATATGTGTGACCCGCCTAGGGCTCCCCCCACCCTTCCGCGCATGCATGCATGGACCCACATGGGTCCATGACCCCTGTACATACACGAACATCTCCCGCATGCACCCCTCCCCCCATGCATATGCATGCATGGCAGAGACCCGAAAATCAGCTTGCCAGTAGGAGGCATCTACGCATGTGCAGTGGAGCTGAGCTGGGGTGATGGCTCATGTGCCTGCAGTGAGAGCTCTGCTTGCCACTTGTGGTACACATGCTATAGGTTCGCCATCACAGATCTAGATCAAGGGTGTCCAAACTTTTGGCTTGCCTGGGCCTCACTGAGTGAAAAGGAATTGTCTTGGGCTGCATATCATAATACAGTTAATTTACCTAAATTACATAATAATGTTAACAGTTTGTTATCTTGTAGGGCTGTATTACTTGTGGCCTGCAGGCTGGACATGCCTGATCTAGATTGTACTTAGGCCTTTAACTTAGCTCAGTCTGAAGAAGCCACAAAACTGTATTTCACTAGTTGCTGCTGTATTAAATAGAAAATATATTTCAAATTGTGTCTTTTAATTTCTTATATAATTACCCATCCATCCATCCATCCATCCATCCATCCTTCCATCCATCTATCTGGAAAAAACTGATGTGCTATGAAAATCTAGGAAATAATTATATATACATTACCTTTTTAATTCTGTTTTGGATAAATTCTTGTTCCTGAGACGACTGTATGGTTGCTATATCCCCACGGAGCCAACCACACACAAACTGAAAACTGTCCCAGTTTGAGGGGCTGTCATAGAAAAGGTATTCTGCTCCTTGATAATAAAACCATGGTAACTCTAAAAATTAAGTTAAATACAATCTATTTGAATGTGAGAAAATGTCTTTGAGTTATGTATTTTTATTGTTAATGAAGCAAACATCAAACACCTAGTGCTCTACAAGAACCAACACTATCAAACCTAATACTGTAGAACAGTGGTGGGTTGCAGGCAGTACGCCCCGGTACTGGTGTACCGGTGCCTGCCGGGAGCATCGGGTACCATTCTGGTACGGTGTTCCGGAGGGCCCACCCGCCCTCCTTACCTGTATTTGAGCTCCTTGGCGCTTCCACGCACAGAGCATATGACACCTGTGTGATGCTCCGCCCGAGCAGCTGGAGTGTCATGGAGGCGTCATGGAGCATCGCAGGAGGTAAGAACGCATGTGTGCGCTGCACGCATTTATGTGGTGGACGCCAGGCCCTGTTGCACCGTACCGGTTGCAACGGGATCTGGAACCCACCACTACTGTAGAAGATGAGTGGTTGCTAACTACATTTGACTTACCCTTGAGATTTAAAGATTTAAATTTTAATGAACTAGGCATGTTCAATAGATCATTATCATTCCATTAAAATGCATATACTTAATTTTCTCCCAGTGAAATCAATGGATTTAAATATGGTTAGCATAGCCCTAACTATATTTTACATTGAAAGCAGAGCAATTATTTCTTTGAATGGAGCCTAACGTGTAGAAACAATAGCAAATTCTCTGGTATTTGTCCAGACAGTAACAGACTATTTAGCTAGTAACTTGTAGATGAATGCATTCTAAAAATATGTGCAATTAAATATTATCTTTATCTTAGGGAAATATTTCACCGAGAAAAAAATTAAGCATTTGAACAACTAGTGCATTAATATCAATGGAATACAAGCACATCTAACATTGTCATTGTCATTGTGATTCTTCTTGCTTTTAATAAAGAAATATTTTGAGCTACAATTTATTGTATTAATCTTGTGATGGCCTGCCTCCAAATCTTTGCCCCCATTTCCTTCTTCAATGACTGACTGCAAATTTCACTTGTAGATGTTGCCCTTTAAAGTACCAAGAACATAAACAAGTTGCATATGCCCACTGTGCTGCTGAAATACATCAAGGCTTATAATGTTCAATCATTTATTATTCCTCCCTTGACACTGCCAATCAAACAGCAGAGGGGCCAACAGTGCACTTTTGGGCTTGATGCAGAGAAGCAAAACCTGTGACTCAACCACAATAAAATCACATTGTAGAAATATATCAGCAAAATGCCCGATATTTAACAATGTCATTTTTGGGTGTTGTTGTGTGAAGTTAATTTGGATTTTCATAAGTGTAGGAAAGTTCTGGCATGTAAGAATTCTGATTCTTAGAATTAAGCAAAACCACCTAAAACAACAGAAAAGTAAGTGCCATCTTAAATGAAGCATCCTTTAAGGCACTTCCAGGTTGAAAGAATTTCCTGGTGATATCACCATTGTCCATGAAGGCTCCTTTCATTTGCTTGTCAAGAAGCTGGGGCAAGTGATGGGAACTCACCCCACTATGCAATAGCACTCGGATCTTGCTCCCGCATAATTGATTTATTAGGAAGCTTCCAGTCATGCTATAGCTGCCCATTGCTTAGGATGAAATGGCTATTAAAATTTTGAAATCATATTTTATAGTTTAACATACATAAACTTACATAACCCTTCCTCCCTTCCTTTTCATTTTTATATCATTTGATCGAAAAAGTTGTAATTTACTGCAAACATGATACATATTCAGGCAGTATTTTTTCAACAAACTTTTACTAGATCTACCAATCTTCTTGAACAACTGTTTGGAGGCAAAAGTCACTTCTTCTGTTCTCCTATAAGTAAAACTAATCTCATTGGAAATCTGAATCAATTCCATCATTTGATAGCAAGTTACAAGTAGAAAAGCTAAGAACAAAAACAAATCAATACATGATTCTACAAAAGAAAGAACAGTTGTTAAAAGGAGCCCTTAATATTTTTTCTCTGCTCAATGCATCTTTCATAGCATTAATGCTTGCCCGTATCTGTCTATAAGTGCCACCAACTGGTATTTTGAATTGAATTAACTACCATGTGCATATAAGGATGCACTTCTAGTAAAATGCTGTTCTGCTTTTTGCAATTACTAAATTATTTCTATAAGTATTGCTTGCTGTTGTTTTGAAATGAAATCTATAGGAAATTTGCCTGTTTGCTGAAAAAAGCCCCAGAAGATGCTTATTATACACACATGCACACACGCACACAAACACACATAACACATGTTTTTGAAAAACATGTTTTTTACCCATACCATTAATATACCATTGTGGAGTCTTCGATTTCACACCTGAAACAGAAATAATGTTTTGGTTTGAAGAATAAAATGCAGATTTTTTTTCTGCTTCTTTTCTCTTTTTTGCCACTATTAAAATATAATTTAACTATATTCTGGTTTAGTGTCATTTTTTTCTTAGATATTCATTACTAAATTTTCATTAGCACTTATTTTAAAGTAATACTTAAATATATAAAAGCCCCAATTTCATAAAAACTAATTGCCTATTATTATTAAGAAAAAAGAAACCTCCAGTTGATACTTTCCTGCAGACTGGATGGTGCTGTCCTATGCTGGATTAAGACATAGATTACCAGCGCATAGCAGGCTCCTTTTAAATATGTTGAACTAAAATACACATTTTGCCCAACCCAAAGCGCTGTAAGACTGGTTTATTCTGGCCACAACATTCAAAGGAATTCAAGAGCAGCTTCTATTTCTAGAATTTCTAAACCCTTTATTTAAAACTTGAGATACAGGTAGTCCTTGTTTATTCACTAGTTGTTCAGCTACTAGTTTTGAAGGCACTAAAGAGAGAAACTTTTAACAAGTCCTGGAAGCTGTGGCAATCACATTGTCCCTATCAGTGATGCGTTGCTAACCAGTTTACTATTGGTTTGCTCATTTTCGCGCTCACGCAACACTTCTGTGCATACGCAGAAGAGTCTGGCGGATGGGTGAGCCTCCCGCCACCGCCACTACCGGTTCAGTTGAACTGGGCGGAACTGGGAGCAACCCACCTCTGGTCCCCATAGTCACATTACTGTGATTTGGACACTTCACAACTGGTGCGGTGTTTACAACTATTGCAGTATCTAGTAGTCACATGTTTACTATTTGTGACCTTCACAGCTGGGGAAGCTAGTAGGAAGTCACAAGTTAGGGTCATGTGATGTCATGCTTTATCAACCATGTGATTCACTTAACAACTACAGATGGAACAGATACTATAAGTTGGTACAATCATATGAAATTGTGCTTAACGACTGCATTGTTTAGTGATGGCATCTTTGGTCCCAAGTGTGATTGGTAAATTGGGACTATTTGAATTGATAACTGAATCTGAGGTTTTCTTTATGAAAGGACTGATATCTGCTATTGAGTACTGCTTCTCACCTTAATGAAACAGTGACTATGTATCATTTTAGAAAGCACATATTGCAAGACTTTATTCAAATGCTTCCTTACCTTTTGGCATTTTACATATCCATTCACGTTCTGAATTGCAGCGCAGTGGCAAAATAGTCCCATTAGCTTTATATGCTGCACAGTTTTTCACATTATCTTCAATAGAAGCTTTCTCTAAAAAGGCAGATGAAACCTGCCACAGAAGTATGCATTAAATCTGAAGCATGATACAGAGACTAACTTTAATATATTAAAAAAGAATAACATATTGTGAGAACATAATCAATTATGTCTTATTTAATAACTCTATATGGTTAAACAAAACAGGGCTTATTGAAATGTACACACCTGGTCATGGAATGAACAAGGAATTGAAGATTTTTATTAGTAAAAAGATGTATGTATGACCATGAGAAGACTCTAATAGTGGCTTTTTTCTATCATAAAAATTTCCAGCAAATGCTCCTAATTTGAATAATTTCTTTCCATCACAACTTTCTATATGACATCACATCTTCTTGCAGAAGATTCTAGAACTTTGAGAAGTGTGAGTGGCCAATGAATGACAAGATCATTATTTATTTGTTTGCTTGCTGCCCATCTCGCTTAGAGGTGACTCTGAGCAGGACATGAGTTAATTTAATAGCAACTTATATTCCTTAACCCAATTCTGACACTATTGTATTGTCTTATTAATTAGTTTGTTTGTTTATTTATAATCTTACTTACTTGCTTACTTACTTACTAACCTAATTTATATATCCTTATTGGAACTCAGACAAAGATGATTATAAATGAGAATTGTTACAGTCCCAATTTTTTTTTTCTTTGATTCTTCGCAAGAAAGACTTTTGGAAAGTGACTGAAAAACTGTTAAGAGAGTTCCAGATACTGGGACTGTCTCCCTATGTAAATTTGCTTCAGGAACGTATCATCCTGAGGTGAATTTACATAGGTAAAATAATATGTTTGACACCATTATATTTTACAAGTTGGGAGAGATTATTTGCTAATAAATATCTGTCAAACCTGAAAAAGAGCTGTTAAACAAATATTAGATTAAGTAAGGAATAAAATGGGGGAGCCATATTGAAGTCATTTAAGCTATCTAAAATTCAGTTCCTTTTTATTTGTTTGCCATACAGGTAAACCCATTAAGCTATCACTTCATAAGCCTTGAAGCAAAAATGTGTTAATGCATTAGAGATCTGATTGTGTGAATGATGTTTCATGCTAAAACTTTGATAGCTTTTGTACTATTATTTCTTGTTAAAATTGTAATAGATTCTGTATGTTTTTTTCAAAGGGACAGTCACATTTTGCCTCAGAGAAGTATTACAAGATAAAATGCTGTGCATTTAAGATTCTCAAGAACACATTACGTCTATAAGGTCATTTGGAAATATACGGGTAGTCCTTGACTTAAAATAGTTCATTTAGCAACCGTTCAAAGTTACAATGTCATTGAAAAGAGTGACATGACCATTTTTCACATTTACAACTGTTGCAGTATTCCCATTCATGTGATCAAATTTCAAATGCTTGACACCGACTCATTCTTATGATGGTAGCAGTGTCCTGGGGTCATACGATCACCTGTTGTGACCTTCTGACAAGCAAAGTCAATGGGGAAGCTGGATTCACTTAACAAATGTTACTAACTTAACAACTGCAGTGATTCACTTAACAACAATGGCCAAAAAGGTCATAAAATGGGGCAAAAGTCACTTAACAAATGTCTCACTTAGCAACAGAAATGTTGGGCTCAATTGAGGACGTAAGTCAAGGACTACCTGTACTTCAAAAACACTACATTCTTCTGTACTTCTTAAATTAATAGGTTAACTAAAGTAAAACACACAAAGAGCTATTGTTAACACTAGACAGGAAGCTGCTAAAGCAACTTGGACACAACCCCGTTTCTTGTCTAACTTTGTAAGACAATGAGTAAATAAAATAATATTTACAGGAGTTGCATCAGACCATTCCCAGGCTCCTCCAGATAATGGATTCCTTTTGTGAAATCCAATCCAGAATTGTCTTTCATCATCTCTGTGGTTAAAAAGAAATTAACCCCATGATGCAAACTATGTATATTTTATCTTGATTTATCTTCAATTTTTCCAGTACTTATGCATACATTTTAATATTTTCTTAAACCAGAACAGGTTGAATGCTAGGTGCTGTAATAAAATCTTTGAGTCACTTCTTTCTGAAGTTTTTGAAAAAAATATGGCAAATACTGTAAGCCAGTGGGCCCCAACCTTTCTGGCTTTGCGGACCGGCAGTGGCGGTGGCGGGAGAGGGGATGGTTCTGCACTAATGATGGCGAGCATGTATGTGTGCACAGCTCCATTTACACAAGTGGTAGGTGCACAAATGGAGCTTCATGCTTGTATGTGCTCATCTGTTGCTTGTGGAAGTGGAGCTGGCCGCAAGCACACACTCGCCCACCACTTGCTCAGCCCGATTCCAAATAGACCACGGCCTGGTACTGGGATGGGGCCCAGCAGTTGGGGACTCCCGCTGTAAGCAGCAAACCAGGATATGCATAAATGCATGGAAGAAAACCACTCTAGTGTTAGGAAAAGCAGCTTCAGAAGACTGCAGTTAACACAAACATTCTAAATATTTTTACCCTTCAGATATTTTTACACTCCAAATATCTCTTACATATTCAAGCTGCTTTTCCAGACTTGTCTTTAGAAAAAAAGAAAGTACACAGCTTCTGTCTTAAAGTTTCAGATGTGAATAAAATGAATTCCAAAAGATTACTAGCACAGCAAAAGTACTAAGGATCACAAAGGTCTAAGGGATAAATTGTGGGATCATTATGTCAATTTTCCCACATAAATAAAGGAAAAAGAGAAGAAAAAAATTATAGCTCAAGGTTAAATAGTGGAGTCCTTGAGCTTCGTTGTTTGCTTGCAGACATTTCATTACTGGATTAGGTAACATCAGTGCTAGAGAATATAGGTATTTTTTTCATTTATTCAGTAGCTTGCCCTGTGTACCCAGTGATGATGGGTGTGTGATTTTCTTCTTAATAGTTCCTTGATTAGTGTATTGTTTTTTTATTTGTCTGGTGTCAATCACTGCCTTATCTGGGTGTTGTTTGCTGTAGATGATGGGTTCTGGTCTTTTTGTTTCACCCTTAGCTTTTTTATTGTCTCTACTGGGTCTTTTGGTTTAATTAACACATTTTAGAGGGGTTTAGTTGGTTTGTATGCTATAGTGATGCTGTGTGACTATAATAGCCCGTTGATTGTTACTGAGATATTTTGGATGTATGGTAATGTGGAAAGGATACTTTTTCATGCCTTGTGTTGATTGTGCTGTAGTGGTTTGAGAAGTCAGGCACTTTTAGATAAAATTGTATGGGCATCCTTATTGTTGGAGATGTTGTACGGGCAGGTTCCACCACAAATGCGAGAACGACAAAAGCGCGCCTGACTAAACCGCGGTGACAAAAGCGTGCCGACCAAAGCGCGCCGACGAATGAGCACTGAAGCACGCCGACAACAGCGCGCCGACAGAAGCACGCTGTAACCCTAAATCTAAACCTAACCCTAAACCTAACCCTAAACCTAACCCTAAACCTTACCTTAAATTAAATCGCGCTTCTGTCGGCGCGCTTTTGTCGGCACGCTTTTGTCGGCACGCTTTTGACATCGCGGCTTTAGCGCCGCGGTTTCGTCGGCACGCTTTTGTCGTTCGCGCATTTGTCGGGTCACGGTACGGGCAATCTTTTTCCTTCTTCTAGTGTTCTGGATTGCTAAAGTGTGTTTGTACTCTGTTGTACTACATTCCTAAAATTAAAACAAAGAAATCCAGAGTAGATCCTCTCCAAACAGCATCTTGATATGCATGGATAAACACCAGAGAAACAATCAGGCAGAAAACAATATCCTAATTAAGGAACCACCAAACAGCACATCACTGGCAAAGCAAGCAATTGTATATAAACAGGAAGCAAATCCTACACTCACTAGCAATGAGTTAAGTTATTTAGTCAGATAATGAAAGATATGTACGCAATAGCCATGCCAGAGTAGAGCACCAAAGACTCCACAGTCAAGAAAAAAAATCCTAAAAACAGGGTATAAAGTTAAGACATATAGAAAGCACTGAGAATTTGAAGCAAATGCTGCTGCCCTCCCTAATTACCTATTATCATTACAGTGAAACTATCCTTTTTGTGTTGTATTAAATGTTAAAGTATATAAAACAACTAGATCACATAATCCTTTTTTTTCAGTTGGAGAAAAAAAAACCCAGATCCAGTAATTTAAACTCAAAGACTTACGTATGAAACATTGTGTTTAAAAGTTTGTTTAAAAAATTCTCTTCAAGGACTTGTTTAAAACTGGCAAGATGTGCTCCAAAATCTTGACACAGAGTTTCTGCTTCCTCCCAAGTTCTTTTCATTAATACTTTTTCACTATGGAATACCTGTAAAATAAATTGAGAACTGCCTGAAAACACACTGTCAAGGCAAAATAGCGATGTTGTTGTTGATGATGATGATAACAACAACAATAGGAAATGAAAACATGGGCTTGTCAACATCAGTAAAGGCATCTTCCAGGGAGACTTATTATCACCCTTATTATTTGTCACTGCTATGGTGCAACTTCCAGTGATTTTGAAGAAAACAAATCTTGGCTATCCAACAGGGAAAATGCTAATAAAATCTCATCTTTTTTACATATGGATGATCTGAAGTTTTATGGAGAATCAGAAATTGAAATCCAGTCATTGACAAACCTTGTAACAATTTGTAACACAGATACAGCAATGGAATTTGATCTAGAGAAATGTCGTACAATAGCAATAAAGCAGGATAAAATCACAAATAGGAACGGAATTGAAACGCCCAATAGCCAAACCATCAGAAGCCACCAGGATGTAGCTCATTAGTATCTTGGCTTTTTATAGATAGATAACATCAAGCCTGGACAATTTAAAAATGTGATTAGTAAGAGTGCATCAAAAAAATGAGAAAAGTGCTGAAGACAAAATTAAATGGTGAAAACACCATCAAAGCCATCAATAATGATATGTTGGGTTGTACCTATGATATGATATACTGCTGAAATTATTAACTGGATAAAGCTGAACAGTTGGACAGAAAAACAAGAAAGCTAACAATATTCTCTATGCATCCCATTCCCAAAGTGTTATGGATAGATACCTGCTCTGCAAAAATGAGGCAGAGATTTACTTCAAGTCAAACAAATTATTGAAGAAAAGCATACTTTTTCATTTTAACGTAATCAGCATAATTTAAGAACAAGTACTGATGTAATTGATGTAAAATATGAAAAATGGGACTTACTGAACATGCAGGAAACAAAACATGAATATCAAAATAATGTCATAAAAATAATAGATTGCTGGCAAGGACAAGCATTAGATGGTCAATTTCTACAAAGGCTAGAAAGGAAATATAATACAAATAAACCAAAACTAAAGAGGATAGAGATAAAACCCAGCAATGGCTTAAAACCAGAATTTTAACAAGAAACTGAAGGCTTCGTTTTGGCTCCTCAAGAGCGAGCTATTCAAACTAATGCAGTCAAGGCTAGAACTGAAAAACATATATATATATATATATATATATATATATATATATATATATATATATATATATACTGTTGTTTTGAAATGTTATTTTCTATTGTTGTTTTCTGTATCTATTGCAATCTAAGATTTAATATTGAAAATATAAAACAGTATAGCAAAGATACATCCTTTGGCAGTCAGTTATGTTACCCAAATCACTCGTCTGCTTATAATCATACAATTATGTTTTCTTTGCATCAGTTTTATTCAAAGGCCTAAATTTTATTATTTAAAGATATATTATAATTGGGAGGAGGAGCCAACGTCACGACAATACGGACGTGCGGTCTCGATACTCTGAGAACACAGCCGATACCTTTGCCGCTGGGTGGTCCAATCGGACCTAAACCGTCCTGAAGAGACAGTGAACAGGAAGACTACGTCTTGCTGACCTCAGGGACATCACAAAGTCCCTGATCGATGCAAAAGAAGTTCTTCAAGCTGGCGACAAAAAATCCAGCCAAGGCTGACGAAGTCGGGGCAGCTCCAAAACGGAAGGATACAGAAAGAGAAAGTGTTTCCAGCTGGTGAGGAACTTTTACTGTTTTAAAAAGAGACTGCCTATAAAAAACTTAAAATTAATTTAAATTGGAGAACAGAAGAATCAAGCAGCGAAATTAAATTTGGAATGGTTTTGGACAGTGGTTATCTTACTTTTTAAATGCTATCTTCATGGATGGAATGTATGCAAGCCTTTTAAAACAAATGGATTAAATTTTCTTCTTCTATTTTTTCTTTTATTATTCTCTGTAACCTATGGTCTAAAATTTTCCTCTTTCATTACTGTGGATGTTTTTCTAACCCATTTAAAAATTGGACTCTTTTTTTCTAACTTGAAATACAAAAAAGATACTAAAAGAAATAAAGAAATTTGCAACAATAACACTGCTACTTGGAGGCTGGAAGGTTTGTGTATTGGAAATGGAACACTTTTTTTCTTCACTGATTGTTTTGGCTTGGCAGTACAAGGTCTCACTGCTTGGTTATAGAGAGTGATAAGAAGGGAAGCATACAGATGTCCCTTTGAAGTATATCTTTAACCAGAGAAAAGTGAAAGCAAAATGTTTTTGTGAATGTATGCTTAATTTTATTAACCTTCCAAGATAGAGCAGCTGTGTTTGTTAGCTGGAGAGAATGGCACAATTTCAAAAGCAAACAGAAATCTTAAGCTTGCAAAAGATATTTTCAGAAATACGGAAATTATCAAATACATATGAGAGGATAGAGAAGAAACTGGAAGACTTAGAGCATATAACAGCAAAATATGATGAAGTAGTTGAGGATGTCTATCAAATGGAAAACATGGTGGTTAAAACCCAAAAAATCAAAGTGGAAAATGAATATAGAGAGATTAAATTTGCTGATATTTATGATGATTGGTTTGTCTTTGAAAATGGAAAGACTGGAATACTGAAAGAGGAATTAAATGGAGGGGAAATTTATTTCAGAGGGCAGATACAGAAGAAGAAAAAAACAAAGAATCTATGGACTTAAAGAGAGAAATTTTATTAGCAATAGCACTGATAACACTACTGACAATCAAAGATAAGCTGACTAAGGAAACAGAAGAAGAGTATCAAGATTACATGAGAGATCTTATAAGCAAGGAGTTGCTCAGAGGAGTCCACACAAAGTTGATCAAGGAGATGATTAGAGGACTGGCACCACAAATGGCAGAAGATATGAGACTGTTTTACTATTGGAAAGATACAGGTTGATAGATGGAAGAATATAATTTAAAACTAGTTAAACTTAGTGAAATTTATTGACAATAGATATAGTTTAAATAAATAATTGATAATGTTACTAATGTATACAACGTGTAGTGTTATGATGAGTATAATTGGATATGAACATTGAATGGTACCCATGTAAGGAAGATTAGAAATCCCTTTGGATTATATATAAAGGTTAATAAAAAAAAGAACCAAGTTAGATACAGTTATAGTTTTGATTATTATGGGGAAAATGTTATGATACAGGATATAGTCAAATAAAGGAGGGATAAGAATAACAATGTGTGTGTGTGTGTGTATGTATGCATGTATGTACAGGGCGGGGCATAACCTTTTCCTAGGGGGTCACAGCAACACTTGTAATAACAACACAAATAATTCATACACCATTCGAAAGCCCATCAAAAACTGAGTTTATTGACACGATTTAATAGTCAGTATGACCACCATTAGCCCTTCGAACAGCATTCAAACGAGGTGGATAAGAACACAACAAATCTTCAAACAGTTCCGTTCGATTTTCCAGATTTTTCAACACAGTTTCCAAATTCATTCTCAAAGTTTCAACCGAATATCGATTTTGACCTTGCTCCTGAATCATCAGAGCTTCCACTTCATCCTTAATTATGGCCCCAATGTTCTCTGCCGGATTGAGATCTGGCGAATTTCCCGGCCAGACGTCATTGCCCCAAAATTCGACATTGTTTTCCTTTAACAATTGCTGAGTCGCATTTGCACGCATGCAAGGAGCTTTGTCATGAAGAAAGACAGCCTCACCAACCACCAAGACATTGTCTGGATCACTGAGAAATGGAATGACATTCTCCAATAAAATTTTCTCACGGAAATAACTGCCATCCCAGGATTCCCCTTTATCCTTCAAAACCCAATGCAGTTTCTTGGCTGTGAAAATGACGAAAATCCCGATGCAAGTCGGATTGCGAACGATTTGTCGATATCGTTCATGTTTGGCGATGTCGTCGACGTCTTTAGCCCAAATTCGATCGTTCTGGAAATTCGGTTTTCGAATGGCATAAACGAAGAATTCGTCAGATGGCGCCAAATGAAGAAAATCTTCCTCGGTCCATTCAGACAACCAATCGCACAACCAAAGCCGATCTTGAACGTGTGTTTGAGTTTTCAATGGTTTGCAAATGACGTGGAATGGCTTCAAACCTTCTCGTTCTCGATATCGGCCGATTGTCCTTTGATCAACTCGTTTTCCACGAATTTGAAGGATTTCTTGGGCCACTTTTCGGTTTCCTTTTCGTTGTTTGCGACTGCCAGTTGCAATGATGGCTTTGCTTTTTTGGGACAGTTGCAGAGGACGCCCTTCTCCAAATTTTGTGAAACATTCTTGGGCTGTTTTGTTCCAATTATCAGTAACCCAATCCGGATGACATTTCAATTTGTTTGCAATCCATTTTCGATTGATAAACGTCGCTCCAGCATCGCGAGCCTCTCGAAAGGCAATGCATTTTATTCTGTCAATGATCCTTTGTTCTTCCGAATCGAATTTTCCAGCCATTCTTAAAGCAAATTTAACATTTAATAGCTCATTCAATTCAGTTTTTTATGGGCTTTAAAATGAGGTGTCGCGGAAGTTGTAAACTGCTGTCGATCTTGCTGTGACCCCTTAGGAAAAGGTTATGCCCCGCCCTGTATGTATATATATATGTATAACATAAGGAAACTGGATGTAAATTTTGAACAGTGATTTGAAAAGGAGGATTAGAAACTTTATTATTAAATATTATGGATGTTTAGCTAGAATAGGACATAAGGATTTAGTGTTAGTGGAGGATTTTAGAAATAGTAATTGAAAGGCCAGTATGTGGTTATGTATTAAATTTTGGTATATTTTATGATGAAAGAAGCTTAAGCAATTATAGTCAAATGAAAATGGAGATATGATGATGGTGATATGTATAAATATTTGAGTTAAAATGCTTGAGTTAATATGAATTATGTTTGTTGACTGTGGAAGAGATGTACAAAAGTCTTTTTGTAACCAATTGATACACTTTCTACAGCATGTAAAGAAGGATGTTGTGTTTGTTTTAAATTAAAAATAAAAAAAATATTAAAAAAGATATATTATAATTTAAAGGTTTTTTCATATTATTATTATTATTATTCATCTAAAGTAGATAAAATGGCAGATGATGCTCTACATCAGATTCCCAATGTTTCAGGGTTTGCGGATTGGCAAGGGGGAATGGGGATGGTTTCACACAAGCTGTTCATATGCACGTGCAGCTCCATTTGTGCAAGCAGAATGCATGTGTGCCTGCCGCTCACACAAATGGAGCAAGCACACACACTCACTCACAGCTCACACAAGTGAAGATGCACATGTGTGCTTGCCAGTTATTTCTGTGGCCAGGTTGCAAACCTCTCACAGGCCACAGGTTGGGGACCCCTATGCTACATGGTATCTTATTTATTCACATATATATTAATATGAATATTCACAAAGCTGGACTATGAAGAAATAGTTTAGAAAAGAGTATTGACATTTTTGAATTTTGGTGTTGGAAAAAAGTGAACATCATGGACAGCTGAGAGAACAAAGAAATCTCTCAAATAAATACAGGGTTCTCACTTGAGGCACAAATAATTAGGCCCAGATTATCCTATTTTGGATATATGAAGACCAAGCTCTCTAGAGAAGTCATCTTTGGAAGACCTGAAGGACCAAGTTAGGGAAAAAGCACCATGAAGAAAATCTGTCTGTTGTATGTGATTGTCAAGAATTGATACTATCTTGTCAGCACATAATCAATTTGCAAGGAGCATCCATCATCAATGAAGGTGTCTTCTAGGATGGCAGCTTAATACTAAAGAACCACAAAACATGATAATATTTTACTAGCCTATTCTCTAAATTAGAAACAAATTAGGGGTATTAATAATAAAATTAGACTATTGATTTTTAATTAATAAAATCAGTGGCACATATTTTTATTATTATCCCATGTTTTATTAAAATGGCAATGGATGTCTAGATTCATTTCATTTGGTTTTCCATGAAATTGTTCAATATTTTTCACCTTATAGCAGTTCAGCAGATAATGGTCTGATTCCCATCCATGCATGCAAGAATTAAAACCTTCATCATAATTTGGTTGCTTCCTGGTATCACTCTTTTCATGGAAATTAGCATCTTGTTTACACAGTGATTTAGCCATGAAGGTTGTACAATTTTTCACCTCCCACATGCCAATGGGTTCTTCCTGTCGCATAACAACGCATCCGCCAGGATATCCTAAAACAGAGTAGAAGGAGCAAAGATATTTATCAATAAGTACAATTATTACTTTTCCCAATACAAAATGTACATAAAATGTCCCAAATCTTTAGTGTTAGGAATAATTGTAATATTATAGACTACAATTATGTCTTGTTGTCTAGTTACTAAAATTTGTCCTGGAAAGGAAAAAGATTTTAGCTCTTTCAGCTATTTTAAACATCATGATATGTTACCGATGAAATGTAGCTCTTTTTTTGCATTGGGGATTTTTTCCCCTTATTTGGCTTAGAAAATAATTTTAGACAAAGAATTTCAAGGCTAGGTGGATGAAGCTAATTTATTATAGTATTGTGTGCTCTCAAGTATAATCCATTCTGTCAAATGCTCAGCAAGTAAAGTTGCCTCATTTCTTTTTGCAGTTCATTGTTTAAGCTGTAAATAATTCATGATGGAATACAGACATTAGCTGGTTCAGTTCTATTTTTGCAATATAAATTAAAATTCTTGACAGGATAATTTGGATATTATCCAAATATTGGCCATGGTGAGTTGGCCATGGCAAGTTGTCTTAGACCCCCCAAAATGTACCTACACTGAAAATTATCTAGGAACCGTTCTAATCATGACCAGAAATGATCCTTTTAAATATTTACTGTGCTACAAATATATGAAGACTTGGAAACTATACTAACTATACTAACTAATTGCATTACTGTTTGGTTTGGTGGCTGCAGTGCCTCAGAGAGAAAGTCCATTCAGAGAGTGGTGAGGACAACCAAGAAGATTGCTTCCTGTCATTCAAGATACTGCTTATAAGCGCTATGTGCAAAGAATTGTTAGAGACCTCACACACCCACTTCACAGTCTGTTTCTGTCACTTCCTTCTGGGAGGAGATTTCGAAGTATTTCTAGCAGGACTACCAGGTTCTGTAACAGTTTTGTTCCCTATGCCATCCGTCTGGTAAACTCGTAAGATTCGTTTCTCTTGTCCTGTACATGTATAAATCCGAACTAGACTGTATTGTTTCTATGTCATATAAGATATGTGGGTATATGCATAATTTTGTGTTATTCATTTATTTATTTTGTCATGTTTATGTAGTATATATTGTAAGTGGAGACCCTTTGAGAGCTGTATGCAACAAAATTTCATTTTAATGTATGCCAATTAGTGTACATTCAAAGTGACAATGAAGTTAGTCTAAGTCTAAGTGTCAGGGTTCCAAGAAACACCCCTAACCAAATAAGACTCCAGGGCCAGCAGTTCCTCAAAGTTCCATTTTATTAGAGATGTCAAATTGGCACATCTGAGTAAACCCTAATCTGAAAGCACCCCGGATTTTCCCTACCCAAAGGAAAGTCAAAGCTTTCCCCTGCACCCACAAGTCAATCACATGGTGCAATCAATTCACGGTCCCAACTGGTCATGTTTCCCAGTCACGCCTCTCCAGGTGCAGGCTGAACGTCCTTGACTCCCAGAGAAAAGAATGTTATTTTGGCTATCTATCTCTACCCACTCCCAGTTTCCCACATCAGGCCTATGCACAAAACGTGGCAACCCTGAAGATCCAAAGAGAAAGATGGTCTCCAGGGCTGACACTAAGTCTAAGTATACATTACTTGGCCATTATCAAGCTGACATGTACTTGAAGCTATGTTGCCATTTTCGCTGTCATTTCCTTTGCTACAACTTCATCATAGCTCTTATTACCTTAGTTGAGTGTCAGAATCTATACTATAAAAGTATACTATAAACATGGAATTTTCATATAGAAATTTTGTCATAAAATTTACTGAAACATTATTTAAAAAATACAGATTAAAAAAAATGAAGTCTTCTCTGAGTTGATCTTAACTCTAAGAAACTACCTGGTGACATATAGATTGCTTTCTTAGCAACAATATGTAAATGATTTGCTACTCGCTTTGTTTTGTTTTTTACTTTTTTAACTCCCCAGTTTTAGATTATTTTCTGCTAGTCTCTTAATCATAGTACTAATCAGGTTTTATTCTGATAGGTTTTGATATCAATCAAGGTTGGCTAGCTCCCTCTAAATCCTTAATTATCTAGGATAAAATTGTAATGCCACATTGCCTAATAACAATGCTCTGAAAGCAATTTATATTTTCACTTTATTTAACCAGTAGAGGTCACTCTTGAAAAATAAGAATAATTCTCTTCAAAAACTAAAAATACTGTTTCAAATATACATGGAATTAATAAGAGTCTTATGTTACCAATGTAACTTTAAAATTATGTATGTATGTATGTACGTATGTATGTACATATGTATGTACATGTGTGTGTGCATGTATATATATCTGGGGAAGGTTGTTGAGAAGGTGGTGGCCTTACAGCTTCAGCGTACCTTGGAGGAAGCTAACTATCTTGACCCCTTCCAGTCTGGCTTCAGGCCCGGTTACAGCACTGAAACCGCTTTGGTCGCATTGACCGATGATCTCTGGAGAGCCAGAGATGGAGGCCACGCGTCCATCCTGGTTCTCCTCGACCTCTCAGCGGCTTTCGATACCATCGACCATGGTATCCTTCTGCGACGACTGCGGGAGGTGGGGGTGGGCGGCACTGTTCTACAGTGGTTCTCCTCCTACCTCTCGGACAGGTCGCAGTCGGTGTTGGTGGGGAGGGAGAGATCGTCCCCGAGGCCCCTAACCTATGGGGTGCCGCAGGGCTCGGTTCTGTCCCCCCTACTATTTAACATATACATGAAACCGCTGGGCGAGATTATTCGGAGGCACGGGATTAAGTACCATCAATATGCGGACGATACGCAGTTGTATCTGTCCGCCCCGTGCCAACTCAATGAAGCGGTGGACGTGATGAACCGGGGCCTTGAGGCTGTTAAAGACTGGATGAGAGCTAACAAACTGGTACTCAACCCGGAAAAGACCGAGTGGCTGTTGTGTTTTCCTCCCAAAAATTTGGCTAATGTTCCAACAATCAGGCTGGGGGGGCAAAATTTACACCCCTCAGACAGGGTCCGCAACTTGGGAGTCCTCCTGGATTCACAGCTGAGTTTTGAGCATCACTTGTCGGCTGTGGCCAGGGGGGCATTTGCCCAGGTTCGCCTGGTACGCCAGTTGCGGCCCTACCTGAACCGGGAGGCTCTCACAACAGTCACTCGAGCCCTTGTGACCTCTAGGCTGGAATACTGCAATGTGCTCTACATGGGGCTGCCCTTGAAGAGCATCCGACGACTTCAGCTAGTTCAGAACGCGGCCGCGCGAGTGATTATGGGCGCACCACGGTTCGCCCATATAACACCAATCCTCCGTGAGCTGCGCTGGCTACCTGTTGATCGTCGGGTGCACTTCAAGGTCCTACTTACCACCTATAAAGCGCTCCATGGTAGTGGATCTGACTATTTGAGAGACCGCCTCCTGCCAATTAGCTCCCTGCGTCCCATCAGATCGCACAGAGTAGGCCTCCTCCGAATTCCATCCGCCAGTCAGTGCCGACTGGCGACTACGCGGAGGAGAGCCTTCTCAGTTGCAGCTCCGACATTATGGAACACCCTCCCCGTGGAGATCCGTACCCTCACCACAGTCCAGGCCTTCCGCACAGCCCTGAAGACCTGGCTATCCCGACAGGCCTGGGGATAGGATTACTCTCACCCCGCCCGAATGTTGAATGAATGTTGTGTTTTTATGGATAATTTTCTTTTATTCACGATTTTTTTTTTTTTTTTTTTTCCTTTAAGTCTTGTCTTGCACCCCCTTCCCCTCATTATTGTAAGCCGCCCTGAGTCCCTCCAGGGAAAAGGGCGGCATATAAATTCTTAATAAAATCTAGAAATCTAGAAATATCTATATATCTATATATCTATATATCTATATATCTATATATCTATATATCTATATATCTATATATCTATATATCTATATATCTATATCTATATCATCTATATCTATCTATCTATCTATCTATCTATCTATCTATCTATCTATCTATCTATCTATCTATCTATCTATCTATCATCTATCTATCTATCTATCTATCTATCTATATTACTCTAAGATGTTAGCATTCAGGTCAAAGTTTATTATGTTAGGTTGCATTCTGTTATGTTAACCATGCAATATGCAGCTAATCTTCATTGCTATTCTTATCTTTCCCCTATTTGTCTTATTTCAAGATCCAACTGAATGATCCAACTGAATTGGTTTTTTTAAAAAAAACCATTTCCCTGAAAATAAGACCTCCCCGGATAATAAGTCCAATTGGGCTTTTGAGTGCATGTGCTAAAATAAGCCCTCCCCAAAAATATTGCAACACAGCAGCAGCCATGAGGTGACCATGCTTGTCGCCTACTGCACCTCAAAAATAATAAGACCTCCCCAAAAATAAGGCCAAGTGCTTATTTTGGAGGTAAAAAGAAAATAAGACCCTGTCTTATTTTGGGGAAAACATGGTAACCTTCACTGTCACTAATACCGATAGAGAGTTTTTTTTTAAAACCAAGAATATGGGGAAAGGCAATTGTGAAAGCTGGAGCATACAGAGAAGTGTTAAACCCTCAAACATGTGCATGACACTTCCTTTAGTAAAAATAAAATGAAGTTTCATGTTATACAGATAAGCTCTAATCATCGAATAACACATCATTGAATGCTCTGAGTAAACATTCAGACAACTGAACTGTATAAAAATACAGTGCTGTGTTACTGCATTGATTACTTACAAACAAACATTTTTCTACTCAAAATTAGCTCATGTTGTTATTCAATTGTTCAGTTGATTCCAGTGCTTTGGAATCCAATGGACATCTTGATACTAGGATTGTGTATCTCTGAGTTCTTAAATGTTTATACTTGTAGAACCATTGATTGTATCTTATGTCATCACTGACATAAGTTGATCATCTTGTCTCAACCTCCTTTTCAACTGACTTCATTTTTGTCAAGCATCATGGTCCTCTCCAATGTCTCCTACTTTCACATTATGAGTTTTTAATATTTTAGACTTTATTGTGAATAGTTCCACAAAGCAGTCTAGTTTGCTTCATCAATTTAATAATTTGTTAATCCCAGCATTTTCTCCAGAATCATAATTCAGAGATATTTTTTTCTTCAGTATTTTTGATGGTCTAGTTTTCAGTCATATGTTACAACTGGAAAATTGGCCTTCATAATAGATATATTTTTGTCAGAGTGATGTTTCTGCACGTTAATATTTTGTCTAGCTATGTTGGCCTTTCTTCCAGGCAGCAAACATCTTTTTCTCTAATGACTACAGTCATCATGCCTCTGTATTTTTGAGCCTAGTAGGAAGACAGTTTGCTACTATTTTCAATTTCTTTTCTATCTATTTCGATTTGTTGACACTGTGTAGTGATATAACCTTAGGAGTTATTTTAACACTAAACAACAGACCTTTTTCTTCTACCTTTAGCAACAATTTACCTAAGTGTTCCTTGCCTCCAGCTATCCAAATGATGTCAGTAAATTACTGAAGTTCTTGAGTTTAATTTCAATTTCTTCTAGTTCACATTTCTCAAGACAGATTCTGCATGTAAGTTAGTCTAATAAAAGAAGGGAGAGAATATAACATTCCAACACTCTTTTTTCCAATTTTGAGCAAGTTAGTTGTTATATATTCTTCTCTAACTGCTGCTTCCTGATTTTACACTATTTTTTCAATAAACAGAAACTGTGCTCAGGTTCATCCATTTTTTTAAAAGAATTCTTCATATATACAATTAAGTAGAGGTAACTCCTACCCTGAAGGGACGCAGTGGCTCAGTGGCTAAGACTTGTCGATCAGAAAGGTTGGCAGTTTGGTGGTTTGAATCCCTAGTGCCGCGTAACGGAGTGAGCTCCCATTACTTGTCTCAGCTTCTGCCAACCTAGCAGTTCGAAAGCATGTAAAAATTCAGGTAGAAAAAATAGGGACCACCTTTGGTGGGAAGGTAACAGCATTCCGTGCACCTTCGGCGGTTAGTCATGCCGACCACATGACTAAGGAGACGTCTTTGGATAGCCCTGGCTCTTCAGCTTTGAAACGGAGATGAGCACCACCCCCTAGAGTCGGGAATGACTAGCACATATGTGCGAAGGGAATCTTTACCTTTTACCTTAACTACCACGCTTCTTATTAACTTGCTTAGAAAATAGTTGCTCCTCTCTTAGCTAATGTTTTTCTTAAGTCACAGCTGGGTTGGAAACATCTCAAGATGTTTCCAGTTATTGCTAGAGTAAAACTCCCTTCACAAATAAGGGTAATAATAATCAGGAGTGACAGGTACTTTATTTCTCACCTTTGAAGTAACTCAAGGTTGTCAAATATTTAAATCTGTTGTATAAAAAGAATGCCATTTTATTTTAACTGTTGAAACAAAGTATTTTTTGAATATTTAAATGCACATTTGATTGTTACTTTAAAAAAAACTTCAACTCTTATTTAAAGCAAGACAAACCAATTAAAGATTGGAAAATTAGAAAGTGCAGAAAATTGGTAAGTATATCCCTACAAAAAATTACTAACAGTAATTAATTACCAATGGACAAAAGGTTCAACTCACTGGGTTGATACTTTCTCCAGTTTGTGTAGATCTCAAGATGATGGTTTCCATCTTCAGTAAGCCAAGTATATTCCCCTGTATTGTTTAGATCTTGAAGTGCTATCCAAAAATAAGGACCGTCAGTGTTCCCTTGGTGATGAATCATACTGTTCAGGAAACCTTGTTCAAACCTTATAGGATTTAATATTATTGAAAGTAATTAAATACCCTGAATTATAATTTACGAAGTAGCTTTTGTCATATTTTTCAGCAATAGAAAAGAATAGCGCTTAATGGAACAATCTTTCCTAACAGCAATGTACTGAAAGAAACTAAATTCCATAGGCACAAGATATTCCAGATGCAAAAATATGACTTTAAACAGCATTAAGTACTCAAGAGCCATGCTGCTGAAATAAAACATGTTTCTAGTTACTCCAGGGATGGCTACTAGATTGGAAAAGACCTATTCAGTCTGCTGCTGTAAGAAAAGTCAGCTAACTTCTACATGGCACAGGCTTTCTAAATGTATTTTGGAAAATAATCTCAAATGCCAATTAGCCTACTACAGTATGGCTTCACTTGCTTATTTTGACACTTTAATTGTAATATGAGGCTTTGAATCATAAAGCCTAAATGACTTACTTATTACTCATATATATATATAGTAGTAATCCCCCAAAGTTCTAAATAGCATGGTTAGTGTGTTATTCTTCCACTTTAAAAAATATAGCTAATCATTTTTTTTTGTACCTAGTTCTGCTCTAGATAATTGCAAAGGGTATGACTGGAGTGTAGCCCTGGGGGCACAGGGGTGTTTCACACTTGTCCAGCCCTACAATTCTGATCCAGATTGAGTCTTTTATGCCTGACAATCACAACAGCAAAAAATGAATGACTGAAGTTACAAAAAAAAAACAACCCAACTTAAACATCTACTGGTAGATGTGCTTTACATACCTCTATATAATCCCAAAATTGCTAACCACATATAAAAGCAAGCAACTCAATTTTCAATATAATACAAAATTAATTCAGTTCAGAAGACCCCCTTTTTAGTATAGATGACTAATCAAATGGATTATTTCTTTGATATATAAGTGAATAAACAATTTTGTTTCCCCTGCCTCAAGAGAAGTCATATAACTGAATTACATCTAAGGTAAGAAATATTCTCCTGTTAAAAAAAATGAATATTCTTTCTTATTGCTTAAAGCTAGTTGTTCATACACAATTTAACAATGTAAACAACTTGCATAAAATAGCTGCAATAGGAGAGAATAAGGCTATATTTGTTAGGATTGTTAGCAAACATTGAGCTATTTCACATAATGAAGATTTTGAAAATCAGAATTCTAAGAAATAAGACAACAGAATTCTTTCATGGATGAATAATTGCTTGTCATTGAACAATCCAGATGAAGTGATTTCTATCCAATTCCATCCAATTCCATCTTGAATCAAATAATGGCAAATTGAGTATTTGCTTTCAGTTACTCTTAGCCTGTAAAATAATTATTCCACCTCTGTTTCAATGCCACAGGAAAGTCTCCATTGTTGAGTAAATTGAGCTACCTGCTTGTTATTTTTGCAAGTGAAGGACAGTAATAGCCACTGGATGCATGTTCAAAGCTTCGAGGGATTGTATCAATCTTGTAGCAATATCCACCATGTCTTTCCCATCCCTTCAAACATAAATGTAAAGTAAATATTAATTACTGTTATGTATACTTTAGTGTATTATTTCTCCATTTCTCTATCTGTAAATAAAATTTAAATGTCATGCAGAGATTAAATCAGGAAGCGTCTATCAGAGAAAATGTTCAGGGAAGGAACATAGCTCAGTTCTAGTTCCTATGCTTTGTATGCCTAGTTTTTAAACCTTTGAGGTAAGCCTGATAAGGAAACAGACACCATAAGAAATACTAGAACTATACTATTGATATAGGAAGTGATGGCGAACCTTTTGGGCACTGAATGTCCAAACTGGAATGCACCAGAAACCCCAAGAACAGCTGGCCGGTGCGCATATCTGTTTTTTGGCCATTTTTCAAACCTGAAAACAGCCTGGTTTGGTTGTTTTGGGGCCATTTTCAGGTGCTCCGGCACCTGCAAAGACCAACTGGCTGTGCCGGAAACCAGAAGAGCAGCTGGCGATGGCATGCGTGGCCAGAGAGGGCTCTGCATGCCACCTTTGACACATGTGCCATAGGTTCGCCATCATGGATATATTCATGTCTTGAAAGCTTGACATCATTTACCCTTCAGTCCTCTTACACTAGAGCAGGGCTGCCAAACTCCTGGCCATGGGCCATGCCCATACCCAGTTTAGCGAAGGGAGAAAAAAGTCCCAATACGTCACCTGACACCACCGTGACGACGTGAATTTGACACTCCTGTACTAGGGACTCAAGGCAGACAATGTTAAGCTTATTTCTTACACTTTCTTGTTTTCCTGGCCTGAGCTCATGTTTTACAAATGGTCCCTGCATATCTTCTCCATGGTCATTTCAATATCAGTTCAGTCGCTGGTGAAATAGGCAACAGCAGAACAATTGGGCAACAGAGGGTCTGATATATGCAATTTTTGTTTCCATTCTGCCCATTGATTAAGCATTGATTAAGATTGAAGAGAAGAATCTCTGGATTTTCTGAAAAAAACACAGTAGGCCATGTATAGTGATACAGTGACTGCAGTGGGAAAAATAGAGTCAAAATGTTTTGGCCTATTTTATGGAAAGCTTAGTAGGTAGGAATGCGAGGTCTCTATAATTTCTACCTCTATATGTTCAGAAGATAAAATAGGCAATTTTAAAGAGATGGCTTCCATGCACATTCATCACTGAGGCACGTTTTGGATGCTCTGTTCAGTCAAGAAAGTGATAAATCAATACATAGGATCAGAGTGTTGAGACCACTGAACCATGAATATTTTATTCCATTGACAATCTTACTGATTTAATTTGTATGGTACCAAAACCTTTCAGAGAATCAATGATAAATTTTAATTTTAAAAGGAAACAGTCATCCTTCCCTCCACAGATTAATGCAGAAAAAAATTACAAAATAATAATAAATTGATTAATGCTGTTAATTTATTGATTCATATCTGCTATAAATATAGAAGCAGGTGATATGATCATGGTTGGGAGGATCAAGTGAAATAAATCATGCTAATTCAGTAACAAGAAAATTTGGTATCTTATTTTATGCTTTGGTAAGTGGTAAAGTATTTCTCAACTATTTTAAATGTTTGAATGAACATAAAACTTAATTGTAATTTTTCTATATCAACCCACCACAATATTTTTTACATTTTATTTAATTAATTATGGAGATATATAATAGTTTAACACTCTGGGAAGGCTATCAAGCTTTACATATGCCAGTCAAAATATTATTACATAAATATATATCACAAATGAGAATGTGTTACTAAAAAGCAATTATAACCACATTGATCTTTTGGGGGGGGGGGATGCATAGTTGCATATTTGTGGCTAACAAAGAATGAAAATTATTAAGGTCTCCAGAATTCTTCATTAGGCAATATATAATTAGTACCCAAGGGCTTTGTATTTTCAACACGTATTTGGACAAGAAAAAATGAGCATATTTTTGTTATGTTAAAAATTATAATAATATCTGGATGTTTTAAATCAGCCAATAGTGACCTGCTTCTGAAGTGAATCTACCCATACTGGTAGATTGATGCCTTAGTCCAGGGATTCAAACTTGCATCGTTAAGGCAGTGTTACGTGACATATCAGGATTTTCCCCATCACTAAACTGGGTGTGGCTAGCACATGATGCATCCAGCCTGCAGGCCAGGAGTATGACAGCCCTGCCTTAGCCTATCTGTACAAATTCTTTCAGTGTCTTTAATGCCACTATGTAATATGTACTATGATATGTACTACCATAACACAGGTGGTATTCAGCAGGTTCTGACCAGTTCTGGAAAACCGGTAGCAGAAATTTTAAGTAGTCCTGAGAATCAGTAAATACCACCTCTCACGGGCCCTGTCCCCATCTATTCTCTGCTTCCCAAGTCCCAGCTGATCAGGAGGGAATGGGGATTTTGCAGCATCCTTTCCATAGAGTGGAGTGGGAATGAAGATTTTACATGCCATGCCCACCAACCCATGCCTACCAAGCCACACCATGCCCACCAAACCAAGCCATGTCCACAGAACCGGTAGTAAAATTTTTGAATCCCACCTAGAATACTATATATGGCATAAAAGTTTCTAGGTATCTGGAGAATGAGAATTGGGGACACTTACTTGTAGCTTAAGAATTGGAAAGAATCATTCAATTGAGCTAGAAGAAACATTCTCACTCACTTTGAGATGAGAAAACATGTGTATCTTTGTTTGTGCTGACAGTTGCATAAAAGTTAATTCTAAACATAAATGTTAAACATGATGCAACATTCTGTTGTAAAGTTGTCCAGAAGGATTTTATAAATATGGAAACCTGAATTTACATATGCTCATTCATCATGAGTTAACATTTATGTTCCTTATACTATAGGTAGAAGATGAACTATATAGGTTATCATGCCTTTCTTGGATACTTTTATTCAACTGATGTTTTAGTGTTTTGAATAAACATATCTGTGCAAAAATAATCAATTAAATAGAAAGGTGTCTCCAGAAAATATTTACTTACTTAAAAGTTTTACTTTTTAAAAAAAATTAAAGATGAAGAAGAATCATACCCTTGTCTGGAAATTGAATATGGTTTTCTATTATCCATTTATTACCCATATAGTATCTATTAATCTGAACCTGAATTTTATATTGATCCAATATCCCATTTCATTTTGTATTTTGATTAGAACATTATTAATGTTATATTTAACTATGGAAGAAAAAGCAAAATAATTTTATGTCGGTAATACCGATATCCTAAATTGTAATTAATATTGATAGAATTTTTCTTTCTTTTCTCCATTTTCAATACTTTAAGCTATCTAAATAATTAGGATGTTATCTTTAATCATATCATATAGACATTTCTGTATTGAAATAATACTATGTATCAAGATTTATAATAATAAAAAGAAAAAAATAAAACAAAGAAGGAATACATTTTTTTAAATTTTGTAGCTTTGAGGATACAGTATTTCTGGGTTACACTATACTAGAATCTGTAGTGTTGGTTTTGTGTCTTTACATGTGTTCGCTATTGGCTTTTCTATGTTTTAAGTGCTGTTTTTATTAGGCTATTTCTATAGCCTGATATTGATGATTAAGAATGAACCTTCACTTGCCCAAATATGGTCATCAGAAGAAAAGCTATAGTGGAGACATAAAACAGCATCAATAAAAAACAGAAAAACACCCTTAAGACAGAAGGCTAACTGGATAACTGGACTAACAAAGTTTAAATGAACATTTAATTTCAGATGCAACAATTATGCAATTTTGGCGGTCAGCAACACATTGAAATAAGATTTGGAATGATTTAAATGGAGCATGCCATGCTGAAGGATGATATTTAGAGGTTGAGTTAAAAGCTACAGTTCTATTTCATAGAACAAAAGTAAATCAGGGTAAAAACGATGAAGAATTCATATAAACATTTCCTCATTGTTATAGATGTAATCTAGCATTTGGTCATAATGCTTGTGTAGAGATTTTTCTTCCAGTTTAAGTTGCTTTGTGTTTCAGATTCAGAGCAACAGCATGTATATCCTTCAGATTCAGAACAGCAAAGCATGTAAATCATAACCAAGTTATTTCATTATTGGCTCTGTTTAATTAACTAAGATCTGTGGATGTTGATGGACTTAGCTGCTTGGAGGCTGCGCTACTTGAAATACTGGCATTTCAAATGATGCTATATAAATATGGTGACCTTCCATTTAACCCAATTTTGTTAGGTTTGTAAGCAACATTTCTTCTTTTCTTCTTTGTCAGGAAAATGACAGCTTCATGATATAATTCCAAAATAAGGCTTGGGGGAATGGGTTGATCGTCACTGTTGTAGTGTTTAGACAGCTAGCTTAAGGAATTTGACCTCAGTAACAAAAAAATTGCTCTCTGTTAGCAGTTTATAGATTAGAAGGATAAAAAAGAGGAGTTGTTGAATTAGTAATAAAATCACATGGCATATGGCCAGCTGAGCAATAAGCCCTTTGCTTGCAATATCTAAGAAAGATACGGGATCATCAATTCATCAGAAGTGTTGTAAAGACAAATAAAGCCTGGCAATTCTTTGAAGTCAAGAGCAAATGAAAACAACCACATATTATCAAGGAAGGATTGACTTTCATCATCGGCAATTAATGTAAGGGTATCTAAACCCAATGATTGGTGTTTGAAATCAAAATTAAACTGTCAGCCAATTGGCTGTTAACATTAAAGTAGAAGGAACTCTTGAAATTTGATATACAACAATATCCATCTCATTTTATGAAATAGAAATGGCATAGCCCACAGGGTTCCACCACAAAACCGTGGTAGACTAAAGCGTGTGTGACTAAAGCGCGGTGACAAAACCGCACCGTCAAAACCGCGCGACAACAGCGCGCCGACAACAGCGCGCCGACAGAAGCGCACTGTAACATAACCCTAAAAATAACCCTAAACCTAACCCTAAACCTAACGCTAAACCTACCCTAAACCTAAACCTAACCCTAAACCTTACCTTAAGTTAAATCGCGCTTCTGTCAGCACGCTGTTGTCGGCGCGCTGTTGTCGGCACGCTTTTGACATCGCGGTTTTAGCGCCGCAGTGTTGTCGGCGCGCTTTTGACGTTCGCGGTTATGTCGTGCCACGAGCCCACAGACTCCTTGGGAAGACGCATTCTGCCTCTTTTATTAGTGAAATGCAGTTCACCCTTTTTCTACAATTCAGACCTGTCCCAAAATGACTCTGAGAAAAAACTAAAAAGAATAAGGCATGTGCAGATCTGGGGAAATAAAACAGTCATTTCATAAATGCATGGCACAACATAGGAGAACAAACCCATCAGGACTAGATTCAGCAGTCCATTTGCATTTAAAAGACAAAGGGCACTCTTTTGAAGACAGCAAAGTCCACCTTTTGGACAAAGAGTCCCGTTGGTTTGAAAGAGAGGTCAAAGAGACCATGTATGTCAAAATTGAACAGACCTCTCTCAACAGAGGGGGAGGGATACAACATCATTTATCTCCAATCTACAATTGTCCTTTCAACTGTTCCAAAAAGGCTTCACAGCCATTTACACCACTCAGGTGATCCTGATGACACAGATAAACCTCCAGGTGATCTTAATGACTTACTAAAAGAATAGAAATGACCAGCTGTCTGTAAGGAGTATAAATATTTCTATTCCCTACTATCTAGTCAGAGCTGAAGAAGCTTCTTGGATGATAAGCAAAATGTCTTCAAAGAAAAAGAAAAACCAGAAAGCCCAGTTGCCTCTTGAAAAAATACCTTTGGGACAACCATGAGCTGGATGACTGAGAATCTCCTTAGACATAATGAGGAGCAATTAGTTTGAAAAGAATTCCACCATTCATGGGTATGGAGCTCAAAACACATGGTTGTGCCACAAAACAGCACAAAATGTTCAGCTGGGAATAAAATAGAATTGGTTTCACTTGTTTGTTTATTAAATTTATATGCTTCCCACCTCACTTCCCAAGGAACTCTGGGTTTTGGAGTGTTCAATTGAGCCAGTGGTGGAATTCATTTTTTTTTTACTACGGGTTCTGTGGGCATGGCTTGGTGGGCATGGCATGGCTTGGCGGCTTGGCAGGGGAAGGATTCTGTAAAATCTCCAGTTCCATCCCACTCCAGAGGAAGGTTACTGCAAAATCCCCATTTCCTCCTGATCAGCTGGGACTCGGGAGGCGGAGAATAGATAGGGTGGGGCCAGTGGGAGGTGGTATTTCCCGGTTCTATGAACTACTCAAAATTTCTGCTACCGGTTTTCCAGAACTGGTCAGAACCTGGTGAATATCACCTCTGAATTGAGCCCACTTTTTTACATTGGTTAGAGACTTTTTTGTAGCAGTAATTCAACATTTAATAAGAGGCTTGAACTAATAAATCAATGTTGGACAAATGGTTGGTTTTTTAAAAAATGACCCTATAATCTCTTGGATCGGGGTGGAGTCAGGGCGACTGAATGGAGCTTGAGCCTTTACTGGCTGCATACTCTTTCTGATGCCTATGAGGAGTTTGCAGCAGATACCATATTTTTCAGAGTATAAGACACACCTTTTTTCCTCAAAAAAGAGGCTGAAAATCTGGGTGCGTCTTTTACTCCGAATACAGCATTTTTTTGCCTCCCAAAACCCCACCCCTTCATCAAGTGCATACTCTTATGGAGACTTTCAGAGAGCTGGGGGCTGGGAAGGGCAGAAAGGAGCAAAAAAGACGCCATCCCCCCTTCCCCCAGCAGCTTTCTATAAGCCTCCATAAGGCTATGCATGCAATTTTTTTGACAAAAAATGAGCTGTTTTGGGGAGGTTTGCAGAGTGGAAAAACTTTTTTTTCCTTTTGGAAAGTTCTTTAACTGACTGATGAGAATTACATTGATCAAGTGCTGTGCCTGCAGAAACACCTACCTATCTGTATTTCTCTCTATCTTTATTTCTCTCTCTCCTACCTCCCTACTGTATTTCTCTATCGCTCTCTATTTCTCTCTCGCTCTATCCCTTTATCTACCTACCTACTCTCTCCCTCCCTATCTACTCTATCTCTCTTTCTCTATTCCTTTATGTACCTAACTACTCTCTCTCCATACATATCTACTGTATTTCTCTCTCTATTTCTCTCTCTTTCCTCTATCTACCAACTTACCTACTCTCTCTCCCTATCTATCTACTGTATTTCTCTCTCTCTTTCTATTTCTCTCTATCCCTCTACCTATCTACCTACCTACACTCTCTATCTCTCTCTATTTCTCTCTCTCTCTCTCCCTTTATCTCCTACCTACCCCCTCTCTCCCTACCAACCTACTGTATTTCTCTCATTCTCTCCCTGTTTATCCCTCTATCTACCTACCTACTTTTTTAAAAAAAATGCCTCTTCAATACCTTGGTGCGTCTTATACTCCGGTGTGTCTTATACTCCGAAAAATGTGGTAAGTACTCATTGTATCCCTAGAGATAAATACTGTAACTGCCGCTACCTAGGATCAAACTCATAGTCTCCCGATTGTGAGGTGAGAGATCAACCTCTAGGGCACCACACTGCTCAATGTTGGCCAAGTGATACTGACTGAAAATATGTTGAGAAATATATGTGGTGATATAATTATGGTCAATTATTGTCACAGATATTATTTAAATTTATTCTATAGTGATTATTTGGGCTGTTCAATATTGTACCAGGCACACTGAAGGACATAATTTTAGCAGACTGTGTATTACTACTACTTAGCTTTATATGTCAAGCTCAGTGGTTTAGATAATAGCAATCATATAATTTTTCTTTCAAAAAAAAAAAAAAAACCAGCAGCATCCTCAATCATGAATGGAATGTAAATGCAACAGTGAAAAAGTTAATTCACCATATCAAAGAAATAAACACTTTGTATACTGACATTCTCTAGAACTAGACTGTGCGTATGTGTAAGTGTGTGTGTACAATCCAGCATAACTCTGGAATGCCTCAAGCAATTTCAACCAAATTTGGTACACACATGATTTACTCTCTGGAAACAAATTCTGTGGGGTAAGACACCCCTAACACCCCTTGGGGTATGTGTTCTATTAAGATACAGCCTGTTGTGCCTTAAAATGGATTCTACTGTACTGCCGTAAAATGGATTCTACTGTACAGTGCAGTGGAGTTGCCATGGTAATGGTTTCCCAGTACTCCACAAGGGGGCGCCCGCTTGTAAGGGGGGAAATCCAACATTAGAAATTACATTTGGTCTAGACATTTTCAACACGGTGGTATCATTTTTCTTGAAGCTTCTGGGAGCACAGGAAAAACATTTTTAACTAATTTAATTGTTGCCAAAATCAGGGCACAGGGAGAAGTTGCTCTTGCCATCGCCTCTTCAGGAATTGTGACGACAGTAATGGAATGAAGGACGACAGCCCATTTCGCACTTACGCTGCCAGTTATAATTCATTCCTTTTCACGTCTAATACAGGATTGGGATAAATAAATACCCAGGTTATCAGCTAATAGCAGAATAAAATAAAAATACCTGCCAGTTATATCATTTGCTTTCTAGTAGCACAAGTTCTAAGGAAGAATTTCTCAATTATAAAAAGAACATCATTATTATAATTAATGAGAATTGAGATATAAATACTGTACCCTTAATATACAAGGAAACATACTTAAAATCAAGGCTATTTAAAAGTGATGAATATTATTTTAACATGACACAATAATTGGATATGAACCATAGTTTCAATTGTTACCAAAAATTACAAGGGCAAAACCTTTCCTCAACGGAAATTTGGCAGAATCTTATTTCCAATGAAGCTAAAGATAGAGCATTGAAATGAGCTAAGGTGAAAAGAAAGATACTTAGTTTGGAAAAAAAGTTTTGGTTAAATTTTCTTTCTCAAAGCAAAGAGAGATTGCTTATACATCAATATTCACCAGTTTCTCTCTTATGGCCTCTTTATTTTGGGAGAAATCCAAGGCTTGCAAGACTAAGGCAGACAGACAAATGCTGTGTAGTTTTGTCTTAAAAGTTTTTTTCCAACTTGAGTAAAAGACATCCATTAGAATCAAGGATGTCAGGCCCTGGGGGAAGATATTTGAAGCCAGAAACTGATTTTGTTGATCCCCATTTGTGCTTCCATTGCAATAGATTCTGCCTCCACGTGTCAGACAGCGCTAGGTACACAATAAAAGACCACAAATATAACTTTGCTTCCAGCATGAAACAAGCTTTACCCAAGAAGTCTGTCTTTCATAAAGCAGCTTTATGACTGCCTTGCCCTGGAAGGCTCAAATTGTAGAGGTAATATGTAAATCCCCATTGGTAAAAAAAACCCACCTGAAAATTGCAGCCATACATTTCTGAACCGAGTCTCTAATATACTTAATCAAGGCTACCAGAAAGCAACACCAACACAGCTGTATATTTAACTTGCATCTGTCTTAACATCTATCAATCTGCCAGCTATGTTTTGTTAAACATTTAGAAAAAAAAACCCTGGCTTTTGAACTTAGAATAAATATTTTGATACATTATTCTTCAAAGTAGTAAGAGGCAAATGCCTGAAGGACTTTTCAGCTCTACAGTAAATATCAGCATACAACAAAAGAGGTAACCTTTCCATGGGGCGTAACTGGAGGACACAAACTAGGGTCAGAAATTGTTTCAATCAACAAATTAATATAGAAATTAAAGAGAGAGAGAGCCTTAATATCAGGGGTGGGCTGCTGGGGGTTCGCAAGGGTTTGGGCGAAGCTCTAGCGAAGATTCTGAGTTGTTCAGCAAACCCCCAAATCCCATTCCCGGCTGGCCCTTCCCACCCCTCCCAGGAGTCTCCACGTGGCCCATTCATCATGCCAGGTAAGTACAGGGTCTGCACAGAGGCTCGGTGAGGGGAAAAAACAGGCCTACCGGAAGTTCGGAAACGGACCTGTTTCCAGCCTCTGGGGAAGCAGTATTCGCCCTCCCTGAGGCTCGAGGAAAGCCTCCGGAGCCTGTGGAGTGAAAAACGGACCTACCAGAAATTCCGGAAATGGGCCTGTTTCTGGCCTCCAGAAGGCCTCCATAGTCTGGGGGAAAGCAGTTTTCGCCCTCCCAGAGGTTCGATGAAAGCCTCTGGAGCTGGGGAGGGCATAAAATACTCCCACCTGCTGTGGTGCATGAGGCTAACAAGGTCATGCCCACCATGGTCATGCCCACCCAGCAATGGGGCAGCAAATTTGTTGCCGCAATTTTTGAAGCCCACTCCTGCTTAATATATAACTCTGCTTCATCCTGGATTTGGAAAAAACACACATTTTAGATGGCCCTGAGAATATAGGGATCCTTCATACGATCCTTCATATAGATTCATAGTCAGCATAAGAAGCCAGCAATCTATTGTGGAATTTTCAAATTTCCTCCATAATATATTCCTTGAAATTGAGTCAAAGAATAATATAAAATCAGTTAATTCTTTTCTCAGTGGATGTCATGCCATTAGATACTGGTTAAGTTTTAGCCCTTCCTAAAAGTTAGCCTGCACCCCCAGTAATATGTTTTTATTCTATAATACAAAACTTCCAAGAAAGATGCCTTGCACAAAGATTGCTGATTATATTAAGCAGATTGATTAATGTCAACAAAGAAACAATTTTTATCTTGGGAATACATTCTACTGATCCCAGTACAATTTACTTTTGTATGTAATATACGCATATTATAAACCCAAAAGATGTGTGATATTTCAAAAGGTGCTTCAACTCTTTTCAAACTATAGTAGAACACATATTTAAATATTACCTCTGGACAGCCTGATTCCACTTCAGAAACGTGATTGTATATATTCCCTCTTCTTTTACAAATATAGAAATATCTGCTTTTACAATTTTTCACTTCCCAGCGTCCATCCTAGTTAAAAACAATGAGCATAGAATTACAACAGAAAAACAACTGAAATAGCTCAAGTATCTTATTTTTTTCAGAAAGGCTTACTTATTTGTGTGGCCAATAAATTTAAAACAAAAAAATTTCAGGTGCTTTACTCATACTCATAAGAATGAGGGTATTACTAATATCTTTATATCTTCTACAGTCTTCTAATATTTAGTGCATGTGGGCTATGTTTCACAGAGCTTTTAAGTGTATTATAATTTTATTAAAGTAAAAGTTTGTGTAATAATAACTCCAAAAACTAAAATATAAATGTATTATATTTCAGTAGCTTATCTAATTTAAAATTTGTTGACTGCTTTGCATTTCTGCCATATATTGTTCTCAATAATTCATAGAACTATTGGGTAATATCATAGAATATTTATCAAGATATCTCCCAAATCAGAAAAAAAACCATGAGCATTGGCATTTTTTCAAATTACTTTGGAAAAATTCAAATATGCGAGCAAATGAAGGGCTGTGAAAGAAAAGTGCCTGAAATAATGAGTCTGAAAAAGTACAGTTAAATGGAACATGCAAAGGCCTTAGATAATATACTGTAATAGGGAGAAACCAGTGAAATGAGAAATTGATTGCCCTGCATGGAAAAAGATGACTATATTAATAGTTATGGATCAGATATGTGAGATAGCTGTGCAGAGATACTGTTTTGTTACTAATTGTTGTATGCACAAAAATAATTGTTTTATGAGAGTTGTGCTGGCGCAGTGGAGCAGTGGTTAGAATGCAGTATTGCAGGCTAATTCAACTCACTGCCAGGAGTTTGATTCTCACCAGTTCAGGATTGACTCAGCCTTCCATTCTTCTAAGGTGAGTAAAATGAAGACCCACATTGTTGGGGGCAATATGATGACTCTGTAAACCACTTAGAGAGGGATGTAAAGCACTGTGAAGTAGTATATAAGTCTAAGTGCTATTGCTATTGCTATATTGAATATCATCAAATACAGAAGGCTCACAATATTCTGTAATATAGGTAGCACACAGACACACATGTAACACAAGATGCATGACATCCAAACTCGTTCACTGAATTATTTTAAAAAGAAAAAAAACCATACATGTTGCTGAGCCGAAACGCAAATTTGTCCTTTCTTCTGAAGAATATTTGGTTCTTGTTTATTCCAGTAGGTGAAGATTACAGCAGATCCATCAGACCACTCAAACTCAACAGGAGTCTTATTACAGCTTAGTCCGATCCAAGTGTCTGTCACATTTTCTACAGAAGATAAACAAGTGCATCTTAATACAAATCTGCTTTTTGAAAAAGTAGATAATATTTGACTAATAGCATATTTTTAAAAAGCTGTACACACTTTAACTAAGCTTAGCAATAGTTGGTGATAGCACTATGGCTGAATCTGGAAAAAAATGAGACTGCAAAAAGAGAATTTGAAAATGACCCTGAGACCATATGTTGTTCATCCCTTCTGTCCTATAGATTCATGATATTGTAAATATTTTTCTTGACTACTCATCATTATACGGGTTCTCCTGTATCTTGTCAAAGTTCAATAGCATTCCAAACATATACTCCCAAAATGCCCATTGCAAACAAGGGCTTTGTAGTATATTCTCACTGTTTTTTTTTTAATAGCAGCTATTAATAAAAAAAAAAACCAGAATAACAGTTGGAAAGGACCTTGGAGGTCTTCTAGTCCAAAGTCCTGCTCAGGCAGGAAACCCTATACCACTGTTCTGAATAACATAAAGACACCATGGCTTGTAATTATTTTATGAACTACCTAGCCCACCTTGCTTTGAGTCTATCAAAACCATTGAGACATTATTATACTCACTAGAGGTCATTTCTATCAAATTATTTTTTCTTACTCTTGTTTCCAAAAATGACATTGCAAAAAAACTTAAGGATTGATAAACTGTGTTTCACCAGATGTTGATCTGCAGTTCCCAGTATCCCTCATTATTGGTTATGTTAACTGGTCCTTATGAAAGCTGTGTTTCTGCAACATCTGGAGGTCCACAATTTCCTTACCTTTGCAAGTGATTCAAGCTGAGATGTAAATGTGATACATTAAAAACAAATATCCAAGGTGCTGGTTATATTAATATGTCCACTAGAAATAAATGGAATGTTATGATTGTGCATCAGTTGTCCTGGGGCTTTTCAATGACAGCTCTATATTTTGGTACTAATCTTATAATGGATAATACTTTACACAACCCATTACTCGAAGTTTAACTGATCATGATCTAGCATCATGTTCTCAAGGGGTTATCATCCACAATTCAAGCCATCTTCCTCAACATCAAGTCTTTTCCTATTGTTACTTTTGAGAATTGGAGAGCCAGGGATGGTGTAGAGCAGTTGGGAATTTTCCATTGTGATCCCATCAACTTACAAGGCTGCTATTCCTGAACTTTACAAAGCTGTCTAATGATACTAACTTTTGAACCTTGAAGAAAAGTTCCAAAATAACTTCAGCAAGATTCTAGTATTGTAGTTCAAGTTAAAAAAAAAAAACAACCCTCTTAAGAGCTGCTTTAAAAATGCAAACTGCCTATATTGTAAGACAATGTTCAGTATCAACTAATTATAAAAATTTACCGTATTCAAGTAGGTTAATAAGCATCTCTATATCAGCCAAAGAGGTTATGCTAATGAGTGTGCTATTATCATCCTGGCAGGAGAAAAATGCTTCATTCCAGTTCCTTTCTTCTTTATGAAGTTTATAGCAGTAATTATTATATGGATACCAATTACTGTCACAGTCAGTAGGATAAAATTTCCAGGAATCTTTTAATTAAAACATATAAAAAAACAGCTATATTAACAAACTGAATAATCTCTTACTTTTATATAATTTTATTTCACATATAGTATGTGAGAACATTAGCTTTTTCACATTATTTTCTATTTTTCTTTACAATAATAAAATGTATTAATATATAAAATACAAGAGCAAAAGTGTTATAAAATCAGAAAAAGAATGTGCAATTACACAAATAAAAACTGCAAAATAATCATTCAGCAATTTGATCTTTATGAAGTTTCATCACACTGACTTGATCTACGCTCTGTAGGTAATGAACCAATTGAAACTTGATTACGACTGACTGGCAGACCTTCCAAATCTTTTGTCATTATCATTCAATCACAAGTACATTTACAAAACATATTTAGTGAAAATTTGTTTAGATATGTGCATTATGAATAACAATGAAAAAATACACTTTTAAATGCAAATTAAAAGCCAGAACAAGAAATAAGGTTGTAATATTTGAACAATACTATTAACCTGCCTGATAATATAGTATGTAATTCACAAACATTTATATAACAGTAAATTCATCTAGCCTTTAACATATATATTTTTTAAAAAACCATAGGCTTACCTATAAGTCATACTGGATTCTGTGAACTGAAAAGTAAGTCCAAATTGCAAGTTTGGATAATACTTTTGTTAAACTTAAGTGGTCTTTATAGTAATCATATATTTAAATGAACATTTTAAATTCACTTCATATGAAATGAGGGTGGATTATGAGTAAATATATCATATGCTTCAAAACAAGACCAAATATTGTTCTAAATTTATATTAGGGAAATTATCTACATATTTATGTATGTATGTAAAAACCAAGATTCTCCCTGAGAAAACAATAAAATTGTGTATGATCACGAAGTGATATTTCTTGGTTTAAATTTTATTTTTTGAATGGTTGCCATTAACATCTATAGAGCCAGGAATACAGAATAGCCAGTCAAAAAGGATTTTTTTGAGGTAAATAAAAACAACAACAATATTTATCTAGTTGAGAGGCGGGGCCTGACGTCACTATGACACGACATGCAATCTTGAGGCTATAGGATTGCTGTCGATCTCTCTGTTGCTGGACGATCCTTTTGGATCTAAACCGTTCTGAAGGAATGGTCCTGCTGATCTCAGGGGCATCACAAAGCCTCTGATTGATCCAGGAAAAAGCTCTTTTTGCTGGCTACAACAGAAGCAGCCAAAATGGCTGCAGAAGGTTGGGACAGACCCTTGAAACGGAAGCAGAATAGGAGAGACAGTGCGTCGAAATGGTGAGAAAAATCCTTATTATTAGAGAAGAGAAAACCCAAAAGACTTAGAGTTAAAATAAAATTGAAGACAGAAGGAAGCAAGCTGCGAATTAATGCTGGTTTAAAACAATCGTGTTATTTTTTTCACTTTAACTTTGTTTGTTTTCTATGGATGGACTTTTTACAAATGCCTTTTACTTTTAAACTGGACTGGTCTTTTTTTTCCCTTCTTCCTCTATACTTTTTCCATTTTTTGTATTTGTGGATTAAAAGTTTCTTCCCTCGCAAGCCTCGGCAGGATCATAATCTTTAAACTTTTTTTTCTTCTCTTCCGGAGTTCGGAGCTTAAAAAGAGAGGCAAAAACAGAGGGAAAGGATGTAACACTGCCATCTAGAGGCTGGAGGCTTGGCAACATCTGATAATACAAAACTATTGGCTTTGTTTACTGGAAGGGTCAGTGGAAAACATCTTGTTTATACAGGTGTTTCTTTGAAGGAAAGAGAAAGATTTGACCTGAAAAACTTTACTGAATTTGTTTGAAACCTAGCAAAAGCCTTGGATGTTTTCGTGGCAGTGTTTATAACCTGGAAAAACGGCTCAATATGAAGAAGAAAAGGGACTAACATTGCAAAGAATTATGCTAGAAATTCAAAAAGTCTTAATAATCACAGAGAGAACTGAAAAGAGACTTGAAATTATAGATCAAAATACAGAAAGTACGGAGGGAAGAGTTGAGAATACTTATAAAACAACGATGAAATTTGAGGACAGAGTTCAAAAAACCAGAGAGACATATGAAAGTGATAAGAAAATTGTTGACACTGACAGCAAATCGAGAGTAGAGGGAAATGATAAGTGCGAAATACGGAAAGGAGAGATCGATGAACTGGAACTCTATCAGATATCAAAATATAGATGAAGAAAGGGGAGAAAATTTGGCAGAAACAATGAGAGTAATTTTGGCAGAAGCACCAGCGATAACAAAAGTCAAGCTGATGAAAGGAACAGATAGAGGGTTTCAAATCTTTATAAGATATGCAATGAATAACAAATTGTCAAGAGAAGTCCACATAATACTTATCAAGAAAACACTTAGAATACAGATTCTACAAATGGCAAGAGATATTGGATTGCACTATTTCTGGAAGGATACAGGATGATGAAATGAAATGTGACAATAAAATTTAGTTAAATGTAGTTAAATTTTGAGTACTATGTATAAGACAAAGTAATAATAGCTATAGTCAAATAAATGATCAATAATAATAATAAAACATTTACATATACTAGATTAATAATATGAAATTTTATACAAACTGTAAGTGAGGATGATGGAGATGATGTTGAAAAACCTTTTTATAAAAGATAAATAATTCTATATAGAATAGAATATAAAGATGTAATATCATTGGATGATTTCAGGATGATGTAATGAAAAGCCATAATATAAATTTACTTCAAATTTAATATGTTTCATATAAAAAGGATGTAATAATAGTTATACTTAATTGTTAATATACATGTATACAAATTGTTATAATTTAACAATTATAACAATTTGTATACATGTATATTAGATTGATGATACTAATAATGGAAAAACCATGGACTTGAAAATTATTAGAGAATGTTATCAATGCTAAAATAATAGCATAGAATAGGATATAAAAATTATTTGGTTGGATATATTGAAGATGATATAATGAATCATTATAATATAAATGGATACATATTTAGAATGCCTTGTTTAAAATGGAGAAATAATAGTGATAATCAAAAAAATGAAGTATAATAATAATGTATACAAAGATATTTGATTGACATTAAGTGATTTTTGATAAAGCTCAAATGATGACTATGGAAAGGATGCAGAAAGACCTTATAACCAATCGACATTCTGTATGCAGTTGAAGAGGTTTTTATGTTACATGTTTTGTGTGTTTGTTTGAAAATTAAAAAAATATTAAAAAATAATACTTATCTAGTTATTATTTTTGCAGCTGTTTGGTTATGCAATATCATTTAGTTCCCCGAAAATAAGATAATAAAATTGCTGAGATTAAACTTCACAAGGTTTGATAGTTTTACATGAAATCTTATCAGAGTTTTCAGTCCCCCCCGCTCTAGATACTGGTTTAGGAAATTGTACCTTGGTACCCCCCAAAAAATTTTTTACCTTCAACTTTTTTATTAGTTTATTGAAGTATAAAATACAAAGAAAAAAACATGGAAAAGTAAGAAGAGAGGATGTAAAAAAGAGTTGGTATAGTGTAATGGAAGGGAAAAAAAGGCAACAACTTCCGACTCTCTTTAGCACAGTGAAAGGTAACAACATTACAACAACTTTTTGCTTTTACACAACAATATGTACAAGCCATTTCTATAACAATAAACCTGTCTAATTTACAAAAACAGAATCAAAGTTTCTTTTTTTTCTCACCGCAAACACAAAATCCAGAAGCAATTTCAAACTAGAGACAAAATTAAATATAATTTCTTATTTGGCTCCCCCCTCTGGATACTAATTTAGGAAATTGTACATTGGAACCCCAATTTTTTTTTAAAATAAAAGATGGACAGGCCAACATTATGTCTTTTTTCCTCCATGGGCTATACTTAATATTAAGCAATTCCTAAATTACAATCAACTAATTTTAAAAATGAGGGAATTCATTTACTTGGAAATTTCAATATATTTCCATGAGAGTATTATTTCATTTCTCAATATACAAACATATACACATATAAATCAACTGCAACATTCACTCTGCAGAATGAGTACCTCTTTGTTGAGCCAAACATACAAAAATGCTTAGCAAAGCTGACTACTCTTTATGGATTTCCATTAAGAAGCTCAGACTGCTGGTATATTTCCTTTATGTGGAATCCATAAGTAACTCTGTATATTTCACTGGAGTTTAAGTAATATAAAAATGAGTTATTTATTTCTGAAATCTACCAGACTAGATGGAAAGAAAATCTTTTGGCAACATTCATTTCTGATTGTAAAAAGTATGTTTATGCCTCCAAAATGGCACAAGAGAATCCTTAGATGTTCCACCAGCATCAATGTTTATTTCATTAATTTAAAAATAAGGGGGCGATACTCTGTACTTCTATTATTTCTTTGCACCCCAGGCATAAATATCAGATATCAAACTGTCTAAATCCCATCATGTAATAATGCATAATAGAATTTCATTTTATTACAAATAGAATTAGAGAATAAAATCACAATAGATTGATAGTGGTAACCTACCAATTGCTTCATGGTCAGTAGCATTTAAGTATTTTTTGCATATGTATGGTAGTCCAGATTCACATGCGTAACTTGGCCA
The DNA here is from genome assembly GCF_009769535.1 of Thamnophis elegans. NCBI lineage: Eukaryota > Metazoa > Chordata > Lepidosauria > Squamata > Natricidae > Thamnophis > Thamnophis elegans. The sequence goes on along the minus strand of NC_045541.1, from coordinate 32,851,943 downwards.
ATCATTTTGTATTTTTAAGTTAAAAGCTTTACAGCGAGGTGCTCCTAGAGATCTGTCAATGGGATCTGCAAACAGAGTTTTATAATAATTTATATCTTTACAAAATACTCAGAGAAAATACCATAGTGACAGGAAAAAGTCTATTACTTTTAGCCCCCATTGACAGGGGACTCTCAAGTAGTAACATGTTTTTCTGTGCATAGAACACACAGTCATCACACCATCCCTCAGGTGTTCTTACAATATACATTCAGATTTCTTGGGTGATGACACATGGAAGAGTGATTCAAGAGTTCTGGTATTACTAGTCATTGCCAAACCATGTTGTCTAGAACAATATATATATATATATATATATATACGCCTGTAGCTGTAGCAACTTCCAAATCAACTATGGGTTCAACTTTTGATAATAGATTGATATCAAAACAGAATTATTGACAACTACTAAAGTAGTCAATTCTTAGCTTATTCTATGAAGGTTGAACGGAATGGGACCACTCATCAAGGCCAACTCACTGTGGGTCAACTCACCATAACCAACTTGTCACAGAACAATTCAATTCAATTATTTAAAATAATTTTAAAAAATATTTTAATTTTTGTCATTTACATTTAATTTTGCCTGTCCTTCGATATAACCACAACTCTTGTCCCTCAGTGAGTTGGTGTGGCGAGTTGGCCACAGCAGGTTGCCTGCAGTGAGTTGGCCACAGCAAGTTTTTGTAGACTTTAATTTTAAAGGTCAAATGCACAATGCCTATGGCAGTGATGGCGAACCTTTTTGGCATTGAGTGCCCAAACTGGAACTTGCTTAGAGCGCCAGAAATCTGAAGACCAGCTAGCTGGCATGCCAGCCAGCTGGTCTTTGGATTTCCAGCACATGCCAGTGAATGCATGTCTGTTTTTTTACTGTTTTTTGGGCCAGTTTCAGGCCAGTTTTTTGGGGGATTTTTCAGGCATTTCTCAGGCCATTTTTCAGGCTGAAAAACGCCCGAAAGACAGTCTGAAAAGGGCCCAGAAAGGGGCCTGAAAAGCGCCAAAAATGGCCTGTGTTTTGGTCATTTGTCGCGCCATTTTCAGGCCATTTTCCGGTGCCCACAAAGACCAGCTGGTGACGGCACACGTGCCCACAGAGAGGACTCTATGTGCCACCTCTGGCATGCGTGCCATAGGTTCGCTATCATGGGCCTATGGTATGGACATGTTGCTCTAGAAAATCTATGAACCTAACTTTTGCATTTTTTTTCTTCCATTCAGTCATGTCTGATTATTTGAGACTGCCTAGACTAGTCTTTCCATTTTTCTAGGTAAAACTTTTCAGAAGTGGTTTGCCATTGTCTCCTTCCTAGGGCTGAGAGTGTGTGACTGGCCCAAAGTTTTGAGCCTGAGGAGGGACTAGAACCGAGTCTCCTCAGATAACAAACTGCATATCTCTCTTGCATATTAGCCTGCCTTTTAAAATCACATTCAGGGAATAATCTGTTTGCCACGCATAGAGAAAGTGACAAAAGTTTCAAATTAGAAGTCATAGTATGAATTCAATAAAATCTTCCATCCTGCCCTCTCATAGCTCATGTTTATTTTGTGGACTATAATTCAAAGACTGTATGTGGCCTTAATTATTCAATAATACTGAATAATTCATAATACACCATTTTGTTGAACACATATAGCACATCCAATTTTTCAAGAACAGTAAAAACGTTCCTCTTTAGCATGTTAAGATATGCAAATATTCTACTTTCTAACCCTGCTATTTTATATGTTCTAAGAAAGAAGTATTCATATTTAAGACTATGCAGTGCTCTAGTTATGTCTGTAGCATTCCTTTCATTGGCATTTTGTACTCAAAACTGTGGCAGGGAGGCAAGTGGCAAGATATTATGAGATAGGTCTTTGAAAAGAGAAAGAAAAAAAAATTATTAGACACCTTGTCTAAAGTAACAATATCAACCCATTAGGTGGAATTTGTGAGACATTTGCCTCTCTTCAGAAAGCAGCCATTTCCCCCTATAATAGACAGAACTAATTGGCTGATTCTCTCAGTCTATAACAGGGATATACAACCCACAGGGCTTAGACTGGCACCAGTCTATGGCCTGCCAGGAAGAAAGCAGCACAAGTAAGTGAAGCCCCATCTGTGCACACACAGGATCCAGGCACTTGCAAAGCCATATTCCCCTCCAGTCCACAGAAAAACTGTCCTACACAGAAGTGGTCCCTGGCACCTACAATGTTGGGGTCCCCTGATCTTATAGTTTTGCTAATCCCTCTCTGAATAGTACATTGCCAGCTGATTACTAAGTTGCAATAGATATACATAACAGTACTGTAATAAATCTAAGTGGTACCCATTTGCCAGTTCATTAAAGCCAGAGGTGCACCATCTGACCAATGCCAGCCAGCAGTTTCATCCAGTTGATTTAAGCCTGTCCATACCATAGTTTCTTTTGTGTTCAGTTGATCTGTAAAATATATTAAACACTCATAAACAGATTGTCATTCAGCTACCATCACAGTTTACTCTCAATAATGCAAGTTGTGAATGTTTAAACCAATGGAATGCAAGGATCTCCCTTGCCAAGTGAGATTTCTGCAGCAGATGTAGAAGTCAGCAATCTATAATTACTGTTTTCAGAAAACATGTGGATTGCTTCTTCCTTTCTCCTACTCTCTTTACCATGTCAACTGTGCAATAAAGAAATAGAAATGAGCCAGAGCAGGGAACTGCAGATGATTTCAAAAGAATTGTTTATTTCATGGACTTCAAGAGTTGAAAAGCAGTCATTTAAGCAGAGCTGCTCCAGCCAAAAAAGGACAAGCCCTTTTCTCCATTTTAGCATGCAGAACTAATGTATCCCAGGCAGCTGTACTCAATATTTTTCTTCTAAATCAGTGTTCTTCACTTTTTCAAACTTGGCTACTTTAAGATGTGTGGACTTCAATTTCACACAATTCCAAAATTAAATTCTCAGACTACTCCAGACACCATGCTGTTTGGGGAATTTGGTGAACTGAAGTCCATATATGTTCAGGTATACAAGTATGAAAAACACTCTTCTAATTTTTTCCCAGAATGTAATCCACATGTCCATAATCCAGAATGTAATCCAGAAAAAAAGACTCATAGAAGGCCAAAAGATTTAGAGGTGACCAAGTAAAGCGAAATGGGTAACTTCCCATTAAAAATCTACTGTTTTCAGCTCCAAATAAGCTGCTGTTGAGGAAACTGTCTGGAAAATGGAAAAAAAAGGATGGGAAATCGGTTGAGAAAATTAAGAAAATGCAATATGTCCTTTTGGATCAACTAGCAATTAAGACTACAGCCCCAGTGGATCACAGAAGCTTGTTAGACAAATACGGTACATGTGTCCCCTTCAACCAAAAAATTTCCATAACCACACCAACGGATTGCAGGAAAAAAGAATTTGCAAATCTAAAAGTCTCCGTTGCTCATTCATGCAGTGTTAAATTTTGGGGTTTTTTTAACCTGATGCCAGAGGTTAAAAAACTCTCTTGAGAGGACGCATTTCGAAGTTCCCAATTACTTTCCAAGCTGACTGTTTGGTAAACACTAATTTAGTGTTATTCATGAACTCAACCAATGAGATTACCTAAAACAGGAATCAGAATAATTGGGCTTCCTTGAAAATGCTTATATTCCAGACTTCACTTAGACTTTTAAACTTACCAATTAGACCACCAATATACTTCTGTTCTCTCATATCTGTGATACTTAACAGATCTGCTCCTTGTCCCTGACAAGAGACACGTGCCTCATTCCAGGAGAGAACAGAAAGAAGATTGATCTGGTAACAAATATGAGTATCTGCATTTATCTTCCAAAAAATATCACAGCCAGACCCTGGGTAGAAAAGACAGCATGATATTACAAAGTCATTAAGAAATATAACACTCCTAATGTAACGATCTAAATTAATTAACACCTAGTGGAAAAGTGGAAATGCTATAATGATATTACTATGAAGATACTTTCCATATTATTTTTTTTAATATAACTTTTTTTGTCTTATCACTGTATAAAATGCAAAGAAAAGTATAAATAGGAAAGTAAGTAAAGGAAAAGAGGGAGAAAGAAAATATGAGGAACAAGAGCAGAAAGAAATGGCATTGACTCCTGACTCTTTAACACAGTACAAGAAAACAACATTACAACCTCAATTTTTTTCTTTTACACATTGGTATATAAGTAGCCATTTCTATAACAATAAATCTATCTGATCAGAAAAATAAAAGTCAGTTTCATTTTTTTTCATCACAAGCACAAAATTCAGAAGTGATATCCAAATAAAAAACAAATTCTTATTTATGAATAGAACAATCAATTTAGCCATTATTACTTTATCTTCCTTGCTGTTAAAATATGTATTTCTATTTCCACTTAATTTTTACAAATGACCACCATTTATATTAATAAAATTCACTTTATTTCTTTAAGATCCTGTAACCTTAAAGAGAAAATATTTTTTTATCCATTTTAAGGCACTAAGCTTTTCTAAAATTAAAACATTCTAATACATCTTTTTAAAAATTGCTCTTAGCGTACATCCTTCCCTGGGCATGTAGTCAGTTGGCCATCTTTTCATCAGAAGTTAACATCTGAGCATATTTTCCATAGTCTGATGTCAAAAATAAGTTGGGAAATAGGATGTACTCTGAAATTCAAAATTATCCTCCTACCTCAAATAATTTTTAATAATAATACCAGTGAATAATACAATTTAACAATTCAGCAAACAGTATTTTGAACTGGTAATTAGGAAATATACATCTCCACCATGCAACTACCATTCCAGTTATTAGTCTAATGTCCTCAGGCCAATGCATATATCATCGCTATAAACAAATAAAGAAGTGTATGAATTACTACATTACCAGAATTTGGACACAATCCCCATTTTTCATCTTGTTCATAGTGGCTTGTTGTGGCACACCAAGGATATCCATCTTCTCTGAAATCTCTGATACATTCATAATGCCATTTATTATTGTATTTAAATGGAAAAACACAAGGCAAACCAAGAGAATTTCCCAACAGGGTATACATTTCTGAATGGAAGAAAATACTGCTGATACATCATTTGGAAAGAAAATTGAAAAGGTATAAAAACCTTTAATGGATATTCCCCCCCCCCCAAAAAAAAAACCCCTGATATCATAATAGTTTTGTGATTTGCCACAATAAATGTACTTTCACAGAAAGGAAGGACTCTGCTCTATTAATTTTTAATAAGGCTTACATTATGATAGCAACAACATGATTTGCACTTGGTAATTTTTATAATAGCATTTGCCCTCCGTCAGTTAATAAAACTGTCCAAAGGAGAAGCCATACAAGCCTGCTGCAGTAGCAACATCTTAAAGTCTAACAACTTCATTGCTATATAAGCCTATTGCTATGTAATTAATATATTTGCTATTTGTATTTTTGCAAGTTCAGGACGTGTGATATTCATGGATTTATAAGTACAGTACAAATTGCCTTTACTGAGTTCTCAAGTCAAGCACTTCAATTAGAATATTTCTCAAGTAAAACAAACTGAGCAAGAATGGTTCATTACTATATTTTCAAGCCAGACATAAAGTTTAAAAGTCATTCCCATGTTATTGTTTTCATACTATGGAATTTTTTTACATGTAAGCCTTAAGAAGGACATGCAAGATGTGTCTTCTTGTATCATTACGCTGAATCCTAGGATGGCTATGGATTTTGTAATTCACCAGGTTTCTTGATAACTTAACTAAGATGAAAGATAAAGCTGATCCATAAAGATATGTAGAATTGACCTAAAAAGCCCCACATTGCACTGACAGGACTCTTTCCTTCTGCCATATACCTCAACACTGTATAATCGCAGAAAATCCAAGCAGCTAGGTAATGTTATTGTGGGCTAATTATTGGCCCTTCCATATTACTAATCATGGAAGTTATAAATCTAACCAATTCACATATTAACTCTACAACCCATTATAGATCCCTATGTGAATTGAGCCTCCTCAAGCTTCACAACTTGCCTCCTGCTTTGCTCCTCTCATGTAACCAAAAGGGCGCTGCTCAGGAGAGTCCAAGCAAGGGACATACCCAGATTTTCAATTCAGCTAGCCCAGTTCTAGACGCGCTTTAAGTTTCTCTTTATTTAGTTTAGTAACCAAGAAGAGTAAGCCAGAATTCACATCTGCTTTATCCCGTGGCTTATTTCTGACCTGTTGAGCAACTAAATAGGCTTTATTTTATTCCATGAATGTTGATTCACATGGAAGAAATTTCACAAAATATCTACTGATCTGCCAGGCCTTGGAAATATGAACGATCATCATGTAAAAGCAGCAGTGAAATTCAATTTTTTTACTACCGGTTCTGTGGGTGTGGCTTGGTGGGCGTGGCAGGGGAATGATACTGCAAAATGTCCATTCCCACCCCACTCCAGGAGGATACTGCAAAATGTCCATTCCCACCCCACTCAGGGATCAGTCAGAGGTGGCATTTGCCAGTTCTCCGAACTACTCAAAATTTCCGCTACCGGTTCTCCAGAATCCATCAGAACCTGTTGGATTTCACCCCTGTGTAAAAGGGAAGAAATATGCCAGCACAGTGCATAACATTTCAGATTTTTACGCATTCAAATTCTATGCAGTATAGATTGCTGATACATCCAGCTGATAGCAAACAGAAGTAATTATCTTAATCATATTGCAAGATGCTATTCTTATAACCCTCATATTTCAGAACCACCTGCATTATTAAGGGAAGCACAATTAGGGAAAAAAAATTGTACCTTCAAATGCATGTTCACAAACGTCATCATGTGACATGAACTGTTTCCATCCATAGTTTGAATTTTTTTTAACTACAATAATTTTCCTATTTTCAACTGCTAATCTGTACTGTGATGCCCCAGTAAGTGCCTTTCCATGACATTGCCACCGCAGGAAATACTGGGGGGAGTCACATTGTGTCATTATTAGTGATGGCTCTGGGTTACTGAAGTTGAGTCCAAGGCACATACTTGTGCCTATGTGGAAAAGCTGCTGTTTAGAACCCCATTTCCACAACATGTACTTAGAAACTTGATTGCAGTTTTCAAGAACGAGCTCGGAGGTTTCAGCTGTAATACATGTATTGAAATTCTCACTTTGAATAATAAATATTCCTTTTCCTAGAAGATAGAAAGGTTTGTGTCATGTCATGCATACAGTAGGGAAGAGGTATTATCTAGCTGGTTTGGACCGTTTTGCGAAGAATAGCTCTTAAAGTTTTGCCAGCATTGTAGCTGACCAAAATGTTACTTTTCCCCCCTGCTGTCCCAGTAAGGTGAGTTATCGCAGTGGTCCCCAACCTTTCTATCGCCGCGGACCAGTCAGCCTTTGATAATTTTACCGTGGCCCGCTGAGCGCGTGCAGGGGTGGGGGGGCATTGTTCGCGACGACACATTGATTGTTTATATATCACGTGCATACCAGCGCGGGGCTCTCTTCCCTGGAGCCTTTGCGCACGGCCCAGGAGCTTTTGCGCACGGCCCAGGAGCCTTTGCGCTGCAGCGATCATGTCCCCCGGCCGCTGCAGCGATCATGTCCCCCGGCCGCTGCAGCGATCATGGCCCCCGGCCGCTGCGCGGCCCGGTGCCAGGTACTCCACGGCCCGGCACCGGTCCGCGGACCGGGGGTTGGGGACCACTGAGTTATCGAACCCAGTGGTCCCCAACCTTTGAAGCTTGGCAGCGCAGCGCGGGGGGTGGTGGAACCGGCCTGCGCAAGTCAAGTTGAACATGTATGTACCTATCAGCTGCTTGAGCAATTTGAGCCAGTCATACAGCCCAGTTCCGAACAGGCCAGAGCCTGTTCAGGGGTTGAGACCCCAGATCTAATCACAACAGGAAGGAAAGCTCAGAGGGCATCTGATAAGGGATTGGGGGTACATGGCAAAGCAAAGCTGGAATCTTGACAGGATGCACTCTGGGCTCTCCAGAGAACCAGCTGCTCCAGGCATAAATGGAAAAATATTAAGTCTGACCTTACTTCTAATTTTATTGAAAACTTTGGAACTCAAGCATACAATTAACTTCTATTAGTTCTTTCTTTAATAAAATTTTATATACAGATAGTCCCCAAATTGCAGCCATTCTTTGACCATTCAAAGTTAGAACCACACTGAAAAAGAACTGAAGTATTACTGTTTTTCACATCCATGAAACAAGGATAATCAAGTTGATAGGCTTGGGACAGCTTTGGAATTTTGAGAATATTACAATGCTATAGCTATTCAGAAAGCACTAATTTATTTGTAGAAAAACTGAAGAAATTTCTTCTTCTTCTAACCCTCAAATTAGAACCTGCTACCACCCAGTTAAGCCATTCTTTTCCTGGAAATTTTAACAAACTAGAAGTAGTTTTTGACTTACAACAATTCATTTATTTGAAGTTACGACACTGAAAAAACAATGACTTCACACTCACGCATTTCTACAATCACATGATCAAAATTTAGATGCTTGGCTACTGGCATATATTTGTGACAGTTGCAGTGTCCTGACCCTTTTGCTACCTTCTGACAAGCAAAGTCAATGGGAAAGCCAGATTCACTTAACAACTGAGTTACTAACTTAACAATTGCAGTGATTCACCTAACAACTGTGGCAAGAAAGGTTGTAAAATGGGGCAAAATTCATTGAACAACTGTCTGGCTTGGCTCAATTGTACTTGAGGACTCCCTGTACTGGCTTTTAGTCTCTCACTATTTTATTTTTTAAGTCTGTGCAAATCTCACAGGCACTCTTGTAAATAGAGAAGCTAATACCTTGCTTTGCAGTTTAATTGCAGTTTCCAATTAAAATAACAATAGTATCTTAAAGACAATTAAGATCAGGTTGGTGACAAGGGACATGTCCACAGGCATACTGTCTACCCCTAAATAAGCAACATTTACCACATATACAGTATTTTCTAAAATCATTATTTCATTCAAAACCATAATCAAAAGGGGTTTTGTGCAGCATGGCATTTTCACAGCCATCCATACTTAGCTTTCAGCTGGACAAAATTATACTCAGTCTTACTTTAGATTAAGTTTCTTCAGGTATCAAAAATTTCAGGTATGAAGGGAAGACATACATGCTCCACCTTAGAATAGAATAACAAGTTGGAAGGGACCTTGGAGGTCTTCTAGTCCAACCCCCTGCTTAGGCAGGAAACCTACACCACTTCAGACAAATGGTTATCCAATATCTTCTTAAAAACTTCCAGTGTTGGAGCATTCACAACTTCTGGAGGCAAGTTGTTCCACTGATTAATTGTTCTAACCGTCAGGAAATTTATCCTTAGTTCTAAGTTGCTTCTGTCCTTGATTAGTTTCCACCCATTGCTTCTTGTTCTACCCTCAGGTGCTTTGGAGAATAGTTTGACTCCCTCTTCTTTGTGACAACCCCTGAGATATTGGAACAGTGCTATCATGTCTCCCCTAGTCCTTTTCATTAAACTAGACATACCCAGTTCCTGCACCCGTTCTTCATTATGTTTTAGCCTCCAGTCCCCTAATCATTGTTGCTCCTCTCTGCACTCTTTCTAGAGTCTCCACATCTTTTATACATTGTGGCAACCAAAACTGGACGCAGTATTCCAAGTGTGGCCTTATAAAGTGGTATTAACACTTCACGTGATCTTGATTCTATCCTTCTGTTTATGCAGCCTAGAACTCTGTTGGCTTTTTTGGCAGCTGCTGCACACCTTCACCCCTCTATTTCCAAAGCACTCACATTGTCAGGGAAGTACTGAAAATAATCTCAAAATCATTTCAGCAAAATGTGTAAATTACACCTAATCAGAAACCCAACATAGGGTAATCAACTCTCCCTGTCTGAAGATTGGCAGCCTGCAGCTTCCCTTCTCTAGAAGGAGAAAAAGTATGCCTGCCTCCCCTCCATATTGGAATTTTGTATTACCTAGAAAAGAATTGGGAATCAGCTGGCTGGACTTCATCTAGTTTAATAATCCCCCGATATTGTTTCACCTAAAAAGAAAAACACTTTCTCGGAGGAAAAAACTCCCCAACTTCATCTTTTGATACTATAGAAATTGAACAATTCCATACATGCCTGCAGCATTATATGGTTTGCTTTTTCTATTTTAGCAGACATAAATGAACGGGTGCAAGGGTCATTCCCTGGAGGAGGGAAACAAATCTCATGCAGGCAGTCAGAAATTCAGAAATTAAGGCATTTGGGGCTTTCTACCTCAACACTGGAAGTAGCATGTCTCATGCTTAGAACAGATCCAGAGACAGCTGCAAAAGATTTTAAAAGTGTTTATACGAGTGATGTGTTCCGAGTGATGTGTTCTGGAACAATGATACGTTATCAGTAGTAATACAGTTAAGTGCACAGTAAACACAAAAGAGAGTTTGAGACACACTGTAGCTTAAAGCAAACAAAATAATATTCCCTCACATGAGAATTTGCCTGGGAAATGTTAGGATGCACAGCCACATATAAGCAGATAACTGCACATGCTGGCTGCATGCATAAAGCAGAGTTAACATTGGGAATTGGCAACTCACTTTGTGGGACTGAAGCACAAACTTGAAGAGCTGCTCCTGTGCAACACATCAAGGGCTGAAAAAAGTACAGGTAATCCTCAAGTTACAACCCCAATTGAGCCCAAAATCTATGTTGCTAAACTGAGAAATTTGTTAAATGAGTTTTCCCCATTTGATGAATTTTCTTGCGGCATTTCTTTAGTGAATCTCTGCAGTTGTTAAATTAGTAAGGTTGTTATGTGACTCTGGTTTCCCCACTGACTTGGCTTGTCAGAAAGTCGCAAAAGGAAAATCACATGACCCCAGGACACTGCAACCCTCATAAATGTGAATCAGTTGTCAAGCATCCAAATACAAATCACATGACCATGGGAATGCTGCAATGGTCACAAGTGTGAAAAATGGCCATAAGTCACTTTTTCAGTGCCCTTGTAATTTTGAATGCTCACTAAATAAACTGTTGTAAGTCAAGGACTAACTGTCCTGTAAACTAAAGCCAAATTAGCCAAATTTAGCCCTTCGGTCATGCACTCTGATGGTTAAATGGATTTTAGGTGGTGGAGTCCAGCATAGAGCTAGAACTGACTGATAAGGTCTCTGACCTACGTTTCAACTGGCAGCAGTAGGAAATAAATTCCTCTGGACTTAAATGGGTTTTATTCCCTAACAAATGACCTTTAGGATTTGGCTCCAACTTTTTTCCCCCTTTCCTGGAGTGAGACTCAAGATAAAGCTTTACTCCCCCTAGGGAAATTCTAATGCGCTGCACATAATAAGTTAATAGCAGGAAGGGAATGAATGAGAGAATGAGAGAGAGAGAGAGAAATAAAGAGAGTGAGAGTGAGTGAAAGAGAGTGTGAGAGAGAGAAAGAAATAAAGAAAGAGAGTGAGAGAAAGAGAGTGAGAGAGCCAGCAGCGAAATCTCCCTTAAGGCGGCCGTCCGACCAATGGCTCAGCCGCCCGTCCAACTTACTCAAGAAGTAGGGCAGTTGCTCCTGCGTCAATGCTGCAAGTTCCCTTTCGGCCAAGCAGGAGCAAGCGAGGAGGAACATCACCCCGAGCATTTTCCACCGGGACTTAAAAGGCTCTCGGCCAGCCAGCCTTCGCGGCGAATTGGCGGGGGAATTAACAGCGGCAACCTTGGGGCGAGGAGGAGAGACCCAGAGAGAGAGAAAAACAAAGGGGGCGGCGGAGGGAAAGTTCCTCTTTGCTCTGGGGCCGAGCTGGGAAGGAGATAGGCTGACAGACCTTCCCCCATCGCTGCCCAAGGAAGGAGAGAGGCGTTTCCCAATCCCCTCCCCCGTCCCGGTGAAGGGTTGGGGAGAAAACGCAGGACATCTTCGCTCTCCTAAGAGGGAGGAAGAGGGCAGTCGAGCTTGTGTACCCAAGCTTACAAGTAGGCTTCCCACGGACGCTCCAATCTAGCTAGGTTAACTCTGAACAAACTTCGGAGGGGAAACAAAAAAAAAAAAGACCCCTCTTGGGGATCATGGATCCCTCTTAGTTTTCAGGATCGAGGCGGTAGAGCGCAGGAGCCGAAAGAGATGGGGCCTTTTAGTCTAGAGCCCTGCAGCCATCCTGTTCGTCATTATCACAGAGCTCGGCAGTTCTAGGAAAGATCTCAGGCGGTTGCATAGGGCATGTTGTTTTTCATTTCACTTTAGGAGGGGTATTCTCATGTTGTTGCAAGCCCACCTAATATTGCGGTTCTAGAAGTTAACACTGGCCACATTCATGTTTGAAAAGGTCCTGTAAATACAGTACATGTCTACAGCATTAGAGATCTTTACCAATAGGTTGGAATGCCGAAAGTGTGATTGAAGCCTAAATATCTGGTTTATACTGTTGGAAGAAATGTCCTTCTGGGTTCAGTTCCAAGTGGGGGGAAAAGACTGGAAACATGGAGGCTGCTTGGAAAGATGGTTTAATGGAGGACAGGGTCACATGGCTTGAACTCCTGAACAGAAAAGGGGGATCACATCAGCGGTGGGTTCCGGATCCTGTTGCAACCAATATGGTGTCCACCATGTGAACATGCACAGTGCACACATGCGTACTTAACGCCCGTGATGCTGCAGCTGCTTGGCGGAGTGCACGCAAGCCCCGGAAACTTCAAATTAAGTAAGGAGCACGGGTGGGCCCTCCAGAGCACCGTACCCGAATGGTACCTGGTGCTCCCAGCAGGCACCGGTAACCCACCACTGGATCACATGCTTCAAGATGTTGGGTGAAGAAGAAAAAAAGAGGCAGAGATACTGAAAGTCCCTGGTTTTATGCTCTCTCTGAGCTTTGAACTTGAGCTTGGATTCTGATTGGTTGTTAGACTCCATGGAGCCATGCAGAGGCAACTCTGTAGGCTGTGTTTTGAGTCCAAGTTTGGTTGAGCATTGCTTCATCCCAGGTGCCCTCTGGTGAGATGGGTAAAGGGCTACAGGCTAAGCTAAGCTCCTGTCCTCGCACAGTTCCTGCTAACCTAGCAATTCAAAAGCATACAAATGTGAGTAAATAAATAGCTGCCATTTCATTGGAAAGATAACAGTGCTCCTTGACATTATGCTGGCCACATGACCATGGAAATGGCTTTGGACAGCACTAGCTTAATGGCCTTGAAATGGAGATGAGCACTGCCTCCTATAGTTGGCAACAACTAGTGGAGTAAAATTTAAGTGTGATGAAAGATTGAGATGAGAGGAGTAAAAGGTTTTGAATATGAGAGTTGATCCTAACTTAGTGATGCTTAACCTGTTTGATGCCGAGTGGCCAAAGCGCATGTGCGCAAATGCACACACGTGTGCCCCAATCCCCCAAATGCAATAGGATTACCCGTGTGCATGTGCCCCGTGCATGTGTGCACGTTCCCTGCGCATTCCCCCCATCCTGAGCATGCATCCTGCCCTCCCAGCCCCCATTTTGGCTTCCAGGTTGGTGCAGGCTTTTCAGGCCCAAAACGGGGTGCAGGAGAGCCTCGCAGTCTCCACAGTTTCACCCCCCCCCGCATGCCCTAACTTCCTCCTGCATTCCTGCTTCCCATACCCTCCCCGATCTTTGCAGTTTCTCCCCCCAACACACTCTAGCTTTCTCCTCCATTCCTGCACAGAGAGGCACCTGCGTAGGGTGGAACCAGCGGAGATCGGGGAAGGCATGGGCTGCAGTAATGCAGGAGAAAACTACGTCTCCGCTGGTGGGTGGAGAGAAAGCTAGGGCGCACAGGGGGAGGGAACTGTGGAAATCAGTGAAGGCCAGCTGCCCAGCAGGAGGCACGTGCACATGCGCAGTGGAGCTGGCCTTGGGCGATGGCTGGCATTCTTGCAGAGAGGGGTCTGCGTGCCACCTGTGGCACACAAGCCACAGGTTCTCCATCACAGTCCTAACATATATAAAATAGCCCTTGGGAAAAGTAATCTTGGATCTGATGTGATTTCCCTAAACCTTCAAAGTGCTGGAAGACCAATTTCTAATCCAGGAGAAAATGATGAACGCCTTAAAGTAGGATAAAATTATGAGATTGGGGTCATTGCCTAATTTATTATTTAAACTGGCCATGAAGCAGAAAGATTATTATGGGCAGCCTCTTTTTCTGCTGAGCTACTCCAATGTTTCATTTTTAAAATTCTACTTCATGAAATAATTTAAAATGTAGGGTTTTATTCAACTTGCTTCTCTAGGTTATTAAACAATTATATCTTGGAGAAGAATTACTATGATTATCTTTTCTATACTAGTATAAAATGTTGAAATTATGATTTTCCTGTGTTTTCATTTTTCTTTTGTAAATGTGTGTACAGCATATCTCCTTTCTTGCTAATGTCTTCTTGTGATGGAGAGCTTGTTCCTTCTCTGTCTTTGACAGGGACTATTTTCCCACTCCATCATACTTCTAAAACATACTATGATGATGTCTGTTTATATTTCACAATGAGATTTGAATGCAAGCTGAAATTGATTTGGTTCCGTTGAAGGTATCTATGGTATGTAATTTTTAGCAGATCTTGCCTAAAATCCACCTGTCTGTAAATCTTCATTTGCTCCTTTTCCAGAAGAAAGTTCGTATTTCAGAAAATTTGCTTTCTATATTTTGTTAATTTGGCAAAGATGGATAGATAGCTACAGAATAACTATGACTTCATCTGAATTATGAATTATATTGCCAAAATGTTTCACAAAAATTTGAATGTCTACATTCCTTAATACTGTGTTTCCCCTAAAATAAGACAGGGTCTTATTTTCTTTTGCCCCCCCCCAAATGTTGCTTGGGCCTTATTATTGGGGGGGCTTATTGGTTTGGGGTTGCCGGGTGGCTGCTCTCTTGTGAGCGGGCACCCAAAGAGCTGGGCACAGCCTCAGAGGCAAATGGCTGTGTTGCGCTGTTGCAGCAGCACAACAACGCCACCATGAGGTGACCACGCTCATGAGCAACCACTTGGCAACTCCCCTTTCTAGCCGGGCAGAGCGCCATTCACCAACCCAATAACATCCCAAAGGCGCTAAGCCGCATGGTGCTCTGCCCGGCTGGAAAGGGAGGTTATGCAAGCACTTGTTCTGTCTCCAGCTCCTTGCCTCCCAGACTCACTATGGCCAGCTCTCCCTGCAGGGCTGGGCCAGGCCGCGGCGGCGGCGGCCCGACTGCACCCACCAACTTAGTGGTATTCCAAAGGCGTCAAGCAATGTTAGATCCTTTGTCCCCCCCTCCCCCTGGCTCCTGCGGCTTTACTCCTTTGGGATATCGCTAGGCTGGTGAGTGGCATTCTGCCTGACTGGAGGGGGGGTTGTCCAGGGGGCTTATTATTGGGGAAGAGCGTATATTTTTGCCCACAGGAAAAATATGGCATGGTCTTATTATCAGGACATGTTGTAATTTCGGGGAAACACGGTATACACATCTTCATCTGGGTATATAAAATATAACTCATATCTACTCCTCATATAATAAAGTATTTTACTCTGTACTGTATTTTCCCTTGCTTTTATACCAATCACAATTTCAACAAGACTAAATATTTATAGTAGGAGACCTTAGGGATCAAAGTGCGCTTGAGAAATAAATGCATACAAATTCTTTTAAAATGGAAAATATCTCAGCTGTGGAGGGACATAATGATAAATACAGATAATTTTTAATTTATCTGATATAGCAGAGGTGGGTTCCTACCGGTTTGGCCTGATTCAGCTGAACCAGTAGTGGTATGGCAGCCTGGGTCGCTAGAACCAGCAGCGATCTAGGCTTGCCACGCCCCCAAACTGGCTCCCCGGTCGCCGCCATTGCCATCTTGTTTTTGAGTTCTGCGCATGCACAGAACAATTTTAATTGAACTGTGCATGCTCGCGAAGTGCAGGCATGAGCGCACTGGGAGTAAAGCCGGCCAGAACCCACCCCTGACTTTCAGCCATAATTGGGCCCAGAATTTCTGTTGTTAAGCAAGGAGGTTAATTGAGTCCTGCCCGATTCAATCAGTCACTAAACAAATGGTTATAATTGGAGGACTATCTGTACTTCTGGAAAGATGATGAAGCTCCTAAGATGTTTTTTTGTGAGGGGGGGGAGTGCGTGCGACCTCGGTTGAAGAAAATGTTGAGATGCTGTGGTTTTAGGTAACTTTGAAATTGCCATTTGGAGGCAAGTTGCTAGAATATCTAACAATCTTTCAGTAGAAGGCATTTCTTGATATAATTTAGTTAGATTCAGTAGGCTACAGAGCTGATTATTATAGGACTGAAACAGCCTTTGGTACTCTGAGAGATGACTTTCACTGGGAAATGGATGAGGTAGGAACAATAATTTTGTCCTTTGGCTCTCAGCATCTTTTAGTATCACCAGGAATATTTTTCTGGATTATATATGGACTAGGTTTAGGATTGTATATGGACTAGGTTCTCCCATTTTTACAGTCTTCAAAATGAGGACTATTTGAGAAGATAGTGCTGACCAGATTTCGGTTCTATATTATAGTTACAAGTTTGTGTTTTTAGATCCTAGTAAAATAATAGAGAAAAATTACCAGGCTGTTTGTTTTGAAGGGTCATCAATATTCAGACAATATTCTGCTCCACCATTTCTCATTTCTATCTACTCAATAGAGACTGCAGAACTTGTTTCTATATATATAGTTTATAAGGAATGAGGGAGAACAAGCTAAAACTTAATCCAAATGACAGAAATACTCTTAAGATGAAGATTTAAATTTTATAAACATGAAAAAGAACATGTGATCCATACTATTAAACTGTATAGTTATTAGTAAGAGAAATTATGGTGAAGATTTGTCTAACACTTGCTTATAGCTTCACTATTACAATGAAATAAAACGGCAGTTCTTATCTTCAATGCTTCATGGCAAATAAGAAAAGAAAATACTAGATATTGATTAGATATCAGCTTGAAAATATGAAGAAATATGTTTCTGTCTAAATAATAAATTCAACTACTTACTCTCTGATGCTCTACATAGATATAACGTAATAGGATTTATGGAGAAATGTAGATAAGGGAGAGAAAAGCAAAAATACCTCGTTTGAGAGACAGCCCTCCCCGCAAAATCAAAACATTTCAGGAAATGGTTGTATAACTATATAATAGAGAATCTAGAGAATATATTCGTAAATATGATTTGTAGAAAGTTTGTATTTAATTATATTGACCTATAAAATAAAATCAGGTTAAATCTTTTACTAGAAGTATTACATTAGAAGCATTGGTATAATATATATTAGTATATGGATAATCCTCTAGTTATGAGCAACCATTCATTATTATTATGATTATACAATTGTATCACAGCGGCCAGTTGTTTCGCCGGATTTGGCATTGGTTACTAGTCGGGCCCCACCCAGGTTTGTTTTTACGTGACCAGATGGCAACCTGACCCTAACCCTCCTCCTTTCTCATCCGGGCTTGGGACCGGCAATGGCGGAGTTGTTGTTGTTGTTGTTGTTGTTATTATTATTATTATTATTATTATTGTTATTACTGTGGTATTGAACAAGGGGTACTTATGACCAGTCTATGAAGCTGTGGCTATTTAATCATCTGTAAAAAACCTGAACAATCAAGGTAGGAAAGAAAGGAACTGAACCAGGGGTGGACTGCTGGGGGTTCGCAGGGGTTCAGAAGAACCTCTAGCTAAGATTCTGTGCAGTTCAGAGAACCCCCAAATCCCACTCCTGGCTGGTCCCGCTCACCCTGCCCCTCCCCACATGGCCCATTTTGGATGCAGGTAAGTGCAGGGCATGCACAGAGGCTTGGGGAGGGCAAAAAACGGGCCTACTGGAACTGGACCTGTTTCCCTTCTCCAGAGGGCCTCCGGAGCCCAGGAAGGCAGTTTTTGCCCTCCCAGAGGCTCGAGGAAAGCCTCCGGAACCCGGGGAGGGAAAAAACGCCACCCCCTCTGGTGAAGGAGGCCTACTAGGTCACAGCCACCATGGCCACACCCAGCCAGCAACCGGGCAGAGAATCCCTTGCTAAAATTTTTGAAGCCCACCCCTGAATTGAACAGGTACATAAATAGATCAGCCAACTTTGACCATGAAGGTGTTTCTTAAGCAGTTTGAAAGAAACATTTCTTTCTAGCTTTACTTATACATTTTTATTTCCACAGAGCTTTCTAGATCTGTATCATTGGGCCCTGTCACATGAAATTGTGTAAAGTGTAAAGTGACCTGTATTACCAAGACCTGTTGAGCCTGAAAGGGCTTTTGGAGTTATGCGCAGCTGGGTTTCAAGTGTCACCCTGGTTGAGAACCTGGGGCAGGGTGGGTTTTCTTACAGCTTTCAGAGATGTTGCCCCACAAGTCACTGGCTATGAGACCCTGTTCATTAAGTTTGGCTATAGGGATCAGGTGGGATTGTCACTGTTGTACTAGTCTCCCTGCTGCATAGCAATCACCTTGTCTCAGCCCTTTTCAGTGGTGGGTTCTGGCCGATATGCCCCAGTATGGGCGTACCAGTGCCTGCTGGGGAGCTGCAGGACCGTTTTTGTACAGTGCTGCGGAGGGCCCACCCTCTCCTTACCTCTATTTGAGCTGACCAGCATTTGCATACGCGCACGCAGTGTATGGTGCCTGTGCGACACTCCACTGAGCAGCTGGCGCGTCAAAGGGCAGTGGTGCCCATGTATATGCAGCACACATGCACGTGGTGGATTCCTGGCTCTTTGATTATCTCTGGTTTGGCAGTGGAGTTCTCCAGATGTATGACCTTGGGGGACTTCAATCTGTCTTCCCTGGAAATGCGGTCTAAGACAGGTCATGGCCACCATGACAGCCATGAGTCTATTCCAGGTCATCCAGAACCCGACAATAGGACAGTGTCACACATTAGATCATCTAGTGGTCATGTCAGAGCAGTGGATATGTGATTTGCAGTTGGGAGAGCCCCCTTATCATGGTCGTATTATCACACTCTGATTACTATGAGATTCTCTGATACTGCAAACCATTACAGAGCAGCTGAACCCTTTAGACCAGGGGTGTCAAACTCAATTTCATTGAGGGATGTATCAGGGCTGTGGTTGACTTTGAGTGGGCCAGGTAGGCATGACCAACTGGGTGGGCATGACCAACTAGGTGGGTGTGGCCAGCTTGACGCCACTTCCCAAACTGCTGGCATGTTTCCCCTTTGTACTGGGTAGACCAGGCCAAAGCCACGCTGGCCTGATGTTTCCTCTTCGCACTGGTTAGACTGGGCTGAAGCCATGCTGGCTCGATGTGGGGTCATCCTGGAAAATGCAAGGGGTCAGTCCCACAGGCCAGATCCAACCACATCACAGACCGGAT
Source organism: Thamnophis elegans (assembly GCF_009769535.1). Taxonomy (NCBI): domain Eukaryota; kingdom Metazoa; phylum Chordata; class Lepidosauria; order Squamata; family Natricidae; genus Thamnophis; species Thamnophis elegans. The sequence goes on along the minus strand of NC_045541.1, from coordinate 32,832,622 downwards.
CTTGCCCACAGGCCTTGACTTTGACACCCCTGCTTTAGACTGATCCACCACTGGTGTCTGATGGACCCAGAGAGGTTTCAGAGGAAGCTGGAGGTGATTACCGTGTTTCCCCGAAAATACGTCAGGGTCTTATTTTCTTTTTACCTACAAAATATGGCTTGGGCTTTATTATGGGGGGAGGGTTTATTGTTTTGGGGTTGCCGGGCGGCTGCTCTCTTGCGAGATGGCTCCCAAAGAACCGGACACAGCCTCATGGGCGAATGGCTGTGTTGCACTGTCGCAGCAGCGCAACACAACAACCATGAAGCGACTACGCTCACGAGCAGCCACCTAGCAAACTCCCTTTGCAGCCGGTAACAGTGCCATTCACTGACCTAGGGGTATCGCCAAGCCGCGTGAACACCTGTTTGCCGCTGCCTGGCTCCTGTGGCCTTCCAATGCCAGTGAGTGGCGCTCTGCACGGCTGCAGAGGGGGGTTGCACAAGCAGCTGTTCCGCTCTTGCTCAGCCACCTCCCAATGCATGGTCCAGCTCTCATTACAGAGCCAGGGCACCTCCACCATCGCCGTTGCCGCCATCCCAGCCTGGCTTTTTCCGCGGCTTCCAACCTGAGTCTTTAGGCAGTGGTGGCTCGGGGTGCAAACTCTATGGTTGTACGCTCTGCAGGCAGCTGGCCCAGCCAGGCTGGAATGGCGGCGGAGGAGGTGCCCTGGCTCCATAATGAGAGCTGGGCCATGCATCGTGAGGCTGGGAGTTGGCTGAGTGAGAGTGCAACAGCTGATCACGCAACTCCCCTCTCCAGCTGTGGAGAGTGACATCCACTAGCATTTGGAAGGTGCCAAGCCGCGGGAGATGGGCGGTAGCAAACAGGCGCTCATGCTGCTTGGCGATACCCCTAGGTCAGTGAATGGTGCTGTGCCCGGCTGCAAAGGGGGTTTGCTGGGTGGCTGCTCGTGAGCGTGGTCGCTTCTTGGGCTGTTGTGTTGCGCTGCTGCGACAGTGCAACACAACCATTTGCCCATGAGGCTGTGCCCGGCTCTTTGGGAGCCCACTCGCAAGAGAGCAGCCGCCCGGCAACCCCCCCTCTTCAGCTGGGCACAGCGCTGCTCACCAACCTAGCGGTATCCCGAAGGCACCAAACAACGTGATCACCTTTGCCTTCCCCCCAGGTTCCCGCGGCTTGGCACCTTTGGGATACTGCTAGGTTGGTGAGCGGGGCTCTGCCTGGCCAGAGGTGGAGAGTTGTCCAGGGGGCTTATATGCGGGGGGGGGGTTGTATTTTTTTGCCCACCAGAAAAATGTGGCATTGCTGTATTATGAGGACATGTCGTATTTTTGGGGAAACACGGTATTGTTGGTTCGCTGCATGGTTCTTCCTTGGTTGCCACTTTCCACTTGAAATAAAGGAGCATTGGATTGAATAGCACCTATGTGGCCTCTCCCTTGTTACGGATCATTGAGGAAAGGAAATAGAATGTTCTGTGTGAGGCAGTTTTTGAAGAATATTTGGAAACTTCAGCGTGTACTAAATGCGATGGTATGAGCAGTTACATATGTTTCTGGTAGAATGCATGTTACACCTCTGCGCAAGCTGCATTAGTGACCAGTCTGCTTCCAGATCCAATTCAAGGTGCTGCGGTTGATCTTGAAAGCCCTTGAGGCATGGGGCCATATTTCAGCTTCTAGAGGGACTTCAAATCAAATATCTGATAGTAAAGAAACTTATAATTTTATTTTCCTCAAACTCTAATCTTTCCTTGTAATCATACAGATTACACACACAGAAGAGAAAGCAGCTATGATGTGAGAATATTTAAAGATCTGTGGCTCTCAAAATCCACTGGGAATTGGGTGGCATATAAATGTAATAAAAAATAAGAATCCCTTTCATCCAGAATTACATAAAACAAACATTAGATTTTTAAAAGTGTTGAAGACCCTTTTCCAACAGGTCCATAATCTGGAGTCAACTTGCCAGTGTTGCATATGGTTCGAAGTGTTGTTCAAAAAATTGCAGTTAAATTGTAATTTTTAATACCACAGACAGAGAAATTATAAAGGGATAATATTTCATTGTATTTCAATGAATGTTTATAATGAAACTTCTATTATCTGTTTAGAATATGGTCATTGGCATACAACTTGGTATTTGAAAGAGGAGCTATTTCTTTAAAAAATGGTTTCGTACTTATAAAGCATAAAAATATCTATGCTGGATCTATAAATATAACATAGCTTTTTGTTACACATTAGCTGGCTCACCCTGTAAAATGGCCGAGTAGAACATCACTTGCCTTTAAAAAGTAATATAACATTGAGCTTCCTGGGAGGAGCCTGCTGGTGGTGGCAGCAAAAAATCAGCTGCCTCCGAATTCCTGGCTACGTACCTGTTTAGAGGATCTTCCATCTGACGTCTTATCAGGTTTTCTTATCCTTCAGGCAAGAAGGAAAGAAGAAACTGTTTTGCTGGCAAATGCTCTTCGATTTTTGCAGCTTTGTGCTTGCAAGGAAAGGGGGGCTAGCCCAAGGCAGAACGGCTGTCCGTGCTGGGAACTTCAAACTGCCTTGTGCAGGACAAAGTAGATCTCCCCCACTCTGCTCAAAGTTTTGTTTGATTTAATCTTATCACGAGCTGAATCCGTTTACTGCGTGGACAATAATTGTTTATCAACATTTTAGCTTCTTTTCTTTTTCTCCTCCGAAAAATTATTTACTTAGAGGCTTTTAAAATGGCGCCGAGCAGGCTGGTTTCTCCGGTAATAACGAACACTTTTTGCTAATCCTCACAAGAATTCAAAACAAAAGAGATTGCTTATCATATGTTTTGGTTTCACAATAGAAGAATTTTACTCCTTCATTAACCTTGCTTATCTGGAAGTTAAATGGTGATGAATCTGCTGAACGGTCTTGTTACAATGTTTACTCACTGAAAGTTTTGCCAAGCCTTAAACTTCAAAATAAAAGCCTCTTTACTTAAAGCTGCATATTCAGGCAATAGAGTTTTATTAACTGCAGGCAGATAAATTTTGAAATGGCCTCAAAACCAAATATTAACTTGAAGTCGTCACCCTCTACTTCCAGGGGCACATCCTCAGTGCCTGGCACAAAGCTGCAGCCTCCGCTTCCTACGCCCCCTGCTGGGGATGTGTTAACGAAAGAATTTTTCCTGAGTAATCTAAGCGAGGCTCTTAATGCACAGACAATTAAAATGGAAGATAAATTTAGAGATAATAGAGAGGAGAGAAAAGAGGAAATAAAAGAAATGAAAGAAGAAATTAAAAGTGAAATAAAAGGACTTAAACAGGAGCTGTATGAGAAATTTGAGGCTAAGGTTGATAAAATTAGAGATGACATGCTGAGTCTTGTAACTATTAACAGAACATATTTCTGGAGTGGAAGATACTCTAGAGGTTCTTAATGATGCCAATGCTAACTTGACATTGAAAACAGAGGTGGTGGAACAAAAAGTGGAAAATGCTGAAAAAGAAATTATTATGATACAGTACCGACAAATGGAGTTCGCATTAAGAGTAAGGGGGCTGCGTGAGGAGAAACAGGAGAACCTGAAACAGATCCTATCGGAAGCTTTTGACCACCTGATGGGAAGACCAGGGACCAACCAAGACTGGCAAATTGACAAAGCTTACCGCGTTAACTCCTGGCTGGCAAAGCAGAAGCAGCTTCCTCGAGACATCGTTATATATTTTACTACAAGAGAGCTTAGAAATATGGTACTGCAAGCGTCTTATAACACTAAGCTTCAAATTGGCGGTCAAGACCTGGCTGTTTTGAAAGAGATACCACCTCAAATGTTAAGAGCCAGGAGAGACTACGCTTTTTTTGGTCGAAGAACTCAGAAATCGTCAGATACAGTATAGATGGGATGCACCATTTGGCATCATATTTACATTTGATAAGCAAAGGTACCGCCTCAACTCTGTATGGAAAGCCCGAGATTTTTATTATAATATATTGAAGGCCGGACACCCTGCACCATCTGGACCTAGAGAAAGACCACAAGAAGGACAGGATAGACAGCAAACCACACAACCACCAGACAAGATGGAGCATCTCTCTTCTCTAGAAGTGCAAGGTGCTATGGAACCAAGACCTAGCCGCATGACTACTAGACGTATGGAGAAACAAGCTAAAAAGCAACAGCATCAACAATCATCGGCCATCGATCAAGGAACTACAATAACAAATCTGGAAGCAGTGGGAGGAGCTAGACCTAAGGTTAAACAGGCCGTGCAGGAAGCTCTAAAAATGCTTCAACCAACCAAAGATGACAACTAAGATTTTAACATGGAATGTCAACGGACTGAACTCTCCACAGAAGAGGAAGAAAATATTTCATTATCTCAAACAGTTTAAGAACGATGTAATTTGTTTGCAAGAAACTCATATCAAGTCAACTGATCAAAAATATTTGATCAACTCAAAACTTGGTCAACATTTTGCAGCTTCTGCTATGGAAAAGAAGAATGGTATAGTTGTATACTTAAGAAAAGATATGAAAGCTGAATTAATAGAAGCAGATCCCTTCGGAAGATATATTGCTTTAGACTTAATCTTAGAAGGGAAAAAGACATTACTTTTGGGAATTTATGCTCCAAATCAACAGCAAGATAGATTCTATAGAAATCTTCATGCTAAATTAGTACAGTGGGACTATAGTTCCTGTATACTATTGGGTGACTGGAATGGAGTGATAGACACTAAGAGAGATAAGAAGATTTCCCGCCTAAATACCAAGATGCGAGCAAAGTTACCCAAATCTTTCTTTGACATTATGGATGATTTTGAATTGAGAGATATTTGGCGAGAAAGAAATGCAGAGGAATATGACTTCACTTTCTTCTCGGACAGGCATCAATCCCTCTCAAGGATTGATTTTATTCTAACCACTAATGATTTGCTTTCTAGGGTCAAGAAAACAAAGATTGCAGCTAGGGTCCTTTCGGACCATAACCCAGTTTGGATGGAGTTGGGAAGGGTAGTGCAGGCAAGAAGGTCTTGGAGATTGAATGAAAACTTATTTAGATATGAAAAGTATATTAATGATTGTAAAAAATTACTATCTGAATATTTTGTTTTGAATATGAATAAGGGTACATCTATGGAATTTGTATGGGACGCAAGCAAAGCGTATATGAGAGGAGTTTTGATGAATATAAATAAAACACATAGAAATAAGCAAGGGTTAAAACGAACAGAACTGGAAGAGGAAATTAAGAGAAAAGAGCTGGAGTTAACAATGAACCCAGACGATACAAAGGTTAAGGAAGCTATTAACATATTAAAATCTCAATTTGACATGTTGATCTCTGACCAGGTAGCTACTAATTTATTATATGCAAAACACAATACTTTTTGTAATGCAAACAAACCTGGCAGATGGTTAGCTTATCAGATTAGGAAAAAAAGGAAAACTCGAAATATATCTAAACTGATTTATAGAGGGAAGGAGGTGTTTCAACAGGAAGAGATTCAAAAGGCTTTCTGGGAATTTTTTACAGAACTGTATAAAGGGGATAAAATTAATGGTTTAGACATAGACAAATATTTAGACAAAGAGAAAATACCTTCAGTTAGAGAAGAACACAGGCAAAAATTGAATCAACCAATAACCTCGGGGGAAATCCTGCAGGTAATTAAGCAATTAAAGTCAGGGAAAGCACCAGGTACAGATGGCTTGACAGCGGTTTACTATAAAAACTTACAGTTAGAAATGGTAGAACCTCTTAGAGAATTATTTAATATGATTCAAACGGAAGGTAAAGTCCCTCCATCTTGGAAGACAGCGTTTATATCTTTGATACCCAAAGAAGATCAAGATACTACTCAACCCAAAAATTATAGACCTATTTCATTACTGAATGTAGATTATAAAATTTTTACTAAAATATTAGCAAATAGGTTAATGTTGGTCATTCAACAATTGATACATACGGACCAAACAGGTTTTATACAAGGGAGACAGATGAAAAGTAATGTTAGATTAATTATTAATGCATTAGAATATTTGGGAAAGAACAACCAGATCCCTGCTGCGTTTATATTTTTGGATGCTGAGAAGGCCTTTGATCGAGTTAACTGGCAATTTCTGCTGAAGATACTGCAAAAAATGCAGATAGGAGATAATTTTTTACAGTCAATTAAAGCAATATACCAACAGCAAACAGCACAAATCATAGTCAATGGAAGTTTAACAGACTCTTTTCAAATTGGAAAAGGTACAAGACAGGGCTGTCCTTTGTCCCCATTATTGTTTATTATAACTTTGGAAGTATTGTTGAATAAAATACGGGGCTTGGATGGTTTAAAAGGGATCAAGATTAGGCAGCAAGAATATAGAGTCCGCGCTTTTGCGGATGATTTGGTCATAATATTGGAACAACCGCAGGAATCCAGTATGGTTTTAATGAATACGATTAATCAATATGGTCAAGTGTCGGGCTTTAAAATAAACTTAGGAAAAACCAAAATATTAGCTATAAATATGAATATTAAACAAAAGGAAGAATTAGGAGTGATGCTAGGATGTGAGGTAGTTAAAAAAGTCAAATATCTTGGAGTTAACATTTTAACTTCAAATGGGAAATTATATAAGCATAATTATGAACCACTTTGGCATAGCATACAGACAGAGATGAAAAAATGGGAGAAATTGCACTTATCTTTGCTGGGTAGGATAGCGGCAGTGAAAATGAACATTTTACCAAAATTTTTATTTCTTTTCCAAATGTTACCTATACTTAAAAAAGATGCGAACCTTTTAGAATGGCAGAAGGGTATCAACAAATTTGTGTGGGCAGGAAAGAAGCCGAGGGTAAAGATGAAAATAATGCAAGATGTACGTGAGAGAGGAGGATTGAAACTACCTAATTTAAAACTATATTATGATGCAGTGGCATTATCTGTAATTAGTGATTGGACTCATTTAACCAATGATAGAATATTGAATATTGAGGGACACGATCTGGTATTTGGTTGGCATGCTTACCTGTTATTCAACAAAAAATTGGATAAGAATTTTAAAAGTCATATTTTAAGAAATGCTTTATTGCGGGTTTGGAAGAAATACCAATATAAATTAAATGACAAGATACCCATGTGGGCAATTCCTAGACACGCAATTGAAAATATGAATATAGCACAAAAACAGGACAGAATTACTTACAGACAGCTTCTTACCTCGGAAAGGGGGGTATTACAATTAAAATCTTTAGAGGTATTAAAAGAGGAGAAGGTAGTTCAAACATGGTTCCAGTATGGGCAATTACAGGCTAGGTGGAAAATAGACCAAAAAATTGGTTTTATCCAAGTTGAGGATAATCTGTTTAAACAAATAAGAGATCAAAGCTTAATGCATATAAAGAGGATATATAATGTATTAATACAGATGGATTCAGAAACAGAATTAGTTAAAGATTGTATGATAAAATAGGCTCAAAATATTGAGGAACCAATAATGTTGGATACATGGGAAAGAATCTGGGTAAGAAATGTGAAATTTACACAAGCTCAAAATCTGAGAGAAAATTTTTACAAGATGTTCTATAGATGGCATTTAGATCCTAAAAAGTTGGCTTCTATGTATCCAAATGTACAGCCTAAATGTTGGAGGTGTGGTTCTCTCGACGCTACATATTATCATATATGGTGGACCTGCCAAAAGGTTAAGGCATTTTGGATAAAAATATGGTGGGTCATGCAAAATGTTTTTAAAAGAAGGATAAAGTTTATTCCTCAGTTATTTTTACTAGGTATATGTACTGACTTTACAGTGGTAGAGACCAATTTGATTCTGCACCTGATAACTGCAGCAAGACTGTTGGTGGCGCAATATTGGAAGAAGGAAGACTTGCCTACAATCCAAGAATGGACATTGAAAGTAACAAACTTAGCCGAAATGGCTAAAATATCGGCATATCTCAAAGATCATTCAAATGAGATATATAAACGAGACTGGAAAAAATGGATTGACTATATACAAAATAAATACGGGACTAAGAAATTCCAGTTAGCCTATGCTTAAGATCAGAAATGATTTAAACTGTTAAAAGTCAGTTCAGTAAGAAGAAGCTAAGGTCAATCTAGAATGTCATTAATTTCTTTATTTCTTTTTTCTCAATAGATTTTAGACTGTGTTAGTTAAAAATCCATACCGTGTACGGGTTCTGGGAAGTCGGGGGGGGGAAGGAGGAGGGGGCGTGGGGGGGTGGAGGGAGGGAGGGGTACACACAACAAAAAAAAATTGTACTTCAATGTCTTAATGATTGACAAATGATGACATATTTGTGTTTTTTTTTAAAGAAAAATAAAAAAGTTCTGTTTAAAAAAAAAAAAGTAATATAACATTTATGTCACAATGGTATTATTGGATCTACTGACATACTGTTTTTATAATTTGATATTGCATATACAGTTATGAATAGCATCCATAGATAATTCACTGTGAGTTGTCTAATCATCCTGTTGAATCATCCAAACAAATAGATACTTGAATGCTGAGATGTGAACTTCTAACCTGAGGATACATTTTTGAGAGATATGACTTTTCACACTTGCTGTTTCTTTGGTTCTATGTTTGGATGTTGGTGGCGCCAACTCTCCTCGTGCAACTGTTCAGAGATATGATAGAACTATATGGAGTTCCAGTGGAGGCATGGCGAACTAAACATGTTTTCTAGAGAGCGGAGATGAAGACTACAGAAAAGACTGAAAAACCAGTGATTAAAGCAGTTCTTTGGAGACTCTTTGGACAAGGAAAGGACAGGAGATCACCAACATATACTCCGGATCCTGTTCCTCCTGAGGAGACCACAGGATAGGTGTCTCCCACAGGTCTGAATGCCAGGAGAGGGATTAATCAGACGAGGTGACACATTGGTTAGAATGCAGTACTGCTGCAGGCTACTTCAGCTGACTGCTAGCTACAGTTTGGCAGTTCAAATCTCACCAGCTCAAGGTTGACTCAAGGGAAGACGGAATATCTTTGGAAAACTTATTGGAGGTAAAGAGCTATGAAAATTGATTATACATGGTGGAAATTGAAAGTTACTTCTTTATATATTTGTTTTCTTTTTCCTTATTTCACTCTTTCCTTTTTTTACTTTTCCTTTGCACTTTTTACTCTCTCCCTTGTGTCTGTGATTATCTTGTATTAGTTTTTAATTACTATCATTTTTTCAGTAAAATTGTGTGGGTTTCTTTACTATACACATATATAGAAATGTGTACTGTATTTTTCGGAGTGTAAGATGCTCCAGAGTATAAGATGCACCTTAGTTTTTGGGGAGGAAAATAATAATAAGAAAAATTCTGCCCCTGCCTACCAGCATGGGTGGTGTTCAGCTGATACATGGTAACAAGGTCAGCCAATGAATAGGCATAGCAACTAAGTCAGCCAATGACGGCTATTTGGACTCTGAAATTTGCTGTGTGAGCAACAAGGAGACAGGAAGGAGCCTGGCTTAGCAGAGAACTGAAAATGAAACTGCTTGTGTTTTGTTTGTATTTACTGCTACCTTGGAAAACCTGCTTTTGGTAATGTATTGTATATTATTATTATTTTGAATCCTGCTGAATCAGTGTGTGCTTTCTGAATGTGATTGCTGCTGCAAACTGACCAGCCAGGTCAGCTTCAGCACTTATTGCAGCCTGATTCAGCACAGCTAATTGGTGGGTGGATCGGACTGCTGGAATACCCCCAATCAGCTGTTCCGGGCTGTAGGGATTGCCGCACACCATCGCTGCCTCCATGCCTCTTGTTTTTGGCCTCTGGTGAGGGTAGGTGGGGCTACATTTGGTGTATAAGACACACCCAAATTTTCACTCTCTTTTTGGGGGGGGGAACGGTGCGTCTTATACTCTGAAAAATACAGTATATACAACTGCTGTATATTACATGTTTCACAAAAGTGGATAATAATTAGCTCATTTAGTCACATGTTTTTAAACATGTGCATTTATTTTTATCATATACAAACTTAATAGTCATGTTACAGAAAACCGCTTGGGTAATGTATCTCTTTGTACAACTTTGATGTACAATCCTGGTTTCTTCCTCCTCAGCTTTCTGACTCCTCAGCTTTATTTCACAAAATGTCTCTGGGTCAGTAATCTGAAAGATAGCTCTGGGCTGCTGAGAAAAGAAAGAAAGGAGCCAACTCTGGGAAATATACAGTGGCCCACTAAATCAGAAGGAATAAATAGACAATTTAGACCACAGGTTACCAGAATAGAAGAACAAAACAACAGAGTTGGAAGAAACCTTGGAAGTCTTCTAGTCCAAACCACTGCTCAACTAGGAGACCCTGTACCATTTCAGACAAATGATTGCCCAATCTCTTCTTGAAAAGCTCCAGATGGAGCACCCACAGATTCTGGAGGCAAGTTGTTCCACTGTTAATTGTTCTAACTGTCAGGAAATGTCTCCTTAGATCTTGGTTCTCTCTTTGATTAGTTTCCATCCATTGCTTCTTGTTCTGCATTCAGGTGCTTTGAAGAATAGGTTGATCCCTTCTTTGTTATGGCAGCCCCTGAGATATTGGAACACTGCTATTATGTCCCTCCTTCTTTTCATTAAATTAGATATACCCAATCCCTGCAACCATTCTTCAAATGTTTTAGTCTCCAGTCCCCTACCAATGGTGTTATTATGCAGAAACAGTAAGTTGACCAGAGGAGGAGGGTTTAAAAATCAATTTCAAGGAGGTCAAATGGTTGTACTTGATGTTTAACCTTAGTGAATTAAACCACAGTTTACAGGTAGTTCTTGACTTATAACTACAATTGTGACCAGAAAATTTTCATTAAGTGGTATAGTCATTATATGGTGGATCACACAATTGCACTTGATTTTATCTTTTTAACCACAGTGGTTAAGCAGCACACTGCACTTTTTAAGCAAGACTTCACATGATCATGATTTGTGACATTCTTTGCTGGCTTCCCTATTGACTGCTTGCTGGAAACCAGCTAGGAAGGTCACAAATAGTGATCACATGATCCCATAACACTCATAAATATATGCCAGTTGCCAAGTGCCTGAATACCACTCAAATACCGTGAAGCCATTGCACTGGACATAAGTGCAAGGACAAGCCATAAGGCACTTTTTTCAGTGCCATTGTAGCTTCAAATGGTCACTAAATGAATGGTCATAAGTCAAGGACTACCTGTAAGTTAATAACACCAGCTTGTTCATATAACATGCACAGATAACATGCACAGAGTCTATAGATTTCAGGGTTTGTAAAAATCAATATCAGTAAAAATATTTGACTTTCTTTTACTTATCCATTTTATATCACAGAATCTATGTGAAAACAATTTAAAAAATCAGTTTACATATCAATGTATTAAAAATGTAACACAACATTCCTTTGTTTTTAAAAAAGTGTTCCATTTGCATATTAGAAAATAATGCTAAAGGACTCCAAAGAGTAATAATAATATTACAGTACTGATAATGTTTTGGCCTTATTTTAGGTCCAGCCTTGGGTCAAAACCATTTCAGTAAAAACAACAGATGTTTCCAGTGTCTTAAATGCACAGTACATTCATAATAAAAACTCCCATCACCATTATCCAACATATATTCAAGATAAAACAAACACTCTGTTTTTTTAAAAAAACAATCTTTTAAAATTTGCATTATCAAAAACCATATTTGCAGCATAGCAAATCTTTGAGACCCGCTGTATTAAATCTTATTTACATATTTGGGGGAAAAAGCAACTCCCTTAAATGATAGGTCCTCAACGTTTGGGTTCATTAGATATATTGTAATTTGGAAAGCACATGGTATGTATTCTGGTTGCCCTACAGGGCAAAATGGTGGTTCACCCAAGAGATGCCATTGGACACAATACAAAAAATCAAATGGGTGAAGAATCTGAAAGTTACCATAGAAAAAAATCTAGTGGCCATACATATTATGTTCTTAGGTAGTAATCAGGGGTGAGATTCAGCCAGTACGGACCGGTTCAGGTGAACCAGTAGTTCCGGCGAGCAGTTGTCGCCAATTACTCACGGGGGCTGCAATGGAAGGTAAGTTTTAGAGCTGTTTTCAAACACATTGTGCGCATGCTCAGCGAACTGGTTTTTTACACCGGTTGAGTCCCACTACTGGTCATCATCATATCCCTCATCATCACCTTCATTCATCTTTAGACAACATGGCTCTCCTCAATCCATCAACCTCTAGTCTAGAGGGTAAACATTTCATAGGAAACTCTCTCATTTAACTTCATGGGATTTCCAAACAGAATACCTAAGATTGTACCATGGTTAAAAATACAGCTGTAAGTGCTGGGTACTTTATTAATAAATCAGGAACGCTTTTCTCTCCCAAGTTTTCTTTCTTTTAAAAACTGAAATCTGTTTCTTTATCCAGTAATATTTAAGGTGCAAATACTCCAAAGGTATATCTTAAACGTGCAGTAAAATGCTGACTGGAACTGACAAAACTGGCTGAAGTATACTTCTTAGCAGAGTTTGAGAAGATGCTTTGTTCTAACATCTTGAATTACTTTGAGATCAGAAGGAAGATTTGAAATGGGTTTCTTGAAAGGTCATTCAGACCAATTCCCCAAATCTCATTACTGCAAAATTGCACCAGATATTATTTTCATGTCATGCTTAATTGGTGCATTCCTACATGCCCAGATGGTTCTTTGTCATTTAATCTCCTCTACTGCTGCTCAGCTCCCTGCCTGGTTCCAAAACAGTCCCACTTTTGAAACCACATATGCTCTCACCTTAAAACTTCCATACCACCATAGTGGTTTTACTACAACCCTCCAAACAAATTTAGAAGAAAACAGAGCAAACTTCCTTTTTTTAAAAAAAAATAAAAGTTTTCCAGAACTGTTTTTTTCCAATAATTTTGAATTATTAGTATGCATTGGCAGGACTGCCACGTTGCCTTTCCTTTTGCTTGTATGTTACATTCTTAAAAGTTGTTGTGGAGCCTCTGTAGAGGGGGTTTGTTCCCTAGAAAAGAAGAAAAACACTATATGTAACAGAATATTTCACCTCTGATTTTGTGGGTTAATTAAACAAACCTAATATATCAATCGATTTGCGGGGGGGGGGTATGATTCATAATTTGCTGAATGTGTGGCTTTAAGAAAAAGCCTTTCACAGTCTTCAAAATACTCAATATCAATTTAAAAATTATTAAAACGAAACAGTAATATTTGTATTTTGTATTTGTATTTTATTAGGATTTATAGGCCGCCCTTTTCCCTGAGGGGACTCAGGGCGGCTTACAATCATTAAGGAGGGGGTGCAATTCAAAATAAACAATATGTGAGCAAAATAAAGTAATAAAAACACAACTTGCATTCAACATTCAACACTCGGGTGGGGCAAATTAGAGGCTTATCCCCAGGCCTGTTGGGATAGCCAGGTCTTGAGGGCTGCGCGGAAGGCCTGGACGGTGGTGGTAATATGGACATAGCTAGACTTTACTTATTTCTGGGATTCCGTCACAATAATTAAACAGTAAAATCATAATTTAGTCTCTTCACACTAAAAACTGTTTGCAATGAAGAGCAAAATGGGTACTGATCAGAGGTAGTATTCAGCTGGTTCGGATCAGTTCAGGCGAATCGGTAGTGGAAATTTTGAGTAATTTGGAGAATTGGCAAATACCACATCTGGTTGACCCTTCGCCTGCCTGCTCCCTCATGACCCGCCCACCCACTCACCCCGCCCTGCTTAGTCACTCCTCATTTCGGCTCCCTGGCATAGCACACTGTGTGGCTCCTCGCTTGCATTGACCACACAGTCTCTGTGGCTTTCCCCGCGGTCCCTGTGGCCCAACTGAGCAGCCCTGATCTGCCTGCCTGGGTAAGTAAGCCTGTGAGTCATGGCCCAGCTAGCTTTCCCACTGTCCCCGGCTTCCAGCTTGTCTGGGAATCAGCTACTCAGCATTATCAATAAAAACAAATAAAGGCAACTGATGCAGTTTCCTGTCCAGTATCTGTTAACAATGTTGAACTTCAGGGTTTAGTGTTTGTGGTCTAGGTCAGAGGTTCCCAACCCACGGCTTGCCAGAAACTAGGCCCCATCTGCAAAATGCTTGCAGTACACATAATCACACTCCCTCTGATCCGTGGAAAAACCTCTCTCCACGGAATCGGTCTCTAGTCCCCAAAAGGTTGGGAGCCGCTGGTCTAGGTAACAGATTTCCTGAAGTTCCCTCAGGAACCAGCTCAGCTGAAATAGAAGTCAAGTTACCCGGCTACAAAGACAGAAGCCCAGTCCATCCCTGCTCAGTTGCCTGGGGTCTGCGTAGCAAACCACCTCGCCTCTGAATATGGCAGCCAAAGTTGCTGGCAAAATTTCAGGAAATCTGTTGTCTAGACCTCAGCCACTAAACCCTGTAATCCAACCTGCCCCAAAGAACTGGAAACATAGGCTGCACTTTTGGCAGCTGCCAGTGGAGCAGCACTTAAAGAGGAGGGAAAATGGCCTTGGGCTCCTGGGGGGCTCTTTAATCACAGCCCCTTCTGCTGTGCAGCTGGAGATGCGGGAAATGTATTCTCGTATGTGGTTGGGGTCTTTGTTGACAAAACCTGCATACATTTGTACTAAACATTTACCAAAACAAATAACTTTTTACCGGTACTGTTTATCCAAAATGAATGCTCATCTTATAGGAACAATCTATGTCAGGTTTGGGTTCCATTAACCTGACTGACTTTTGCCGTGTATGTGGCAGTTTTATCACAGTACTGCATCTTACATGGCTGCAAAGTGTGAGGTAGACATAACAGCAAAGTATTGAGGATTCAATTTCTTGGGAATGTTTGCAGTGCATTCTTGCATCTGTCCAGCTGGAGGCACTATATCACCTGGGACTCTTGGACTTGGAAAAAGATTGATGGAGTGTTGGAGATCAGGTTCTAGGTTTATAAAGCCACGCATGGCATAAAATGGTCACAGGGATGTTTTACGTCCTTTGCCATAACAATAGCCAGTGATTACAGCAGATAGGGAGGAGATTTAGAACAGACAAAGGAAGTTCTTCTTTGCATAGTACATAAGCAAACTTTAGATTGGTACTAAACATGGTGATGGCCCCTATTCTGATTGACTCTAAAAGACTGTAGAAATTCACGGAGGACAGGTCTTATCAATGGCTGTTTGATACTAAGGGCTCTTCTACGTGGCAACACTAAAGTTGCTATTCAGCATGGAACTGGGAGAAAATTCTGCTGGCTTAAAGAAGAGTGAACTGTGCTTGCAACCCCTGGTTACCCATTGTTAGCCACAAAGCACAACAGATGTTTTGCACACACAAATTCAGGGGTAAGAAAGAAGTGGGGCAGATAATTCTTCCTCTGATTCCAGTCCTATTGCAATAAAGGAATCATTGTCCCCTCTTCCCTTCCCTTCTATCTTCTACTCCAAACTTCCCAGGAGGACAAATCCATTTCTAGGGGAAATGTCTGTCTCTCTGTCTCTATCTCTGTCTCTCTGTCTCTCTCTCTCCCCCCCCCCCTAGCATTGGTATTAGGGTTAGAATTAAGGTTACAGTTAGTGTTTCTTGAAGTCTGCCTCAAAAATCAATGTTAAATTTGGCTAACCTGATGTGACAGCAAAAGGCCAACATTAAGCTTAACGTCAGGGTTATGGTTGGCATTGACATTAGTGTTAGGAATAGAGTGAGGGTTAAGTTTAGGGTTAGCATAGGCATCAGACTTAGTGTTGGCATTGACGTTAGGATTTGAATTAAGGTTAGAATTTGGGTTAGAGGCAGGTTTTGGGTTGGCACTAGGTAAAAGTTAGGTTGGTACCTTGTTTCCCCTAAAATAAGACCTCCCCGGACAATAAGCCCAATTGGGCTTTTGAGTGCATGCACTAAAATAAGCCCTCCCTCGAAAATAAGCCCTTCCTAAAAATATTGCAACACAGCAGCAGCCACGAGGTGACCATTATTTTCCCCAAAAATAAGGCTAAGCACTAATTTCAGGGTCAAAAAAATAAGACCCTGTCTTATTTTTTGGGAAACATGGTATTAGGGCTAGGATTACTGTTGTGGCCCAGCAGGAGCTGTTGGAGCTGCAAACAGACTCTGATAGCGAGGGGCCCTATGAGTCGGCTCTGGAAGATGTGGAGGACACTGGACAGGGTTCAGACTCCGAGCAGGGACCAGAGAGGCTGGTTGGTCACCAGGAGGTGCCTGAGGCATGGAGTAGTGGTGAAAGCCAAAAGGAGTGTGCTCATGACGTCAGGCCCTGGAGCAGTGGTGAAGATGTCAGGCCTTGGAGCAGTGGGGAGGAGCTAAGGGTCCTGGACGCCAGGCAAAGGCGGGCAGATAAGCGACAACAACAACTATGCAAATACAAAAGATAATTGGACCCAGGTGGTTGTAATGAGGCTCCTCCCAAGAGAGTATATAAGGAGAGACTTTGGGAGGAGGCTGTTTGCAGGATTCAACTAATATACGCATGCTGGAGAAGCTCTCGTGTGTATTTCTTATCTTGGAAGTCTGGATTGCTGCCAAAGTCTTGTCAGTGTGTTAATTTACTGTGAATAAATTGTCTAGCAGTAATCTTGTCTCGGAGTGCCTCGGCGTACAGAGGGGTGTCAGAACAGACTACTATAGGTAGGGTTACTGTTAGCGTTAGCATTGGCTTTCGGGATAGGGTTGGCATTAGGGTTAGAATTGGGGTTAGTGTTAGGGTTAGGTTTTGACTTCCCTGATGTCACAGCCAAAAAGCAACATTAAAGTTAGGGTCAGGGTTAGCGTTCAGGTTAGCGTTGGTCTTAAGGGTAGGATTACTGTGAGATAAGTTGGGCTGAGGGAGAGTCATCTAGCCAGCTTTATGCCTAAATGGGGCTATGACACACAGTCTCCTAGGCTAGCTTTTACCACTACACCAAAGTGGCTCTACTATGGTTACAGTAGCAATTTTTATCTTGCTACTATTTACAATAATGTTGTCTTGAATCCTGTTTTTTTTTAACGTACCGTTTGCCACTTGGCCTTCGATCTCTCTGCTTCGAATTTAGCGACTTCTTTACGGTCTTCAAATGAAATAAATAATTTCCACATGGAAAGTAAAACAATCCCAGTGACGACTACTGCCGTAGAAATCCCCAACATAATCATTGTAATATTTGGCGGCTGTGGATAATCTGTAGGGAAAAAGAGCGACAGTAGTGAAAATAAATAAATAGCTTTAAATATGGGAAAAAAGGAAGAAACCTGCACCGTAGGTCAATGTTACTTTCATCTATAAATATCAGAATCCTGGAAATGTTGGAAGACAAAATTTGGAAAGTTGCTGTGAACTTTTCAGTTTTGTATAGGTTTTGTTTAAATATGGCTCCAACCCCAATGTGTTCTTTTGTACACCCACAGCATTGGCATGTATGATAGCTGCCTCATACATGTAGGTAGAGATGAGCTATATGTAAACCACTCACGCATAAAAACTAAGTGTGTCAGTCTTTGGGAGATCTAAAACAAATGAAAGATTGAACAAAAAATACCTTAACATTGGCTAGCGTGTTCCTTGCCATATTTATGAATAGTCACACGAAAAGGCCTACTTTAGGAGGGAAGCTGCCTGTTACACTTCATTTTACTAAAATATTTTGGCTTAGAATCTGGGAGCCATAAGCAGAAAGATACTGTAAAAGGAATTTGCTCATTACTCTTGAACTTTATGCACCCAAATTCTTTTAACAGTATTAAAAGAAACCTTGGGACATAGACTTAATATTCTGTAGAAAAACTTCCAGGAAAGGCATGCGGATAGTCCTCGACTTACAACCTTTCATTTAATGATTGTTTGAAGTTACAACAGTACTGAAAAAAGTGACTTATTTATGACCGCTTTTCACACTTGTCAACGGTACAACATCTCCATGGTCATGTGATCAAAATTCAGATGCTTGGAAACTGGCTCATATTTATAACCGTTGCAGTTTTCTGGGGTCACGTAAGTCAGTTGTGTTAGCAACTGTTGTGATTCACTTAACAACCGTGGCAAGAAAGATCATAAAAGGGCCAAAATTCACTTAACCACTGTCTCGCTGCAGCCATAGACAACTTACCATGGCCCACTCTCCACAGGAGAACATGCTGCAGCACAATTCAACCAATTTACTTATGTACAATTTCATTTTAATTTTTGTCATTCACGTTTCATTTTGTCCCTCCTTTGGCATCCTTTCTTTAATGACTCTATTCCCAATTCTTCAATATTAGTATAACTCTTATAACTCCCATGGCAGGTTGTCCTGCAGCAAGTTGGCTGCAGTGAGTTGGCCGCGGCGAATTTGTCATATCGAGTTGGCTGTGGAGTGTTGGCCACGGTGTTTTGTCGTAGATCCCTTCCAGACAGCCCTTTCCAGAAATGGATAGATCAGGGGTGTCAAACTCAATTTCATTGAGGGCCACATGAGGGTTGTGTTTGACCTCAGGGGTGTGGTGTGTGTGTGTGTGCAGCTAGGGTGGGCGTGGCCAGCTCGACACCACTTATGTCAGGGTGCCTGTGGTAGCCCGAGTGCTCTGCCAGTGAAAACTGGTTCCCGAGCTGTGTTTTCAGCCACCATGGCCTCCTATAACCCTCTGTCTGTGAAAACGGAGCTCCATTTTCACTGGCAGGAGCACTACAGGCTGGTCCTTGTTTCCAGAGTGGTCCCGTGGGCCAGATCTAAGTACCCCATGGGCTGCATCCGGCCCCCGGGCCTTGAGTTTCACACTCTTGGGATGTATGTTGAGAGGGTTCATGTAGACCGATATTCCTTAGCTTACCAAGACTAAATGTCTCTTACCTTTTTGCTTTATGTTATGAATGATGACTTTCCCCTGTTCATTAGTTGTCATCAGAAATGTGATAACAGATTCATTTTTCCCTTGTAACACACAACGAACCCATTTATCTTCCGTAATATCTGAGGATGAGGAAAAACCCATTTTATCGTTCAGAGAGAAACATATCAGGTAGTTATTACGAAGTTCTAATATCAGTATATTTTTAACAGGCACTAAGAAACAAAGCTGGAAATATACTAAAATGGATTTGCAAATAATTGTTCTAGTATTAGAGGGGACAGCTTCCTTTTTTTTTTTTGGTTACTCTTTGCAGTGATTAGATGAGAAGGTCCAGGTGTTGCCAATCTGTGTTGACCATCAAGTTGGTCAAGTAAGGGAAATTTATAAAATTGGAAATGCTTCTAAGGGAGCTGCAAAAGCTATCACGGGAATATTATAATACAGGTATTCCTTGACTTACAGTAGTTCATTTAGTGACCGTTTGACGCTACAACACCACTGAAAGAAAGTGCATGACCATTTTTCACACTGCAACCTCCCCATGTCTCGCTTAGTGACAGAAAGTTTGGGCTCAATTGTGGTCATAAGTCGAGGACTACATGTAATCTTCATTAGAGTAAACATATCCTCTTTATCTTTTTGCTACTAGTAGAATAGTACAGGATATTCCCTTACAAAAATATTAAACCTTTTCAAGAGGAATGCCATTTATTGGTGACAGAATGCTGCTATTAAAAAAAAATAGCATCATGTACACATGCCTATTAACTAAAAAGAAATAATGATAGGAATAAGGAATGCACTTCAAGTAACACAGATAAAAGAAATGTAAGATATTCCCAGTTTGGTAATCAATGATTTCACCTAAATTTCCTCAGACACAGTCCTTTTGATGTTTATTCAAGCGACTTAAAAAAGGTGAAATATGCATGAGGGCGCAGACAACATAAATAAGAATGGAATCTGAAAATGTAGACCCTTAGGCCAATACTACCAGAAACTTCTCATGTCCCATCAATATAACTCAAAATAATAATAACAAAGTTTCTGTGAAATCTATAGCCATGTTAGAAAAGGGATTCCAAGGGGAGCCATTCTAAACAAAGTGATTTGTAAGTTTCATGTTGCACCATAGCTTATCTGTATTTTTGTAATATATGACATTGTTCCCATTGCCTACCTACATTATATATTTTTTCAGAATCAGTTTTCACCAAAGTTATCAACCATACAGACATTTTCTCAAAGTTTAAAACCAGCAGGATATGTTTCTGAAAAAGTGGATAGGAAATAATTGATCTCAAGAGAGTGAACAAACATCTAATTTGGAGGTATTATATTATATACCAAGGGTGTCAAACTCACGTCGTCATGGCAGGGTCATATGATGTATCGGGATTTCCCCCCCCCCTTCGCTAAACTGGGCATGGCTGTGGCCAGCATATGATGCATTTATATGTGTGTGTGTGTGTATGCTCCAGCATAACTCTCAAACGCCTTGAGCAATTTTGATCAAACTTAATACACAGATGACTTACTCTCTGGAAACAAATACTGTGGGAGTAAGACACCCCTAACATCCCTCTCGGTGTGTGTTCTGTTAAGATACAGCCTGTTGTGCCTTAAAATGGATTCTGCTGTACAGCGCATTGGAGTTGCCATTGTAACGGCTTCACAGTACTCCACAAGGGGGCTCCCTCTGGTAAGAGGGAAAATCCAACATTAGAAATTACATTTGGTCTGGACATTTTCTCTCTATACATAAATAAATATCCAGGCAACAGAGGGTTATCGGCTAGTATACAATATAACAAAGATGTAGATTGTAAAACATCTTTTTATATACAACTATTTCAGGTATCACGGAGCATTATTTTTAAGGAGGCTGTCAGTAGATAGCTTAAATCTTAAGCGATAGTGGAACACATCACTGGAAACTTTTTGTACACTATAAAACACAGTAGCCTCCGGATATTAAAGCAGTTCAGTGTGTTTGGATTAAGATTTACTGAACGGATGGCTGCTATGGCTGCTGGCACCAGACTAGACTACATTTTTTATAAAAAAGGATCTGTCGTGGATTGGAACCGAGAAGATCTTTCAATCTGTGTGGTCAGATAAATAGGGTGGCTTACGTCTTCCTATATAAGGCTTCAAAGTCCATCTTCCCAGAGGGGAGGCTGACTTAGCTACGGCTTCCCAGAAACTCAGCACAACATGATTGGATTGGATCTTTTTTATTACACCAGAAAGTGAAAGCAACTGGCAGGCTCAGATTATTAAGGCTAATTCCTATATTTACATCTTCCATGAATTAAAAATCTATATCCTCTTCTCATATTTCCCCTTGTGTAACAATAGCTCACTAGTCAATTTCCCTCCCTGGTTTATCTCCTATGCGTTCCTATCTGAGAATCTCTTGCTAGAAATGTAACACTGATGCCAACAATAACTTCTGAGACAACCTTTAGGTGCCCTTTAACAGATTAACAGAGTTGGAAGGGACCTTGTAGGTCACATAGTCTAACTCCCCCTTGCCCAAGCAAGAGACCCTACATCATTTCTGACAAATGGCAGTTAAATATCTTCTTGAAAGCTTCCAGCAATGAAGCACCCTCAACATCTGAAGGCAACTTCTGTTCCACTGGTTGATTGTTCTCACTGTCAGAAAGTTCCTCCTTATTTCTAGATTGAATCTCTACTTGTTCAGTTTCCATCCATTATTCCTTCTCTGGCCTTCGGGTGCCTTGGAATATAGTTTGACTGCCTCCTCTTTGTGGCAGCCCCTCAAATATTGGAACATTGCTATCATGTCTCCTCTGGTCCTTCTCTTCACTAGACTAGCCATGCCCTGTTCCTGTAATCGTTCTTCATATCTTTCAGTCTCCAGTCCCCTAATCAGAGGTGAGTTGCTTCCAGTTCAGCCCGGTTCAGCCGAACCAGTAGTAGCAGTGACGGGAGGCTCTGCCCACCCACCCGGATGCTTCTGCGCAGAAGCAGTGCGCGTGTTCATGGGCACAAGCACAGGCAAACCGGTAGTAAACTGGTTAGTAACCCACCACTGCCCCTAATCATCCCGGTTGATCTTCTCTGCACTTTTTCTAGAGCCAATGGGATAGGTAGCCTTGAGACATTGGCTTGGTATTGAGTCTTGGGGGCATCAAATGCAGATTCCTTTACTCCTCTAAATTCTTTTAAACAAACAAGCATTGCTGTGTAAATTCTTTCAAATTGCTGTTGTCCTGTATTCTGATTTCATTCTGTGCCTCTTTTAATTGGTATTATTTATTTTTTTCTTCTCATATTTGCAGTACTGATTTTGACTTTCCCTTTGTGGGAGAGTTTCAACTGTTTAGGATATTTGGAAATACATTAAAATCTCAGCAAAAGAACAAATAATGAAAATTTGCTGTGTTCCTTTTTTCTTTCTCACTAATACCCAGCTGAATTTCTGGTCAATCTGGCACATTGAGAGGAAATATTTAATGTTTGAAAGTGGAAATAAAATCTGTCAGTAAAGACAGATTGAGAAGGGAGGAAGAGCAAGTAAGAGTAGGTGTAATAGCTCCTTTCCCATCTTTCATGTTGAAGTGAGTTTTCTGTGTACTTCTCCCTTTAGTAATAATACAGCTTCACAGTCAAGGATGCTCATAGCACAGAGATAGGGGAAGAAAACAGGACAAGACTGATTCTTAGGAAGAGTACGGCAACTACTTCATGCAAATGTATACTGAACACTGTTACTGACTCTTATCTTTTCAACTATTCAACTGTACTTAATATGCAGTCGATCCTTGGATATCTATGCCTACTCTTTTGTGTCAGATGTGAAGGACACTATCTTAGCTTATCAACATAATTAATTTTTTTTAAAAAACCTCAGTTGTCAGTCTTGTGATCTTTTCTACGTAGACTGAAGAGAGTAGGCAGCATTGTAGCCATTACATCTTCACTTCCATTGTGATAAATTGCAAATAAATCACAGAAGAACATCAACAGACAAGCAAATGCAACATCGGAGCCCTGAGCCTGAGTAGCTTTAGCTTAATGCTATTGAAAAATGTTCCACGAGGGACAATTGAAAATATGCATTTAAACACACATATCCTATGTGCACACCACAGACACACACACACACACACTCACCTATCTCATGCAAGCAGCAAGAACTAGTAAACCGATTGCTACCACTAATAATAGCCAAGCAATAAATTAAAGTACAGACCTTCATCATGACTGATCATTGCGTCAACCAATTTACATTTTTCAGCGCAGTCTTCCTGATGCAGTAGATCAGCAGAAGCTAAATAACATTCTACACAGCTCCTGAGAAAGATGGTGCAATGATTTATCAATCTCCTTTTGCATTAAGAATCAAAAGAGAATACATACACAGTCGCCATTTTTAAGCACCTTATGAAAGACCTGCAGTAATGAATAAATAATTCTCAGCATTTAGAATATACCACACAGAAAAGGAAAGGAAAAAAATAATTCTGGTGGCATCTCTCTTTGGATGTTCACCAGATTTTTTTAAAAAATAGCTTTTAACAGGAACCAGAATTATTTTAGTTATCTTTGCTCATTACAATGACAAGCTAGTTTTATGGTTGTAGAAACTGGACACTGGAGGGGAGTAGAGATTCTAAGAGAAGAAGAAAAATGCAAGTCCTCCTTTGCGTTGATTAGCTTGGATTTACCAAATGATATGAACCGTCATAACATTGGAAATGTCAAAGGAGATTGTTGAAGAAGGAGCCACAATTTAGTAACCACAGTGTCAAAAGTGTCAATAATGATACCTGATTGTATGGATAAATTATATCCAAAAGATGGTAATGAAAGAATGACAGACGTAGAGTTAATTTTGTTTGACAAGATGGGGAAAGTATGGAAGGTGGACTTGTAAATAACAGGCCAAGAAAACAATTTGGAAAATAATGTTTTATTGGATATACAAAACAAATTGGCTGAAGTTTTGAAAATGAAAGCAAGAATCCAAATGATAAACAAGGACGGTGACCTGGAAAATGTTTTCTTATTGGATCTAGAAAGAGGCTTATTAAATCCTTGAAGAAGTCTGTGTGATGGGATAAAGAAGAATTGAAAAGAAATAAAATCCTACCACAATATTTGAATGAACGAATGATGACGTCGGTTAAAAGTAAAAGGAAAGAATATAAAGTTGGTTTATTTGAAAAGGATAAAATAAGGCTTTCTCTGTTTGCAAAGTTTTGTCAATTTTTTACAGACATTTTGCTGATACCATGATTCAAAAGTTGATGTTTTATGGATTTATTTTATAGATAAGCGATGGGCTATGGGATGAAGAAATACCTATTAGTAATCTTACAGAGAATGAAGTTACTGAATTTGCCTATACTTGTAATTAAGTCACTTTTTTATATATTTCTTTTCTTTTTATCATATTTTTCTTCCACTTTTCCTTCTCTCTTACTATTGGTTTTTTCTTTAATTTAGTTTGTATTAGCTTTTAATACTGAAGTCTAAATCTTTAATAGAAAATTATATACCAAAACTTAATCATGGCTGTGTCAGTAAGTTATTGGCCAAGGAAGCATGCCAGACTGTTTTTAGATTCAGTAGAAGAGGGGAAAGACTATTTTAAAAATGGAACAGCTTAAAATGATTTAACCTTCTCCAGTATGATCTGGGGATGAGAAGAGGACAATGTCATGAGAATGTGACACAAAAACACTCCAATAACCATAGCACATTTGGCTTTGGTGCAGAGTAAAAAGGAAGCTTGATATCTTAGAACTGTGATGGTGAACCTATGGCACGCAGAGCCCTCTCTGAGACCACGCCAGTCATTGCCCCTGGCCAGCACCATTGCACATACGTGCGTGCCGCCTCCCATCAGCTAGATGGTCTTTGGGTCTCAGTCATGCATGCGCAGGGGAGGGTCTCCATCGATCTTCTCAGTTCCACCCCAGTGTGCCCTAGCTTTCTCCTGCATTCCTGCTGCCTGTGCCTTCCCCAATCTCCACAGGTTCCATCCTCCACAGGTGCCTCTCTGTGGCAGAAATGGAGGAGAAAACCTGGGCGCACTGGGGAAAAACTGCGGAGATCACGACCCCCCCGCAACACCTCCTGCACCAACCTGGAAGCCAAAATGAGGACTGGGGGGGGGGTATGGCGCATGTGCGGAGAGCGCATGTGCAGGGAACATGCACGCATGTATGGGAGGCGAGGCACATGCAGGGGAGGCATTCACACTGCATTTGGGGATGGGTCATGCACACATACATTTGTGCGCACGCACACTTTGGACATGCAGTACCAAAAAGGTTAACCATCACTGTCTTAGAAGTTAAAATTGATGTATTTTTTTAATGGTTTGGTATACTACATGATTTTTAGATATATAAATCAACTGAATTATTTGAGCAGTAATCAAAATCCCTGAATTGATCCAACACCCATACAGGCTGGTCAGAAAGTTTAATTAATGAGCAAACTGGGGTTGGAGCCAAGCTTGAGCTTTCTGGTTGAAAAAAAAACAACAAAAATAACAGAAAGTGGGCCAGAGTTATTCTCCCACAGCCAGTCCCAGCTATGACTAACAGTAATATCAGCTGGAGGTCAAGGAGGGCAACCTAATCCTCTCACTTCCACACCATGTTTCACATGTATACCACCCAGAGTCACTCTGTGAGGGAGATGGGAGGTTTCTAAATGTAATATATAAATAAATAAACTATCAGCAGCTGAACTAGCAAATGTGCTTCACAGTCCTGGCTGATTGTGCCTTGCCTGGAAATCATCCTGATGTCTGCCATTGCTATTGTTTTGCAAATCAAGATACGACATTGTATAGTAGTAGCATTGGCCGGTGCTTAGCAATATGGTTAAGATGTAAAAATTGGAATTCGTCTGTGGCTTTGATTTAACAAACTGCATTTATTTATAAAACAGCTGCCGGGCAACTTCCTCTCAGCTTGAACAGAAATAAATATCTGAAATTGTATCAGGAAATGCTCCCAGTACTTCCGGATGTTTGGGGGTGGGGGGGACAGCTTGGTTGTAGATGGGGAACGTAAAGTTCAGATAGATTTAATAAATCCAGTCTGATTTATTATTATTCTGATTTTGGCAAAGTGGAAATACACTACAATACAGCGCAAACTTTCCTGAAAATGTACACAGAGAATAAAAAAAGCTAATAATGATTCAAGGAGGACCTAGTTCAGTTCCTCGCACTTCCTTGAGGAAAAAGATCAAGGGAAACATCTGAAGAACGGTTGCAGGAACACGGTATGTCTAGTTTAATGAAAAGAAGGACTAGGGGAGACATGATAGCAATGTTCTAAAAGGGGTTGCCATAAAGAAGAGGGAGTCAAGCTATTCTCCAAAGCACCTGAGGGCAGAACAAGAAGCAATGGGTGGAAACTAATCAAGGAGAAAAGCAACCTAGAACTAAGGATAAATTTCCTACAGTTAGAACAATTAATCAGTAGAACAACTTGCCTCCAGAAGTTGTGAATGCTCCAACACTGGAAGTTTTTAATAAGAGATTGGATAGCCATTTGTCTGAAGTGGTGTAGGGTTTCCTGCCTAAGCAGGGTGTTGGACTAGAAGATTTCCAAGGTCCCTTCCAACTCTGTTATTCTATTCTAACAAATCAGTAATAACAATTAGAATCATGGATGTAACTAGCAATCAAGTTGCTAACATAAACAAAATGAAAATACAAACCCTTTTCCTAGTTCACAGCAATAATAAAATGAAGTTTTTAAAGAGTAACTGAAGAAAGCAAATACTGTAGGGCTGCTTAAAGAGGAAGGTTGAAATATCCTATGCCGATGTCATGGTCTTCATCATAAAAGACCTCTGGTAATATGGGACAAAGTAACACTGAATGAGCCTTTCTGAAGGGTGCTTTGGGCCACAGACTACAGCAGATTGGCCCATACCCCATTTATTTTACTGCCGCTTGTCTCTCAGAGTAGTGGCTTCTAATTGGGTCTAAGCTTTGGACTTCTTCTGCAGCCATTTGTCATTGCAACACACTTTGAAGGGTCCTCAGAATTAAGTGGTTGGGCACCTGCCTATTGCTGGGGGAAAAGCAGGTAGGGAAAATCTGACCGCAAGCATCAGGTCTTCTTGGGTTGCATTGTTTCTTTTTAGAAAGTCTGCAAAGGGAGGGGAAGCCAATCCCAGTATGAGAAAAAAGTAAAAACACCCTGTTCTCCAATCATATTTTTCAGGCTGAGAATTATACATGATTAGCATGTCAAAGCTGAAGTTCAAAGAGTGGAAGATTAAAAATTACAGTTTGGTAGCAATATTTGAGAGGTCTCTACTTGCTGTATAACCAAGGTTTTGATAGGTATATATGGGCCTGTGGAGGTAGCAGGGGTGAAATTCAGCAAGTTCTGACAGGTTCTAGAGAACCAGTAGCAGATATTTTGAGTAGTTTGGAGAACCAGAAAATACCACCTCTGGCTGGCCCCAGAGTGGGGTGGGAATGGGGATTTTGCAGTATCCTTCCCCAGGAGTGGAGAGAGAATGGAGATTTTGCAGTATCCTTCTCCTGCCATGCCCACCAGGCCACGCCCACAGAACCAGTAGAAAAAAAATGAATTTAACCACTGGGAGGTAGATTGTACCCCCTCCTGCTTTACACCATTTCTCATTTCCTGACACAGTATTCATGCATTGTTGGACATTTACACTACTATTAACCAACTTTATTGGAATTTCTCAGATTATAGATTACAATATCTTTTCAGGGTCAAATCACCCTGACTGGTGTAGAAAACAATTAAAATTAACCTCAGCATAAAAAGATGTAAATAAACACAAATATACTAAATATACAAATAAGAGAGCATATAGAATAATGAAAGGAATACAAAATATATTAGGATTTAATGGAATAGACAATATACAATAACCAATATAAACACTGAGGAGTATTCAGTTCCTCTGAAAGCTTATTGTACATTCAGATATGTGGAAAAATAGACTTTTCTAACCATACTCAAAGAAATAGCTTACCATTTAGAGTTGCAAAGATCATCATATGTAGGGTATTTTTCACAGACGTTGCCTGAAACCCCAGGATTTGTGCATATGCATTTTCCACACACACATTTGCCTCTCCCACTGCAGATGACACCATTGTTAGAAATGCAACTCTTGGTATCCGTGGTACAGTTACAGTATTCACCTGTCCAGCCATGGTGGCAATTGCATTGACCACAGGCACAGTTCCCATTGCCTAAAAAAAAAAAAAAAAGGAATGCAACTCACTTCAAATGCTTCCATCATTGCCTTTCCTTCCTAATTCTTGAAAATTGCCAGCAATCCTCTCTAGAATGTTGTGTCAAGACATTATAGTATATAATTGGAAAGAAAATTTATTAAACATATTAAAGTTCTTTGTTAAGACTACACAAAATCACATAGCAGGGAGCCAGCTGTTGAGTTTCAAACCCCACTATTGGTAGAAAGCATGACAGACATCTCATCAGGTAGATAGTAGTAGGTAAATAGAAAGAGATGATAGACAGATAGATAGAAGACACAGTATTTAGATGATAGATATATAGATTAGATCAGAGTTGTCAAACCCTTGTCATCCCAGCAGTGTCACATGACGTATCAGGACTTTTTTCCTCTTTGCTTAAATGGGTATGGGTGTGGCCAAGAGTTTGACAGCCCTGGATTAGATGATAGGCAGGCAGGCAGGTAAGGTAGGCAGGCACTGTGGTAGGTTCCGGGCCAGCAGAGACTACTGCAGGTTCACTCAGAGGCACGCAGAAGTGCAGGGGCATCGTATGAGCATGCCTGAACTGGTAGTAAAAAAAATTAGCAACCCACCAGTGCATATGCATGAATAAAAATGGTATAATGGAGGTAGACCGATGTGGAAATGTTGCAAAGATCATAATTGTGTTAAAAAATTGGAAAAAACTGTTCAATAAAAAAGTATTTTTTTAAAAAAGTGGAAAAATATATTGCATATTATAAGGTTTAGATCTTCAAATACTACACCTTATGCACAACAAAACAAGAACTCCTGGTCCACTAGACATGTTTAAAAGCAAAATAAAGAAGTATATTTCTTGAGTTTTTAAAAATTGTATTATAATTCAAAATAAATTCAATGAGAAATTTCATAATGGTCCTTCCACAAATACATACACCTATTAACACAATGATTTAATTAATCTTTATGTAGTGGACTTCATGGTGGAAGAACCCAAGTTTCCATCTGTGCATGGAAATCCTCAAATGAGGGGGGGGAAATCTGTTGCATCTGGAGGAGTCCAGATGAGATACTTAAATTTATGTTAAATTGGGTTACACTTACATCAAATTAGGTTAACTGTGTAGCCATGTATATAAATTGGAGTGAATGATTTTCTGATCATCAGGTTTTTCAGAAACCTGAACTCCATTCTCTGAAAGAATCCATTAAATCATGTCCACATGCATTTATACATGATGCACACAATTTCATAAGATTGTGTGCTTCTGTTCTGCATAATGCAGGTAGTCCTCAACTTACAACAGTTCATTTAGTGACTGTCTTACAACAGCACTGGAAAAAGTGACTTATGACTGTTTTTCCCATGACCGTTCAGCATCCCCATGGTCATATGATCAAAATTCAGACCCTTGGTAACTGACTCACATTTAGCAGAAACATTTCGGGCTCAATTGTGGTGGCAAGTTCAGGACTATCTATATATACATACCATATTTTTCAGAGTATAAGACGCACAGGAGTATAAGACGCACCAAGATTTTGAAGAGGTAATTTTTTTAAAAAAGGTTTTGCACTCTGCAGGCCTTCCAAACCCTCTGCATGCCTCATTTTTTATTTAAAAAATGAGGCATTCAGAGAGTTTGAGAGGCCTGAAAAGTGCTCCTGATTTTTTTTGCAAAAACAGGCCCATTGTTTGCCCCCAAAAGGTGCATGCATAGCCTTTAGGGGGCTTGTAGAGTGCTCCTGGGGGCTGGGGAGGGCCAAAATGAGCCGTTTTCATTCGTTTTTGTCCTGCCCAGCCCCCAGGAGCACTTTGTAGGCTTCCCAAACCCTCTCCACATCCATTTTTGCGAAGAGGGCAGGGTTTTGGGAGGCCAAAAATGCTGTATTTAGTGTATAAGATGCACCCAGATTTTCACCCTCTGTTTTTTTGGGGGGAAAGGTGCGTCTTATACTCCAAAAATATGGTATATACATACTTTCAATACTTGGGGGAGGGACACATCCCTAAATTATATACTTGTACTCCAATTGTTTTTGTTTCACACAGGTCGCTTTCAGGAAGTTAGGGGAGCTGGATGTCAGCTTGTAAAGCGTTTCCATGACTATTTTCAAGCTGACATAGAAAAGGCAAGAGAATTCCATGCATACCTTTGGCCAGAGTCAGATCTCATATTTCTGCAACTGGCGTGTGAGGTGCACAAGTTCATAGCCTGCCGCAGCACCTCGTTGGTGGATGTGATTTATGACACAGACAGAGGGGAGGGGAGACACAGAGGTAAAGTTCAGATGCCATTAAGCGAATATCAGATTTGGCTCCGCAGAAGAAGAAAATGCCAAAATGTTGCTCCTAATAAATGACTGGATTTCTTTTGAACTTTATCTCAAGGCTCGTAATTTACTTAGGGCATCTTTTTGAAACTTCACAACTGTATCTTTATTAGGTAGTTAGAAGGAAAGTACAATTTAGCACAGACTTACCTCCACAGACCAGCCCTCTAAATCTGCCACAAGAGAAATCATCGCATTCACAGTATGGCCCATATATATTTCCATATGCTGAAAGGTGGCAAATGCATTGTCCACAATAGCAGTCGCCTCTTCCGCTGCACAAGATCTGTTCTGGGAGACTTTTGCAGGACCCTGTACTCAGTGCATCTTTTTCGCTACATTTACAGTCTGGACCCATGTAGCCGGGGTTACACACACACACCCCACACTCGAAGGAACCGTTCCCGTAGTTGCACTTGGAGTTATTCACCTCTGCTTCCTTCTGACAATGACAGCTGCATTTGGGCTGGATCTCGATCTCCAATGCTTCGTTAAGACCAGTGGCCTTGATTAGGACTTTCCTTCTCCCTTCACCACAAGCTGAAGGGCTTAAACTGAAAGTCACATTGAAAGTGACCTAAAGAACAGAGAGGAAAAACCATCCATGGGAATGACGCGCTTCATCATTTTAGCATACAAAGCACAAAGTAAAGATTGGAA
Source organism: Thamnophis elegans (assembly GCF_009769535.1). Classification (NCBI taxonomy): domain Eukaryota; kingdom Metazoa; phylum Chordata; class Lepidosauria; order Squamata; family Natricidae; genus Thamnophis; species Thamnophis elegans. The sequence goes on along the minus strand of NC_045541.1, from coordinate 32,801,580 downwards.
CGAAAGCTAACTTGGAAATATTAACTGCATCAATTTGTGAAATATAGGATAGATATGTTTGACGTACTGTTTTATAGCATAAAATCTCATAGCTGAGAAGTTGAAAGCCGGAAGAAGGCAACTCTTCACACATTGCTGCCAACAAAATAACATAGATGTGTCTCCAGGAGTTGAGATCAATTTGGGGACCGATTTACCAGTACCTTCATTGGTATATTTCTGAATAAAATATGAAGTATAAGTGTTTTGAATATAGGGACATAAACCACAGGTTTCCCCAGAATCATCTGACACAGGAGACTTGTGCATATGATGAAGTGCAGTCCATGAAAATTTATGCCTTTTCATAAAATTTGTTGGCTGTAAACAAATAGTGCTACCAGAGTCCTGAATGCAGGTGAATTGAATGTAGGCAAACTGAATTCCTGATTTGCTTCAATGAAACTTCAATTTGAAGCAGTCCATAAAGCTACAAGCAAACCATCTCCCCCCCCCCCTACATTTCCCAGCACCGGGGGATTTCCATTTTACTCAAGAAAAGTGGATTTTGCATATGCAAAGAAACCACATTTCTTGAAGAGAGGAATGAAGGTAGAATAGTCCCACCTCAAGATTCTGGGCGCATGAGCACCACCAAGTCAAGCAAAACATTGAGGCCATGGTCACCTGTTTAATCCACCCCCAAATCTCACAGTGGATGCTTTTCAACTGTTCCCTGTTGGGAAAGCAACATGCTGATAGGTTTTTATCAAATTAATTTGGAAGAGATCCTTTAAACCAGTGGTGGGATCCTGCCGATTTAACAACTGGTTTGGTGATTGCGTATTTTAACGCTGCACATATATGTGCAGTTATACCAAAACTTACCTTCAACGTTAATGCTTGGGGGCACGGAAATCCGCTCTGCCACACTAAACAGCTGAGAGGATATTGGTAAGTAAAGCACAAGGGTAGGCGGGTGGACCCACCTGATTGTCAGAATTACCAGTTTGCCCGAACTGGTCTGAACCGTCTGAAGCCCACCCCTGCTTTAAACCCATGGTTTCTGCCTGCCTGGTGAGAGCTAGTGGAATTGAGCAGCTTCTGGTCTCCTTGATTAAACAATGCTATCTGTCAAGACCTAGCAACCAGGCCTTCTCTGTTGTGGTGCCTGCCCTCCGAAATGAGATCCAACAGAGATCCATAAGGAGCCCACTCTGATAGTATTTCAGAAGCCCTTGAAAACCTGGCTGTTGTCCCAGGCAGGGTGGATGTTGCCGCGCTGGTTAAATGTGTTTCAGTGTATATAGGCTATTATTCAGGCATGTTATGCTGTTTATTTATACTCTGTGTATTTGATGTATATTTTCTTTGTTATTTCATTTAAATTGTGAGATGCTCAGATTTATCTTGGAGTCTAGTGATGCCTAAATCTAATCAAATCAACAAAAATAAACCTTCCGTCCAAAGAAAAATGGCTGTTCTCCACCATGATGTTCCAGCTGATTTGCAAGGAGCAGCTGACTAGCAGGTAATCTATCCTGCTCCCTCTTCTTTACAAACCATGTGATCTTTATAAAGGAGGATCCATGTGGTATAATGGTTAAGGCACTAGATTAGGACTGGGGAGACCTAAACTCTCGTCTGTTCTTCGCCACTGAAGCCCATTAGTTGACTATGGACTAGTCACTATCTCCTAGCCCAGCAGTATCAAACTGGTGGCCCATGGGCCGGATGCGTCAAATGAAGGCCATGCCCAGCCCAGCTCTGCAAAGGGGAAAAAAGTCACAATATGTCACATGATGGCGGCCAGTTTATCACCTGTGTCCTAGCTCATCCTTTCTTATAGAGTTGATGTTCTTAGGGGAAAAAGGAGCAGTGGTGGGTTGCAGACGGTATGCCCCGGTACGGGCGTACCGGAGCCAGCCCGGAGCATCAGGTACCATTCCGGTATGGTGCTCTGGAGGGTCCACCTGCCCGCCCTCGCTCCTTACCTGTCCTTTAAAGCCTTTGGCACTTCCGCGCACAGCGCGTACAGCACCTGTGCGAGCTCCGCTGAGCAGTTGCAGTGTTGAGGAGGCGTCGTTTGAAGGTAAGACACATGAGTGTGTGTGTGCGCATGCAGTGTGCATTCATGTGGAGGACACTGGGACCCGTTGCAACCGTACTGGTTGAAATGGGATCCAGAACCCATCACAGAAAAGGAGCATCACACATTGACTTAAGCTCTAGGAGGAAAAATGCAAGACATAGAAGAAGCACCGAGCTTGCCAACCAAAGGTTTGCTTGAATGACAATGCATTTCAATATCTCAGTATTTGCCATGCTTCTTGACCACTAATTTATGCCAATTGGATGGAAGGCAATTTGTAGTTCTCCAGAAGTTATTGAATTTTGGCACTTAGCAATCCTGTTCAAGATAGCCAATTGAGAGGAATCCTGGGAGTTGTAGTTTACCAATACTCATCAGGTCACAGGTTTATGCCAAATCGCATTTAGGGATCCCAACTGTAATTGGCTTTGCAATGGGAAATAACATTGATAAAATTATAATCTACTTACCTGTTCTCCAACTTTAATATGAGAGCATTTCTTCTGGTGTGGAAAGGCAGAGCCCTGGCTGCAGATGGCAGTGAAATCAAGTTTTAATCCATCTGTGTCTCCCAGCACCTCCAGCTCTATCTCAGACCTGAGTGACTTAAAAACACAATTGTTGACACCATGTCATTGGAAAAGTAATGCCTTATAATTGTATAACTGATAACATCCTTCCTAGATCTAAACTTTGAATAGTTTAAAGACATCAAACATTTGATTAGTGTTTTTTTTACATTTTTTTTATTTTTCAAGGCATGTGCTTATACGCATGGTAAAATCTATGACTCAGATTAGAAGGCAATATGAGAGTACTGTACAACAAATATTTTGACAATTCAGACTTCCCCCTTGAGCTTATTTTCTGTGGAATATTGAAAAGTCAACACATCTGTGAATAATAATCTCTTGAATTTCTGCCACAATTTTAAAATGCTTCCATCATTGGAGCAATTTTAAAATGGAAACCCCTAATCACTTAAGGAACTTTAAGTGAATTCTTTTTCTGAGCGCAAAGGACAATTGTGATTGCATTTTTAGAAAACGAGGCACAACATGACATTACTGTTACATTGGCAGCAGAGTGTCACAAATTTTTTTAATAGCTTTAAAATATGAAATGTGGTGAAGTGGATGGGAATTACTTAGTCCATTAAGAATGGACGCCTGCCTGATGTATTAACAATGATTTGCCAACTCGGGTTATGGCTTCATGAATCATTCCTTCTCCTCCCTTTCACATAATGATGGAGAACTCTGTATAAACGATGATAATTTTTGCTATCAATAGCCATAGAATTGGCCTATGAAAATTAACAGATTAAGACAGTTGGAAGGGACCTTGTGGGTTATCTAGTCTAATCCACTGCCCCAACAGTAGACTCTACATCAGTGTTGATGAACCTTTTTAGCACCAAGTGCCGAAACGTGCACAGAAGGGCAGCTGTCCAGTGCGCATGCACGTGCCAAGAAGTTGGTTTTCTGGTTTCTGGCACATGCATGCACACTGGCCATCTGATATTCTGGTTTCTGGTACACATGCATGCACAAAGACTACCTGGTAAGTGCACATGTGCATGCCAGAAACCAGAAGAACAGCTACCCGCTGTGCATGTGCATGCTGGATCTTCTGGTTACTGGTGCATGCATGCACACTGGCCAGCTGGTCTTCATGTGCGCATGCACATACCAGAAACTGGAAGATCATCTTCCTGGCACGCAAATGCGCACTGGGCAGCTGCTCTCCTGTTTTCTGGCGCTCCTGCGCATGTGAAGACCAGTTGGTTGGTGCACCAGAACCCAGAAGAGCAACAGACGATAGCACGTGTGGCCGGAGAGATGGCTCCGCGTGCCACTTCCAGCACGTGTGCCATAGGTTCGCCATCATGGCCCTACATCATTTCTGACAGATGGCAGTCCAGGCTCTTCTTGAAAGCTTCCAGTGATGAAGCTCCCACAACCTCTGAAGGCAACTTCTGTTCCATTGGTTGATTGTTCTGTCAAAAAAATTCTTCTTATTTCCAGGTTGAATCTGTCCTTGTTCAGTTTCCATCCATTATTCCTTGTCTGGCCTTCAGGTGCTTTGGAAAATAGATTGACCCCCTCTTCTCTGTACCAGCCCTTCAAATATTGGAACATTGCTATCATGTCTGCCCTGGTCCTTCTCTTCATTAGACTAGCCTAAATAAATAGACTAAATAAATAAATTCATTTAACTGAATTTGGCCCAGCTCAGCTCTGTAAGACTAAGAGTCAACTTTTGCTCGGTATAGTCTGTTCTATTACTTAATAGTAGGGATGTAAAATGTTGGATCGAGCATTTTGAGAAAGATGAGATTCTATTTTGCTTCCAGATCATGCTGATCTGTTTGTTCTAGGGATGGTCCAACAATTTTTTGGAAGTAAATCTTCTAAAATGTAAAGTAGTTGATAGTGTTTCAGGGCCAGAACCACATCCAAACTACTAGCTCCAAAAACAAAACAAAAAAGTTCAACAAACTGCCAGACCACCCTCAGATCAGTATATCCAAAAAAAAAAAAAAAAGCAGAAAATTCAGCCAGCCTCTAAAATTTGACATTTTTGCACAGTTCATACCATCAGGAAATTCTTCCTAATATTCAGCCTGGATCTGTTTTCTTCTGCTTTCAACCGACTGGTCTAAAACATATTTTTTTAAAGACTAAGCTGATGTAGTCATTAGAGAAGTGTGTAGTATAGAAATAGTATTAGAAACTTATTGCTGTGTAAATAAACTGTATGAGTGGAGCCTCTGGCTAAAATCACATATTATGCTGAGAAAGGACTTTTTTTTCAAACCATGATCGCTGCAACAAGCTATAGTGATTTATGCTTGTAATCTATATTTTACCGTTTCTATGACTTTGTCTGAGTTTTTTATTTGCTAATGAAACATTGGACATAGCCAATATTTCAGAGAGAGAAGAATGCTATGTCCAAATTAATTTCTTTACATCGAATTACAAAAGTATGAAATTTTACTTAAGAGTATTATTTTATTTTATTTGTATGCCACCCATTTTCCCACGTTAAGGCAACACTTATTAATTTTACATACCTTGTATGCATCTATAATCAACTGGAGGACATTTCCAGAATCATGCTGAAGTGTCCCGACCGTAGCTCCAGGAATAAGATCCGCATATTGCTGCAAAATAGAATATTAACCTTTCCTCAGGGAAAAAAAATCAAATAAGGTCACCTGATAGATGATAAAAAATAAATATCTATCAGTTAATGAGGGGACCAACTCTGATATTTTTACCTGATACATATTTATTTCCAAAGTTAAAATACAATATTAAAGGAAAAAAGAGTAGATTACAACAACAAAAAGTGTATAAAATAGAATGTCAAACATGCACATAAAATATCTCCCCTGGTTGAATACTGATAAATACGTTTCATCAATAATAATTATTCCCCTGTTTGCAAAGCCAGTTCACAATTTATAACCTTCTACCTCTATATTTGCAAAATTACTACATAACAATAAAAAGTATCACAATTGTAGAAATCTATTATCAATCAACTGATTTGACCTACCATACTATATAAAAAAGTAATTAACAAGTAATCCCTAGAACAAAGTTAAACCTTGAAGCCCTCTGTTAATTATCTATTATTGTATTTAACTCACAGAAAATCCACTAGCAGTTTCTAATCTCCCATAAACCCACTGCAATCATTGTCTCTGGTCCATCTAGGATCAAATACCATAGGCTGATTCTTAATGGTAAAAAAAAAATCCTTCCAGTTTATCATTTTTACTTTCTTTAAAATTATAAGTGGGATCTTTCTGAAGAACTGTTTCTCATGTCTCACAAACGTAGGTTTCCATTGAAAATATCTCCATAACACTTGTTCAGTTAGTTTTCCTACAAATTGGCAGTTGTCTTCTGGTTGCCTGTAGTAGCTTTATTCCACAAACTCTATCAGCTTCCTTCTCTTTCAAGTCTGTTAACAGCAAATTAATTTCCAGTCCATCTGATTTCATAGCTAATTTAACTACTGTTGCTTGTATCTGGCTATCTTCTTTAGGATGATTTGAAATTGTGGCAAATTCATGAAACCTTTTATCATTTTTTTCATTTAAAATGTGTAATCAGGAAATCTTCCCCCCAAAAGTTTCCAAAAAAGGCTTTAACGATCATCTTTCATCTTCAGAAGCTTCCCTGAAGCCTCCAGAGCGCAAAAAACCAGCCCTATGGGCAAACCGGAAATTCAGGGACTGACTTCCAGTTTGCTCATAGGGCCAGTTTAAGTCCTCCGGAGCCTTTAGGGGCCTTCTGGAGGCTTCCCTGAAGGCTCCTGAGGATGAAAAATGACCCAACGGACAAACCGAAAGTCACTTCTGATTTGCTCATAGGGCCGTTTTTAGTCCTCAGGAGCCTTCAGGAAAGCCTCCGGAAGGCCCCTGAAGGCTCCGAAGGACTTAAACCGGCCCTATGAGCAAACTGGAAGTCATTCCCTGAATTTCCGGTTTGCCCATAGGGCTGGTTTTTTGCGCTCTGGAGGCTTCAGGGAAGCTCCTGAAGCCTCCGGAGGGCCTCTGGGGGGACGGGAGAGGCTGTTTTTGCCCTCCCAAGGCTCCTATAAAGCCTCTGGAGCTTGGGGAGGTGAAAAAAGCATGCAAAAAATGGGAGGGTCGTGCCTGTCATGCACGCATGAGCGTTGTGGGGGTCATACATTATATACCCCACCTGCGCTCCCCCCGCTTATGGCACATGAGCCAAAAAAGGTTTGTCATCGCTGCACTAGATCATTGTATGATACATCCCCTGTTAGCTATATTAAATCTACATTAGGAGCCACATTTGAGTGAGTCTTATTTAGGGCTTTGAGATTGGAGAGATTTAACTAAGGCTGTAAGATTAAATCTACTTTCCTTGAAGTTTCACTGAACTCAACTGGAATTCCTTCCATATAGATGTGGATAAGAAGGTGCTGTAGCCACACGTGGCCTAGTTAATGAGGCAAATGTGGTTGGACAGTTTTCTCTGGAAGACATTCAGGCCATGTTTGAACACTAAGAGAAATTCAGTCCATTGATGAAATGAAAGGCTGAGGGTGGGTGGGTGGAGAATGGATGGACAGGTTCTTAGATAAGGACTTTCTGGCTTTCTCTGTATATCATTTAATCTTGAAATAGTTAGCGCTCACTAATCACAAAATCACATTTTCTTTGGAATTCTACACCCTTTTCTCTCTGTATCTCTGCTATTATACGAACAATCTCACATCACATTATTTTTATTGTCATGTCAGAATTCCCATGTGTTTTGGTTTGTTCCCCAAGAACATTAAATCAGGTTTTGTCATGTTTGAAACTCCCATTTTTATTGTTTTCTTTGGATAGCTTGTTTGTTTCCCTTTTTAAAATAAAACCCCTGCTGTTTTTGTCTTTCTGCTATATCACTTTGTTTTCTACCATTGAGGGTGGAATTAGATTTAGTACCTGTATGTGTGCTAAATTTATACTACTTCAAAGAGATTAGGATTCTGAATCTAATAACATTTCTGATTAGAACGTTGAATAGTATTTTTTTGGTTACCATCCATCCCTTTCATCTTAATATTAATTTATTCGACTTAGAAGGCCACTCAACTCTTTAAGCCTCTCTGTGTTGTATAACATTAAAAAAGTAGGAAGAACTTTGGCTGAAATGCACAGTTCTTGTGCTAATGCTGCCTCTGCTTCTCCAGCTCCCCATTGCCTCTGGCTCTGACCTACTCTTCTTTTCAAGCCAGATGAGAACAAAGCCTTGATACAATGCCTCGTGAGCCAATCAACTGTTCTGCAGCTAGCAGCACAGCCCCGTGGCAGCAATGGAACTGGCAGAGCTGCTTTTAAAGCATTTACCAGCACACTACTGACTTCAGGAGTGTGCAGGGACTACATCAATGTAGTCTTCCCAATGTAAAAAAAAACAGTCCACCAAATTTTTTGATGGACACCAGAAGGCAGGCACTAACTAAATGATGCACTACTGGAGCCAAATATGGTGTCACAACCAAGCACCTTGTTGTGGCCTGCCAGCGGCCAGTGAAGCCGGTGGCAGACACAGACAGTGAGGAGGTTGGTGGGGGGGGGGGAGCATGGGCCAGTCCTGGAGTCTGGGGAAGGCTCTGATGAATAGTCTGCGTCAGAGGAAGAGATGGAGCCAGGGCCATCTGATAGTTATCAGCTGCCTTTGGAGTCGAACTCAGTGGAGCAGAAGAACAGCTGGAGCCTGTTCCCAGTGTGCGCATGCACAGAGCTGCCAGGGGAAGGGAACAGCTAAGGAACAAGGGTCAACTCAGGAATAAAGACACAGGAGGATGGTGAATGGCCCCTCCCATAAGGAATAAAGGAGAGCAAAAGGGGAGTGGAGTTTGCAGGAGACAATTAGTTCAATTCATTAGGGTGAAAATCTGTTCCTGACTTCTTGCCAAGTATTGTCTGCTGCAGAGTTGCATTTGAAAGATATTGGCCTGGCAGCTCTCCAAGCCTGATAAAGGTCTGTAGTTGTGAAATCACTTGAAAGATTGTTGGACGGGACTTTGCTGGAGAGGAATTCACTTTAAACTAAATAAAAGGGGTTTTATCGGGTTGAGGAATCAGCTTCATGCTTTTGGGAAGCCTAGGTCAGAACACCCCCCCCACCAAGGGCCATTGCAGAAACCTCCACATTGTCCAACCTGACTGGGTCACTATCCAAAATGGAAATCATGTTGTGCTCAGCTGTACCAGCCTTCGCGTTGCCTGCTCAATCTTGATATTGACTTCGTGGCAATTCAACTGGGACAGGGCTGCGGCCAGGGCTGCCAAATCTTTTGGAGTTTCAAAGGGTTCAGTTCAGCCCCAGCAATTCTTGAACTTCAGGCCACAAACAGTATGGCCCAACTTCAAATAATCTCAGTCCCTCTCATCCCAGAGCGTTTTTTAGACACCATCTTGAATGGCCAATCTAAGAAGAATGTGAAAAGACTTGGAGGTCTTACCTGATATAAATGAACTTGTTGCTTGGTGACTGCAAAAATTAACAGAATGTTGTTTTGCACAATCTTCTCTATCAATTGTCCTAAAGTTGGGTATTCCTGAGAAAATCAAAAAGGAAAATTGATCTTTACATCAACTTTAAATTCAAAAATAACCTACTGTGCATGTTAAGCACCTGGGCAGTGCCAGATGAAAGGCTCACATATTGGGTGCAGATAGGGCACAGTAGGTTAATCAAAGCATAGATCCTCCCTAATACTTTCTTTCACCTTCCTAGAAGAAAGATATTAGGAATTAAACAAAGGCTACTTTTCCTTTATGGAAAATGTAAATTCATGTTTAAGAAAAGCAGAATCTAATCCTTTTGGAAAAACACTGAGATTTCTATTAAGGAAGACAATTATCTCAAAGTTTCCTACAGGTTCTTATTAGGTTCTTATTAGGGACTTGATGGCTCAGGGACTAGGACGCTCAGCTTGTTGATCAGAAAGGTCAGCAGTTTGGTGGTTCAAATCCCTAGTGCCACGTAATGGAGTGAGCTCCCATTACTTGTCCCTGCTTCTGCCAACCTAGCAGTTCGAAAGCATGTAAAAATGCAAGTAGAAAAAATAGGAACCATCTTTGGTGGGAAGGTAACAGCGTTCCATGTGCCTTTGGCATTTAGTCATACCAGCCACATGACCATGGAGACGTCTTCGGATAGCGTTGGCTCTTTGGCTTTGAAACGGAGATGAGCATGCTCCCCCCTAATGTCAGGAATGACTAGCACATATGTGCAAGGGAAACCTTTATCTTTTACCTTAATGCCTGGGCTCCTGGGAACCTCCTCTTGGTGGTAGCCTAATCCTCTATAACAGGTGGGTCCAACTAGTATGGCTGGCTGGGGAATTCTGGGAGGTGAAATCCTCAAGTCTTAAAGTTCCCAAGTCGGGACACCCCTGCTCTACAGCCAGCATCTGCTGATCAGGATGACCTTCATCCCTATCAGGGTTCTGGAAAGCAATGAAGAATTGGGTTTTTGTGGGTGGGTTGGTGGGAATCGAAGAATTGAATAGACTCCTGATGATTGCTTTTGAGGGAATGGCACCTTCTGGTGGGATAAGGCTGAACAAATTGCTGATTATTTGTTGTTGTCTTTGCCTTGTTACCTATTGTGTATTTTACCTTCCTACAATGTGGAATTAAAAGGCTTTGACGGGAGGGACATGGAAGCTTAACAAATAAATAAATACAGCTGTGTAAATAGAAAGGCAGGGAAGCCCGTTTAGAATTCATCTGCGTCAGCCACACAAAATTATGAAGCCCAGGGGGCAGACTTGGGGAAAAGCACTTTCACACTTTCACAAATTTGGGTTGCTGATTGAAAAAGACTGCGTGAAGAAAAGTTCCTTCATCAAACTTGGACAAACATCCACACTGGATCAAGGGATGACTTATGCTGAGGGGGTCTTCAACAAGCAGTAAAATGTGTTTTTAAAACATTCTTCAAAACCCTGAGAAAATCACTGAGAAGTGGAGCTTGTATGCAAATAAATATGTACTGAAGGATGATAAAAATAGAGCAAGTACAGTATAGGACAGTGATGGCGAACCTATGGCACATGTGTCACAGGTTGCATGCAGAGCCTTCTCTGCGGGCATACCAGCTGTCATCCCAGCCCAGTTCCAGCATGCCTCCCACCGACCTGGTCTTCGGCCACACATGCACAGGGGGCAGGGGGCATGCAGGGAATGTGTGTGCCCATGCATGAGGGAAGGCGTATGTGCGGGGGTGCTTGCATTGGATTTTTGAGGTTCGAGCGCATGTGCACACTCCTCACGTCCCATTTTGGGCCTGGAAGGCCTCCTGCACCAACCTGGAAGCCAAAATGGGGTGCGGGGGGCTGTGTGCGACCCCCACGCCCCATTTTGGGCCTCAAAAGCCTCCCTCACCAACGTGGAAGCCAAAATGGGCAAGGGGAGACGGCACATGCACGGGGATGCATGCACGGGAGGGGCACATGCATTTGCATTGCATTTTGGTGGTTCGTGCATGCGTGCTTTGGGCACTCGGCAACAAAAAGGTTAGCCATCACTGCTATAGGACATCCCCAACTTTAAGAATTCATGATACAAGTATGGTGTTGGAAGCCATCACAATTTGGTATAATAAGATGGTGCTTTTTAAACTAGATTTGGGATGCCTCTTATTTAGAAAATTAATGTCCCTGTGGTGGTAAAAGACATGATTGCTCTCCGTTCTCCCGAAGTAGTGTAGGATAATTTTCAAATAGGAGATGTCCCCAACCCAGCATGAAATTCAGTTCTGTGGTGAAAGGGTAATTTTATTCTAATTCGTCTGAAAATGGCCTTGTACAAAATATATTTACATGTTCATTTGAGAATACTTTAAAAGGCATAATGCATGGAGTTCTACAAATGCAATTTCTAACACTATTAAATGTACAAGACTGGAGAATGGGAAAGAATTGAATAAAATAAAAAGCAATTACCAAAACAGTTGACATAGAGTATTCATTCTGTTGATCCAGGTGGCATTTCCCATCATTTGGAATAACTATTCCTGCTAATTTACTATCCATCCCAAAATGAGAATCGGCATCACTCACAAACACTAACAGATGTAATGAATCATTTCTCCAACCAATTTTTTCCTGCAGTAAAACATTAATAAGTGATGACAGGGAATATGAGGTAAAGCAATATATGCTGTGTTTTGGTATCACATGCAGAACAATGAAATATGATTTATCTCGTTCTGATGATTAAAAACATGCCAAGCTCTACTCTAAAAAAGGGATGAAAATTAGTATTCGAAAGAACGATCAGAGAAAAGCCATAAGATTTTGCTGCCTGAGGTGAAGTAGTAAATACCACTCTTCAGTGAAACTTGCAGAGCAGTTAAGGTCAACCATATTATCTGAGTACTTGAGGTAGAGTATAATAAATTATATACATAATCAGCAATTCAGAATATTATTTATTGGCTCTACAAGGCTGCACAACTCTGTAAAAACTCTGGATGGCTTACAGCTTTTAGTGAAAACAGTAAAAATACAATTCATGTAATCTGCAAAAGGTAATTCTTTAAACAGATGAAATCCTACAACTTAATACCCACCCTTACCCAAGAGTTGGGGCCAGGTTTTTAAACTTTTCTTGCACATTGAGGTACTTTCATATGGGATGTTCTGATCTAAAATAAAGTTAGCAATAACATAGTCTTCATTTACCCAAAATCAACATAAAACACAGTTATTGTTTCTTTACCTTACAAACAGCTGCCTGCATAATTGCATCAAATCCTCCTTCTGGAGTATCTAAATTGGCACTGATTTTCTGTTTTCTCACAATTTCATTGAACCTTTCAGCATCGTTTGTCAGCGGAAGAACATGCTTGTATCCAAATGTTGGCAAACAATCAAATGGGACATTTCTGTAAAGTAAAATGTTTAGGTGCTTATACATGACGATGGAGGTCACATTAAAAAGCTTTAGTCTTGAGGCGCATTTGGGATGGCCCTTTATTCTCTTCAGTATTCAGCAGTACGATCTTCAGATGGATTTTAGTTTATATAATTGGCATCTCCCTGAAGATTTGAGTTCAGTACATTATAGCTGAGGGATAGGATTTTGAACCCACTATTCCTAGGACAACCTGTTTTATATCGATGCTCCAAAATAAAGCACAATTTATAGGACATTTGGTGAGTAACATTACTTGCAGAGAAGCCACTATTTCCTACAATAGCAATAGCATTTATATATTTCATGGTGCTTTCCAGCCCTCTATAAGTGGTTTACAAATATGTCATTTATCCTTTTATCCAGTGCAAAGCACCTGAGGGCAGGACAAAAAGCAATGAAACTAATCAAGGAGAGAAGCAACCTAGAATTAAGGAGAAATTTCCTGACAGTTAGAACAATTAATCAGTGGAACAACTTGCCTCCAGAAGTTGTGAATGCTCCAACATTGGAAGTATTTAAGAAGATGCTGGATAACCATTTGTCTGAAGTGGTGTAGGGTTTCCTGCCTAAGCAGAGGGTGGGACTTGAAGACCTCCAAGGTCCCTTCCAACTCTGTTATTCTATTATTCCTTGCCAGATCAGAAAGTGGATGGTAGTTTCCTGTTTATTGAGATTGGTGGAAACCAGAATAATTCTATGGTTGTAGCTTTGTATTCCTATTGTAGCTTTGAGTATGTTGAGGAATTCAATAAATCTTGTTAGTTCATAGAATCTGAAATGCCCCGTCAACATGTTCCACTGGTGGAGTTTCTCAGTGTCTGGTGGAATAGGCTGGTACTGCATCTGAGCACAGCATCCTTAGCTTGATTGCCAGAAATCTAGATAATCACCTCCCTACCCCCACGTAAATGAATAGCTTATGGACAAACTGAAATAAATAATTAATATCCAGACCCGATTCTATGGAATCAAGGCTAGAGACCATCCTAAGTGGAAAGTACCAGCGGACAAAAAAAGCTCTACAGAGAATCATTAAAACCAGCCTGATTATCATCCGGCTCCAGCTACCAGCCCTGGATGACATCTTCACATTTCGCTGTTTAAGGACATTGCACAACATTATGAGACTCTTGCCATCCTGCTTACAATCTTTTTAGACTGTTGCCTTCTGGCAGAAGATACAGAACAATTAAAACTTGGACCACGCAACTTTTGAATAGTTTTTATCCCAGAGCTATAATCCCAGAGCTACACTCAATAATAACTAAAGGGCCACCATTAGTGAGCTGTTGGACAGCATTACTTGGTCAGTTGTGTGAATGCTTGGGTGGTTTAGGGGTGGGGAATTTTTGGTGGGTGGGTGAGGTTTGGGGACTGTCGTGTGTTCAGCCTGGTCTCCAGGTATTATGTGAATTTTGTTGTATGGGTATACTGTGTATATACTGTACGTACAATGACAATAAAGTAAAAACTAAAATTAAAACTAAACAGAATGATTAAAGCAAGACTGGAGAGCCCATAAAGCCAATGTATCTGATCCATCAAAGCTGTCTGCAATCTTGAAGTTTTGGAAAGGATAATGAAAGGTGGGCCAGAATGTTGCCTTGAAGAGAGTTGATTTAGTATACATTGTTTGTGTGCATACATTTGAGGGGATGGATGGGTTCTGATTGCATGTTTATGGATGAAAGGCCATTGGAGGTGACTTCTCACTTTCAGCAGTCCCTGATCTGTCTCCTGGGAGTGGGGGGAAATCCCCAATTTCTGTATTAAAACAATGAATTCATCAAACTGCATTTAAGGAGAACTATCACATTTTAAGTTCAAACTATATTTCTAAAGAGTCAGAAGAAATGTTTGAACTTTTCTACCAACCGGCAAGGATTCCGCAGATCTTCCGTCAGAGTATTGATGTATGGTAAAACTGGTTTTTCAACAAAAGACCCGAAGCCCATCTGGAAATTACTTGTGAGCTTAGACATTTCTTTGGACAAGGTAGACCCCAGTTCCTTTATGGTTTTCAGATCATCATCCATAGAAGCTGAAAGGTCCATCAGGTAGTAGAGATCAACTGGATAATCTTCAGTCTGACGAACATTGATCTGTATCGTTTCTTCATTTCCTTGTGGAGCCAAAGGTGAAACAGAAAACTAATCAAACAACTGTGGTTAAAAAAGGGGAAGAGGAAGTACAAGTATTGACTGGGCCTCTTTATTCTTCATGCTGCATGGTATTATTCAGTGACAGAATATTTCAGCAGTAGCATTAACTCTTTTAATAATTAATAATGTCTGATATGGATAGTGAAAAACATCTGCAAAGTATAATAGCAAAATATGCTTTATGGACAGACTACTACAAGAAACAACAAATTAAAAGTTGGAATGACTAGCTCAGTAAAAAAAAAAAAAACTGCCTTCCCCATCCTATTGGCCAGGAAGAGTTCCTTCCTGTAGAAGCATCAGAAGGTTTGTTTCATGATCGATATTTTTCCTCTAGTTCTGAGCAGTGATGAAATTCAAAATCCCCATTCCCATCCCCTTCCAGGGGAAGGATACTGCAAAATCTCCATTCCCACTCCACTCTGGGGTCAGCCAGAGGTAGCATTTGATGGTTCTCCGAACTACTCAAAATTTCCGCTATCGTATCTCCAGAACGTGTCATAACCTGCTGAATTTCAGCCAGGTTCTGAGAAGGGATGGAACCACTTTTCAGCAAACCTAAAATAAACAGTGTAGAATACTTCGAAGCTTTGCATACTCACATGCCATTCACTTTCTGTATTCATTCATTCATTCATTCATTCATTCATTCATTCATTCATTCATTCATTCATTCATTCTGGAGATTCCCATACCTCCAGAAAATGAGATGGCAGAGAATTCCACCCAGCCTACTGCTGTTTTGTCAAAACAGTTGTCAAGCAGGGCATTAAGCCTTGATGTGCAGTCAATGCACATCAAAAGGAAAAAAAAAAGGAAATTGGGAGCATCCCTTTCAGTAAGTCTTGGATCACCTGCAAACACATATCTACACCTTTGAATGTGAATTGAATTAGAATGTGCAGAAATAAACAGATTAGTGCTTACTATAAAGGAGAAAGAACAAACTGAATATTATATGACATGGGAGCTATTTTATGGATGGTTGGAGAATAAAAACAGAAGTGAGAAATAAATGGAGATCAGTGAAATAAAGAATATATGTTAAGATAGAAATGTAAACAATATGATGATGATTAATATGATTAAGATTATTATACCTAATATTATATTATATTCTCATTAGAAAATATGTAGAGGGAGAAATGAATAGTGATAATGCTGATTATTATTATTATTATTGTAAATTAGAGCATTATTATCAATGGAGACATTTGTACCCAGATAACACACTGTTTAATGGAAGATGATACAGTATGTTCAAGTTAAAAAAATAAATAAAAATGTATATTAAGAAAAGAAAATATTTACACTTCTGATAGGCACAGAAATGTATTTGATCTAATACTATATGTTATTGGCACAGTCTAATGTTACTAACTACTGTCACACAATAATCTTGGTGGCATTTCTTCTCTGTCATGCACATCTCCAGGGGAACACCTGAGTGACAGAAGTGCATACATACTTCCAGGCCTGAGGGCTCCATGTGAACTTTGAGCCACCTTCATTCATCTGTGATGGGCTGTGATGACCCAACCTGCTAACAGGCCACATTTGAAAAAGTAGTGGGTGAGGACAGAACAACATTTTAATTTTATATTTAATTTCAAACTATTTAGTGCATTTCATTTAAATATGAATGCACATTGTGGGAAGTTATCATCCAGCCCTCTCCCAGAAAAATGAAATATCCTACAAAATATTGAAAAGGCAGAATATTTCTCTGGATATGAAAAGAAAGAAACATGTTTTAAAAGACAGAATAGTTGCCTGTAGCTTCCTGCCCATCCCCACTGTTAATGGGCCATTAAGAAAGCCAAGCTAGTCCACTTTTACATAATAAAGGTTTCTCCACTACAGCTCCAGAGGGAAGGGATTAAGGAACTTTACCCAACTGACCACATGGCATCTGAGAACTCAACCAAATCTGGATTCAAAACACAGCCTAGAGAGTTGTCCCTGCATGGCCCCATGGGAGTCTGACAACCAATCAGAATACATTTCTTACGCAGGAACAGGAAACAGAGAGGTGGGACTGAACAGGTTATAAAAAGCCTACCAAGCCCTTCCCTCAGCCCTTCTCTTCTTCTCCACCAACACTGAAGCATGTGATCACCTTTTCTGTTCAGGGCTCAAGCCATGTGGCCCTGTCCAACAATAAACCATCTTTCCAAGCAGCCTCCATGTCTCCAGTGTCTTTTTCCCCACTTGGAGCTGAACCCAGAAGGATATTTCTTTCATCAACATGTTGTTCATTAATATTACGTTAAATACAATAAGTATGTATATACTTAATGTTAAACTAGTTAAATATTATCTTGCTACTCCCTAAATTCACATACTAATATAAATCATATTGAAAACTATTTTCTGGTCATGTAGTTAATGATTTCCTCCATGTAGCACATTAAAAAAATTGGTAATAGCTTCTAAAGGTTGCTGGGATGGAGCTGGTAGAGAACTCAGTGGCCATCTTTGTTTTATGAAATTCACACCTTATCCTATGACCCTTTTTACCCCCCTGCCCCTCAGTGCTCTGGGGCTCCCATACTCAGTTTATCTTATGGTCAGACTTCTTCACTACCATCAGGATTGGAAATTATTTATGCAAGGAAAAAGGATCCCTGAGCTCAGATTAGCAAGATTTCTTAGGAGTTAGAGTGCCAATACAAGGGTTCAATGAATAACTTTACTTTCAAATAATAACTCCATATATCCTGTTCAAGAGAGCCAGTTTGCTGTAATGTTTGAATGCATTGGCTAGAAACTGGGAGACAATGAGTTCTAGTCCCCCCTCGGGCATAAAGCCAGCTGGGTGATCTTGCGCTCTCTCTCTCTCTCTCTCCCTCTCTCTCTCTCTCTCCCTCCCCCAACCTCCCTCCCTCCCTCCCTCCCTCTCTCTATTTCTCTGTCTCTCTATCATCTGCCTATTTCCCTCATATCTGGATATTATGATGCTTAACAACCATTCCTATTTATGAAGGTTACAGAACGAGTGCTTTATAGTCTGTAAAGTGCCCCTTCCTGGCCTTCATAAATGGTTGTGCCACTCCACCCCCCACCCAATGGTTCACAAGTCCACATGTTGGATATTAGGCAGCATGGGCAATTATGTGTCCTCCAAGGACTGCACATATTCTACCTCTGCTTCATGAGCTGTATTGGTTGACAGTTTCCTTGTGAGTTCAATTCAAGGTGCTTTTTTTAAAAAAAATAATTTAATGAGATTTAGTAATGTTGGCAAAGTACAAGAACATCACTTATTGAGAAATTATTTGAAAAGGCAGAGAGTCTCTTTTGGAGAAAAACATTAGTAAATTGTTTCTGCTTTCACCAATTACTACTTTCCCTACTACAAATCTGTATATTTCTCAAATCTATTCATCAAATGTGCTGCAATCATAGCTAAACAAATACACCTATCTGGACTGAAGTAGCATAATAGGTTCAAATGATAGATATTTCATTGTAAGTTATGATGGAGTCTATTGTTCTGTGCCATATTAATATTGCAGTTGGAAAAAAGGAAATTGCTAAAGCTATTGTGAACAAAATATTAACTTTAAAGAAATGGTTCTGTGTCTCATACAGCCTCAGGTGTTCTTTTATCACTTGATTAAAAAAATCCCCAGGTGTTTACTCAGAAATAGATTTCCTAAGTTGAACAAAGCTTACTCTCTAGTAAATGAATTCAGATATCTCCTTTCAAATCCTTACCGTATTTTTTGTAGAGCAAATTGTGCATTGATTTATTGCCATGGCTTTTTGTAAACTCTTGCTTTTGTCAGGATTGAGGCAATCCATAAATAAATAACCAGACTATTTTTAAAAGTTTTATAGATATGATGATGTAACTTACCTGGCCGCAGGAAAATAGTTATCTTTTGAGGAGAAATCTGAATAACCTCTGAACCATTTATTTGTGGCCCGTCACTCAGGTGCTTGTTTTCATGGATCTCTACTTTGGAAATGGGAAATTCAATTAAATTCAGATGGCATCCTTCTGAAATAAGCTTTTCAAGAGTGTCACACCTTTTCTGAATTTCAGATGGATCAGTAAAATTCTACAAAGGAGTGGAAGAACAAAAAAGAAACTGAATAAAATACAAAATAGTTTAATTAAATGGATGACACTAATTATAAAGAGAATACAATACTGTTTTTCCACGAGATTCGTCATGCTAGATGTGTATGTACTTGAGAGCACGGGAGAAGCAATGTTAAAATGGATCATGTTGAAATTATCTTAATCTATAAATTGGTATATAGGTAGTTCTCAGCTTACAACCACAATTGAGCCCAATTGTTGCTAAGCGAGACATTTGTTAAGTGAGCTTTGCCACATTCTATGACCTTTCTTGCCACAGTTGTTAAGTGAATCACTGCCATTGTTTGGTTAGTAACACAGTTGCTCAGTGAATCTGGATTCCCCTAAACGAACCGTTGTAAGTCAAGGACCACATGTAGGTCTAAATTGCCTGTATTAATCATGGGGAAGGCAGGGCAATGGTAGGATAAGAGTCTGCAAAAGAGGTCTGTGCATGGCAAGCATCCTAGTTTTTGGATTGTAAAGGTGAAGGGGTAGAAATGTAATTTTTGACTTGCCAAATTCTGTTAAGGGAACCTTACAATAAAGAAGAATTAGTTTGAAAAAAGAGAAAAAATGGGATTTATGGATTGGATATTTAGAAAGGGAAGATTGTGGGGGAAAAGAAAATTATGAAGAGAGGGAGAGGGAGGGAGGGAGAAAATAAAATAAAATAGAAATGTACTTATAACTGCTGTTAAGAAGATTGAAAGCCACTTCTTGTTCTTTATTTTCTATTTCTTTTACCTGCCAACTGCTCCCTTAATCTGAATGGGCTGGGACTAGGCAGGAAGCATTCCACATTCACCTATTTTCTTTGTTTAGTAGAATTTGTCAACATCACTATGTTGATGAAGGGCATGATTACTATTAGACCCTGTCTGGTTTTGTATACGTTTTCTTGTACGAGCAAAAAAATTGCAGCGTTCTAAATCCACATCCCAAAGTAGTCCAACTATCAGCTCATATCAACTGATAATCAGATTCCCTTTGAAAGCTTACACACATTGTGATAACACTATCCTTGCAGATTTATTTGTGTGTCCTTTTGAGGACGGATGAAGGTTAGTTCCCCCCCCCACCTCGCTGATATTTTTCTACTAGGACTGACATCCAAATATGAGTTTTCTTGGAAGTAAGCTCTTTTAAGATCCACAGAGGACAGGTTTCAGAGGTAGAAACATGCCTCAGGCTACACAATCACAACATGGGCAGGCAAAACGTTTTTCCTATGCAAACCGTGCAAGCCTTTGCATGCCTACCGAGGAATGAACTAAAACCAAGGATACCAGCACTACGCAAACTTCAGTGAAGGATTTTTAATGCTACCCTGGGAAGGTTATCCATGGAGTTGCTAACAGTTAATACCAACTTGATGGCATATAATCAACGTTTTAATGATAATGATAGTCTAGGGAGATACAGAATCTTGAAAACTTGAAGAGGAATTTCCCAACCTCATTTATTTTGAAGTAATTAAGACAGAGTCTCTCCGAATGATAAGCTATCGTCTGACTATCATGCAGTTTCTTGTTTTGCCACCTCTCTGTTCCATTCCTTTCTCAGCCTCCCCACAATCTCTCAGGCTGAATGTGCTTCTTCCTTAATCCCCAAGTGCCTCTGTGGATGCCAAGGTCTCTGGCTACTCTTTTTAAAATGGGAGGCAACCAGAGCAGAGAGTCTATGCCTGCAGTCCCTTTAAATGTCATCTCCATTCCTGTCAAGGAACCATCCCAGATCATTCACACAAACTTGTGTTTGAAGAAGAGGGAAATTGCTACTTCCAACCTGGGAATAGCTACATTGGACCCAGAGGTGGTATTCAGCAGGTTCTGATCAGTTCTGGAGAACCGATAGTGGAAATTTTGAGCAGTTCAGAGAACTGGTAAACATCACCTCTGACTGGCCCCGCCCCCATCTATTCTCTGCCTCCCAAGTCCCAGCTGATTGGGAGGGAATGGGACTTTTGCAGTATCCTTCCCCTGCCACGCCCACCAAGCCAGGCCACACCCACCAAGCCAGGCCCACAGAACTGGCAGTAAAAAAAATTGAATCCCACCACTGATTGGAATGTATATTATCTGCACAGTGGCCTGAGGAAGAGACAAAGGCAATGCCAGGAGGGCATGTTGTGCCCTTTAAAAAGGATTAATGAGCCATATTTAAGTTGCAGTTAGCAAGGTGTGAGGAAAAAGCCCTAAAAAAATCCAGTTAATCCCACAGGGGTTCCAGTCCCGCTTTAGGCACAAAGTCAGCTGAGTAACCTTGGGCCAGTCACTCTTTCTCTTAGTCCTAGGAAAGGGAAAGGGCAAATGATTTATGAAAACCTTGCAAAGAAAACTGCAAGGATTTGTCCATGAGTTAACATTGACTCAAACACACACACACACACACACACACACACACAAACAAACAAACAAACAAACAAACACTATTCTTTCGAACAGGGGAACAGAAGAACTATCCCCTGCTTAGTTACATTTATAGCATTAAGTTCTGCCTTGGCTGTGGATCAGGGGGGGAAAAGTTGCTCCACTGAGAAGGCATAGTGTATAATTATTTGAATAGAATATAAATATACCTTTACCAAGCTTGCTTTCTCAACAACACAATTTCTTTTAAGCCAAGATTGCCGTTGCTCCTATTCATGCAAAAAGCAAAATTGTTTCTGAATTTATTCAAAATGGAAGCTGGCTTTTAGTTTTAGAAACCAGACTTTCAAAAAGGCATCAGACCAAATTACCTACTGTTGTTGGACTTCCAGGGGAAGAATTAGAGAAGTGAGGACAGTTCTGCTAAAAGCCCAGCCAAAAACAACAGTGGAATTACGAGCCAGCAAGTCCAGCAGCTCTTCATAATTCCTCTCTGGACAAGGAGATGACTTGAGATCACCTAAAATTGCTCCGAACAATTGCTCCTTGCAAAGTCATTGCAAGATAGCAGTCTCTGGCAGGCTTAGAGTTCTGAGAGATGAGAGAATAGCCATGTTTTTTGCTGAAACCATGGTCAGAACCTTCAAAAGAACATTTGGTTTTCCTTTTCACTTATGGAAATAGCAATAGCAGTTAGGCTTACATACAGGTAGCCCTCAACTTGCGACTATAATTGAGCCCAAAATCTATGTTACTAAGTGAGGAATTTGTTAAGCAACTTTTGCCCCATTTTAAAACTTTTTTTGCCACAGTTATTAAGTGACTCATTACAATTGTTAAGTCAATAACCCGGTTGTTAAATGAATCTGGCTTCCCCCAATGACTTTGCTTGTCAGAAGGTCACAAAAGGGGATGACATGACCCCAGGACACTGCAACCGTCACAAATACGAACCAATTACCAAGCATCCGAATTTTGATCACATGACCTTGGGGATGCTGCAATGGTTGTAAGTGAGAAAAACAGTTATAAGTCATCTTTTTCAGTGCCGTTCTAACTTCAAACTGTCACTAAATGAACTGTTGTAAGTCGAGGACTACCTGCACTGCCCCATAATGCTTTACAGCACTCCCTGGGTGATTTAAAATGAAGAAGCATTATTTGCATATTGCCCTCAACAACCTGGGTCCTCATTTTACCACTCTTGTAAGGATGGAGGGCTCAGTCAACCTTGAACCAATCAGAATCGAACTCCAGGCAATGGGCAGAGTTTGCCTGCAGTACTGCACTTTAATCACTGTGCCACCAGAGCGCTAAATGACTTGTTCACTTCTTTTCAACTATTAGGAGTCTTTGGAATGACAAATTGTACAGGTCTATCAGTTTCTTTTAATCCTTAGCAAACAAAAAAGTTTTAAATTCAAATTTAAGGACTTTTTTAGAATAAACAGGGTGATTAGAACTTTAATTGTGGAAATATACAAATGGACTAAGGGTCCATATGAATTTGAAATAAGACTTTGGAATTAATTGTAACAACTCTTCCTATAGAAAAATGTCTTTGTTTTGAATTCTCTTTTTAAAAAATGATAGGATGAGACCAGTGGTGGGTTCCGGGTGTCCACCACATGAATGCGTGCACACATGCGCAGCATGTGCATGTGTACTTACTACCTGCAACACTCCGTGATGCCTCCGCAACACGACAGCAGCTTGGTGGAGGGTCGCGCAGGTGCCATACGTTCCATGCATGTAAGCCCTGCAAACCTCAAAGGAGCGCAGGCGGGTGGGCGGGCCCTCCGGAGCACCGTACCAGAACAGTACCCAGCAGGCACCGGTATGCCCATACCAGGGCGTACTGGTCATAACCCACCATTGGATGAGACTGAAGGTTGGACATAGAAGAAACCAGAAGGAATTAAAGATTACAATTAAAGGAGAAGTGCTTAAATTTGGCTTACTAATACAGAATAGAGCAAAATATTTTTTAATGTTGGACATATTGAAGGATAGTTTTGAACACTGAACTCAGAAGTTAATTTTTAAGAGTGTGTGCTTCTATAGACAGACTGTTTAAAAGATGATATGGAAGAGGAACAGGTTTTGTTGTTCAAGACTGAAACTGATTTGAAACTGGATTTAAAACTGAAAGGTTACAAGAATGACATGGAAAAGGATCGTCCCAGAGGTGCTTTTTCAGGAGGCAACTGGACTTTGTTTTTTTTTTCTTTTGAAGACATTTCACTTCTCATCCAAGAAGCTTCTTCAATTCTGACTGGATAGTGAGGAATGGAAGAATTTATATTCCTTGCAGACAGCTGGTAATTTGCATCCTTTTAGAGGGTCGTTGAAGCACTTGGGGTTTATCTAAGTCCTCAGAAGAAGCTTCTTGGATGAGAAGTGAAATGTCTTCAAGCAAGTCCAGTTGCCTCCTGAAAAAGCACCTTTGGGACAACCATGACCTGAATGACTGAGAATCTCTACAGATTTCATGGAAAAAGATGTTACTCTGGACATACAAAAGAAACCAGCTGATGTCTTTATAATTAAAAGAATAAACAAGCAACAAAGAGAGTGGCCTGGATAATTTTCCTACATGGGTTGTACAAAATAGGCTTGTTAAAATTTGGAAGAATTTTGTAAGAAGGAACAAAGAAAAAGAAGAAGAAGAAAAGAAATCAAGCTCTAGGCCATTATTCAAAAGAACAATAGATCAATAGATTATTAAAAATAAAAAGAAGGAATATAAGGTTGATTTATTTTGATAAAGTTTAAACCAAATATGATGTTATTCTGATAATCCTTAATGGACTTTTGCTGATCAGAACTGAATGGCGAGACTTTAAGGAAAAGTTGCTTTGAAAGTGGAGATGGGCCACATATAAAACAAACAAACAAACAAGAATGTATGTAGATAAGAGATGGAATAAGGCATGGGCCTAGGTTACCTATGGAACTATCTTCATTTCATTACATTAGCCTGTCCCACCTGGTCAGGCAGGGAAAATAAGTTGCAGATCCTATTAGCCAAAGGGTTCTGAATGGCTCGGTGTAGGAAGAGGCTTTTTTGCTGTTACTTTTGTTGGCAATGCCACGCTAGATCTCCATAGGTGGTCTTGCCATAGAGCCGTGATGGCGAACCTATGGCCCGTGTGTCCGAAGTGGCATGCAGAGCCATGTCGCCTGTTCCTTTTCTGGGTTCCTGGCGTGCATGTGCTCGTGATGATCAGCTGGCCTTCCTGTGTGCGGAAGTGCCAGAAACCAGAGGAGCTGGTCTTCCTGTTTTCGCTGTGCGCATGCGTGGCAGCCAGCTGATCATTGCATGTTCATGCACACCAGTAACCAGAAGACTACCTGGCCTGTGTGCATGCATGCACCAGAAACTGGAAGTTCATTTCCCGGTGCATGGATGCCCAGTTGGCAGCTTCTCTTCTGGGTTGTGGGCCCTACGAGCGTGCACACTCCCTTTTCGGCACTCGGTGCCAAAACGGTTCACCATCACCATCATAGAGGTAGTTCTTGATTTATGACCATTCATTTAACAACCATTTGAAGTGAAGACAGTTGTGACAAAAGTGACTTATCACTTGTCTTCACACTTATGACCTTGGCAGCATCTCAGCAATCATAGTGATCATAATTCATCCAATTTATTTCCTCCTCACTGAGGTTCCTGGGTTTGTTTTTTTTCCTCCTCAGGAGGACATTCCAGACAAAGGCAAAACTGCATAAGTAAAGTTTTCTATAACTAACTGTGAGTTTCTTTCACAGGGTCAGGTTTGGGATTTACCAAAACAACAAATGTCAAATAATGGAATGTGGAAACAGGACCAAGCATGATTTCTTCATTTGAAAATTTCTGAATATAGGAAAAAGTTTGACTGTTTTCTGTAAGCACAATCAAGATTGCGTAAACATTAAGTCATACGGTTACTTAGAAACAGTCAAACCAAAGCTACTAATTTTCTGCAGTTTTCAGCATGCACAATTTCACACAGAAGTTGGTGTCTGGCACCATATTTATATAATCTCATGAGTTCTCTTTTCACTTACAAAGCAAAGGAGGTATCCCAGTCTTGCTATATGAAGCATATCTGTTCTCTATGATTTGGGTTCAGGAGAACACAGCGCATGCTTGAATCACTAGGTCAGCTGAACTGAACCAGAAGTTTCTAGACTCTTTATTGGCAGTGACAGATTTGAAAATATTAGACAATTTCTAGGCTACAGTTAATAAATATTTAAATAAGACAACTGTTTCAATTGTGTTCCCTTGACCAGATATTAGACTTATTTCTTCTCACTCCTTATTGCATGTTTTAATGGATATAAGATCAGATTCAAAATATTATTTGTCCAAGAAAGATGTTCCTTGATAGAACATCTTTTTTGGCTGTTATGTAATTTCTCTGTAGACTAGTTTTTGCCCCAATTATATCCTATCTATTTAAACTGTCTTATTTCTTCCATAATATTCCTCTTTGCCCCAAACTTGTTAATTATACATATGAACAATCCTTTGAAAAGTGAGTTTGAATGTGATTAATGAGCCTGGTTAATAATCCTTAAAGCACATCAATGTGGAATTCGGGGTTCTTTTCTTAAGCAGCTGCTAGGTCGCAAATTAAATTTTTTGTTAAATGGAAAGGTGTATAAAAAGCTTTTGAGATTGCTTAGACTCAGTGTTAGGGCCTAGAGATTTAAAAAGAAAAGAAAGAAATCAATATGCTAATTTCAACTGATTCTAAAGTAGGTATTTTGACCCACTCTTTGAATTACTTTTCTCCTGAAGAATGTGGCTTGAAACAGAGAATTCAGAATATGAATAGTATATTATTTAACAAACATATAATTTGTAATTACATCAAGTCATTATTTTTGGGTGTTTGAAATAATTCACCTCTTGGAAACACCAGCCGCAGCTTGGTCCAGAGAGCAAACAATCTTCACAGTTCATGGCACTCCCTGAATCACAATTTCCTACATGGCAAATCAAGGAAATGTATTAGATTAGCTCATACTTTAATTATGTCAGGTACATAACATTCTGGGCAGCGTTCTGACTTCCTTAAAGTTAGTTTGTCAGAGAATCCAGTTTTACTTGTTTGTTTGAAAAGCCCTTAGGTATTTACAGAACAGATGGAAGCGATCGTTAAAATTGTAATAAATAAGAAATAAATCTTGGGGAGTAATTTCAACTGGAATCAGTGTCATGCTTTATACAAGAGGAAAATTAGCATAAAGCAGTGTTTAATATTATTTTTATATTAATCCTTGACCTGGTCTGTCTACCTAACACTGAATCACTCTTCATAAAGCCAGATCAAAGTACTTGGGGGGGGGGGGGGAATGTTTTTTGGGCTATATTTCTTCAAAATATTTATCATAATCTCATAGATCAGATCCAGAACCACAAAATCACACAGACTCATATGAACAAATACACACTCTTAAGTTTGTATTCCATATATAAAACGAGCCTTACCTTGTACATTCTTATTCCTTTGTAGAAATAGGAAAAAAAAGCAGAGCAATTCAATCCCCATTCGCTTTCAGTTCTGGCTGCAGGCACAAAATATATCAAACATTAATTAAGCTCAGAAAAAGGAAAGTTCAGAAGCCGTTAATGTACGGCTGAAGGTTTTCAAACTACGGAGGTTTTCGAAGATTGTAACAGAAGGCTACATTGGCATAAAGGAAACAACAAAAAACCCTGGTACTTAAGCAGGTAGTCTGATAGATAGGCAAACAGCATGGTTATAGAATTTAGCACGGTCCTTTTACTTCCTGGTTTGCCTTATAAGGAAGAGAGGTACGCAGTGAAAGGTGGAACAATTCTCACAGGTGAAGTCCTGATTTTTTTCTTGTTAAGATCAGATATTCATTTTACGGAGCTTCGAAAGGTTGCTGCCCATAAATATTGGAGCACAGGGCACTTAGTTTTCCTACGCAGGCCTACTGATTTTTAAAGCTTAATAATATTAGCCGAACTCTCTAATTTCTTAACTGAACTCCATTCTAGGGATTTTATTTTGAAAAGGAATCCTCATCTGCAATACGGTCATTTTAAAACATACATGATAAAATCCTACCCAGTTTTGTATTGTTTGCGCATTGCATAGCCTTCCTCCCCATCTCATTGTCAAAGCCATTAACAACAATGTGGAAAAATACCAAAGCGAGGACCAAACATTGTAAAAACCAGGACAATTAGAAAAATAAAAAACACAAACCATGCACGTCCCCAATCAAGTGGAATTGTACACTTAGCTTAGCACCCATTGTGGCTCAAAGCCTGGTGGAACAACCAGGATTCTATAGCATTCTTAAACATCATTTGGGTCATACGAATCTCTGGGGTGGATCCTGTCCAGTCGTGGGTTACGGCCACCATTACTACTGGTTCAGCGTCCGAAATTTTTTGCCTGCACGTGTTCCACACACATGCGCATTTGCACTTAAAACAATCTGCACATGCGCACAACATTTAAAAAGGAATAAAAATTACATTTTTTCAATGAAGGTTGTTCTGCGCCTGTGCAGAACAGAAAATGAAGATGGCGCCGCTGAGGATAGAACTGGTACGGTAATGTGTCTGCCAGAACTACTACCTATTCGGCCAAACCGGACCGAATAAGTAGGATTCACCTCTGATCCTATCCCAGAGGACAGGCGTCTCAGTAGAGAAACCATGTTTTGTGGGTGCCAATAACAACACTATTTATTCAAGGGGTCCTGAAGCATTCCTTCTTTCCCTGATCATACGGTTCCACCACAAAAGCGCGTAGGACAAAATCGCGCTCGACAAAAGCGCGCTGTGACGTCATCACAGCGCGACGAAAAAGTTCAAAAAATGTAAAAATAAAGCGAAAACCTTACCCTAAGCCCCCCAAACCTAACCCTAAACCTAACCCTAAACCTAACTCTTAACCTAACCCTAAACCTAACCCTAAACCTAACCGTTAAAGTAACGAAAAACCTAACGCTAACCCTTAACCTAACCCTAACGCTAACGCTCTAAAGCTAACCCTAACCCTTAACCTAACCCTAACCCTAACCCTAAACCTAACCCTTACCTTTATGTGAATCGGCTTGCTTTAATTTAATTTTTATTAATTTTTATTTGAATTTTTCGATCTTTTTCGTCGCGCTGTGATGACGTCAAAGGCGCGATTTTGTCGATCGCGCTTTTGCCGTCCGCGCTTTTGACGGGTCACGGATCATACAGCATGGGCAATTGGAGATTCTGAGGATAACTAGGCACTATGACATGATTGTAACAAGCACCTTGAATTGTACCTAGAAGCCAACTAGCAACACTCCCTGTGGAACAGTGGTGCCTTATGGGCCTATTAAAACATGCCCATGATTGAGCGTGCTGCTGCAGCTGGATTGTAGCTGTAGCATCCAGGTGGACTTACAGGTAGCCCCATGTAGAGCCCAAAAGATGAGAAGGGGGTATGAGTGGTCATTTTGAGAGCTTCCTGGAAACTTTTCTTTCCCAAGTTCATGATTTTATTATGTTGTATTCACTCTTCCTTGCTGTAAAGCATATGTCCAGCCAGATTCCAGAGGGATGGCAATGGGACTGGGCTGATATACAGTAGGGACTATGGCCACTGAGCACTGGATGTGTTGTCCCTCGGCTTCTTGCCTTCCAATCCATTCAGGAAAGCCAATCCTTGTTGGCTGGCACCTGTGCAGCTTTCTACAGCACACCAGAGCCTGCCCTTTTCTTTTAGGGATTTTTACTTGTCCCTATGCTTTTCCTTTGTTTTCCCATGTTTTTACCTACAGAAATGTCTTGGCAATTTCCTTTGATACTCCCTAACGCAAACCCTTTCTATTGTTTCTCCACCCCCAATCCCAGCATCGCTTCGCTCCAATGCGACAGGAATCAAAGCCATAGGAAGCAGATTGTTCGCTCATTCCTACATTCCTGTCTAAGCCCCTGGGAGCTTTGTAGTGGGACAACTGGCACATCACCTTCACAGAAGCAAAGTGGCATCTTCCTATGTGGCAGCTGAAATGTCTTTTTTAAAGAGAGGGAAGAGAAAGAAAATGCACAGAACAGTGAGCAGGGAGCAGGAGAGCAAGAAAAGCACGTTTTACCCAAGACTCCATAGAAACTGAAAAGGTTTCCCCCTGGGGAATGTTGGGGCTAACTAGAGCACAAATCTCAAGGACTGAGGATGTGAGCCATTGCTGATTCAATTGCAAGATTTAAAACATTGCAGAGACCATAGCAGTCTGGAAACCCAGGATGAAAGGGCTACGCAGCAACTGGCTATTAACAGAATGACGGAGTTGGAAGTGACCTTGGAAGTCTTCTAGTCCGGCCCCCCAGCCAGTCCGCCCCCCCAACAATCTGAGGGACCATTAATTGGCCCCGGATTTAAGAAGTTTGAGGACTCCTGCCCTGTATCATTTCAGACAAATGGCTGTCCAATTTCTTCTTAAAAATCTCCAGTGAGGACACACCACTTCTGGAGGCAAACTTAATCCAAACTGGGGCAACTATTAAACGAAATAAAGCACTGGAAATGCCCCTCAGAGTGGAAAAGTTAGGAAACAGCAGTTTTGAAAGAGAGCTGGAAGCCACAAAGGAAGGATGGATTTGCAATGCAGTAGGAGAGGTAGTGAGAGTTATCAAGAGTGGCCCATACTGGTGAACGATCAAACAGAAAGTGTGGATCTATTCTACATCCTCGAAAATATGTTATAAACAGAGTTCTTAAAAACAACTTTACTTCTAGATAAACATCTGTACTGATCAGCCTTAATACATACAAAGAGTCCATCTGACCCAATTAGTATTATTAAATGGCGGGGTCTCCAAAGTCTCAGCAATTCTTTTTTGTTGTAATATAGTTGCAGAGTCACGCTGAACCACACAGGAGAAAACGAACTCCTAAAACTCCATAACATCCTGATAGCGCATAACATAACATTCTGATATGTGCCCTACCATTGACGTCCAGGATTTAACCATATATAGACTGAGCAGTAGATTAGAAATTGTACTTTTGCAGGCTGTTTTTAAGCACATGCTATTGCTCCTCCTGCCTTTGTCCTATCTCAATAAAAGGGGCTACCAGACCCCCAATCTGGGTCATCGCTCCATCCCGAGAAAGGTTGTCTCCTGTCTTTTCTCAACATTGGCCTCATGGGCGAACCACAGGAATGTTACATTTGGTGACCCCGACGTGATGTGATTTTCCTGTGTCACCAGCCTTTCACTCATCCCCGACTGGACAAAGTCTCGCAACCAGTGCTGGCCGTCAGCGAACGGAGCACCCTCCCAAATCGTGAGTATGGGCTCGGGCTTCTCGAAGGCTCAGACTGCACACCTGCAGGAGCTTCGGGATCTCCCCAAATTCTCCATTGCAATCTCTCAAGCGGCAGATCGCCTGTTTCCCATTGCAATCTCTCAAGCGGCAGATCGCTTGCTTCCATTTCCCTGAAAAAACATTTCCTCTCTCTATTGGCTTACATCTAAGAATTGTCCCATTTACCCTGAGAAGGGCTCTCTTAAAGTCTCCTTATGGATTTATTTCCATGAGGAACCTCGAGCCCCGCCAGAAGTTCTCACTACTTGGAGACTTCTTGTAAGATGCCTTCAAATTCATGAGGAAGATATGCAGGGGGCTGCTTTTAAGCCCTCGGCAACATCTCCCCCGCGCTATGAGGAGATCGCCCCTCCTGCTAGCCAGGCGATGGCCCTCTCCGAGACTCCTCCACCTCCCCCGGCCCCTCCGGAAGAGAAGGTTTCCCCTCTCCCTTCCACCCCTTCCCCCGCCCCGCAGGTGTGGCGTAGCACTCTCCAAGACGCCCTGCGCGATGCTTACAATCAAGGGGACATGGAATTGGCACAGGATTGTTTCCCCATTTCCTTTCAAACCAACGCGGCTGGGGTGGTTGTGCCTACTTATATCTCAATCCCCTATAGGGCTCTTAAGGATCTTAAGCAAGCAGTTTCCACCTATGGGGTGCAATCCCCGTACTGCAAAGGACTGTTCCAAACCCTTTTGTCAGGGGACCCCTACGTGCTGGAGGATTGGAAACTTCTCCTCGGCATGCTTCTTACCCCCTCTCAGTTTGCCATTTGGACCTCCGAATACCTTAGAGAAATTAACAAGGGGATTGCCAAGGGTCTGTCCAACAATGTTACCGCCCCTCAGCTAAGGGGAGGGGATGGGTTTGATACGGGGCCTCTACAGGCCACGGCCCCCCGGGAAGCCCTTGGAATTCTTTTCACAGATGTTTCACAGAGCAATTGATTTATAGGATCCGAATTGGAATGGAGAAAAATGGTTTTGTGTGTGCATGAGTGTGTGTGTGTGTTTGAGTGAGCGAGGGATCCAGTAAGGGAACTGCGCCTATTTAGGAAAGTAGGTAAATTATGGGGACAGGTTGGGCAGTAGAGAGTAAAGAGAAAGTGATGAAAGAGTGGGAGAGAGGAAGAAAGAAAAAGAGACAGAAAGACAGAAAGAGACAAAGAGGAGAGAGAAAAAGAGTGAGAGAAGGGAGAAGGAGAAAGTGACAGAGAACGTGAAGAGAGGGAAAGAGAACATGAAGAAAGTGACAGAGAAAGTGACAAAAGAGGGAAAGAGGGAAAGAGAAGGTGAAGAAAGTGACAGAGAGAGAAGAGAGGAAGAGGAAAGAGATATCCCACAGCCCTTATAACACCCCTGTGTTTGTTATAGAAAAGAAATTTGGTAAATGGCGTTTTTTGCATGATTTGCGGGCTGTTAATAAAATTCTCCAACCCATGGGAGCGCTGAAGTGCTTCCTCCCTAATCCAAATTTGATTCCCCAAGAATGTGATCTCATGACACTTGTCCACTATTTCTCAGACACCCTCCCTTTTTGCAGACAAAAGCCCTTCCGCTCCAGTGGAAGCCTCCTTCAACAACTTTTTCCTATCAAAGACGCTATAACTGTCTTTGCCAATGGGAGCAAACATCGGGGAGCATGTGCCTGGCAGGAGGATGGTACATGGCACACCCAGCTCACAGAGCCACAAAAATCTGCTCAAAGAGATGAATTGGCCGCTTCCTTCTTGGCCTTTCAGTTATTTGACAAATGACCATTTAACTTCATTCTTGATAGTCTTTATGTGACTCAGATTATAACCTCTTTGTATGAGTCTTATCTCTCTCCTTCTATTGATTCACAACTTTTGTCTCTGTTTCTCACTTTACAAGGCTTGTCTCCTCTCGCTGTTATTTTTTCCATGTCTCCCATATCTGAAGTCATCAGCCTTTCCCTGGGCCTCTCCAGGAGGGCAATGATGTTGCTGACGCTGCGGCATCAGCCCCCGCACCCCATGTCAATGTTTGTTTGATAAGAGCCAAGGTGGCGCAGTGGTTAAATGCAGCACTGCAGGCTACTGCTAGATCAGCAGGTCAGCGGTTCAAATCTCACTGGCTCAGGGTTGACTCAACCTTCCATCCTTCCGAGGTGGGTAAAATGAGGACCCAGATTGTTGGGGGCAATATGCTGACTCTCTGTAAACCGCTTAGAGAGACCTGAAAGGCCTATGAAGCGGTATATAAGTCTACTGCTATTGCTATTGCTATATTGCTATTGTTCTGCTATCACACCTTGGGATAGCCACTCTTACTTTCACCAGAATAAAAAAGCGCTCATAAAACAATTTGGCCTTACGTCGGCGGAGGCATCAGCAATCATTCAACAATGCCCCACCTGTAGCCAGCAGGCAAACCCTCTCCCGATGGGAGTTAAACCCCAGGGGGACAGAATGTTGCCAAATTTGGCAAATGGATGTGACTCAATATCCATCCTTTGCTCCTTGAAAGTATCTACATGTAATCATAGATACATTCTCTGGCTTCTTGTTTGCTACCCCACAAAGGGGTGAAGCCACCAAACATGTTATTAATCATTGTATTCGGACCTTTGCATCGCTGGGACGCCCAAAAGAATTAAAAACAGACAATGACCCCGCTTACACAGGTGCAGCCTTTGCTGCCTTTTGTAACCAATGGGGCATTGTGCATAAATTTGGCATTCCTTATAACAGCCAGGGTCAGGCGTTGGCTGAGCGTGCCAACCAGACATTAAAACATGCCCTGGACAGATATATTGGCAACAGGGGAAAATGCCCCCTGGCCTCCCAGTAGTGCAACACACGCTTAACCTTTGTCTTTATGCCCTGGATTTTTGAAATCTTACGGGCAGCCCACCATCCTCGGCAGCGACTTGTCATTTTGCAGCTCCACCTACCGCAGACACCTCCCGTCCACCTGTCTACTATCGCTGCTTGCCTGACTTGACATGGCGAGGACCTGCTGACCTGATTACCTGGGGAAAGGGCTATGCTGCAATCCAACTAAAAGACAAAGTTCTTTGGATTCCAGGATGGCACGTAAGACCATATTTGCCAAAACTACCTATACAACCACCTACACAAACACAGAAGCAGCCTGACCATGACCAACCAACAGGAACCACAGCTTGAGGCTGTCTCTGTCTCTGACCTGGAAAACAGAGCAGAGCACCCTCCACCCTCCACTCCCCCGACCGGCTGCCCTGTCTTTCGCCGCAGGTCCCCTACTATGTGTTTGGTTGAATGCTACCTGTTGTCATTATTTGAACCAGTCCAGAGAAATTGAAACCAGTGTGGACAAATTACATGATACCGTTCAAGCAGTTGGACAAACATATAAGGCCTCGGACTCCTGGTGAGATTGGATGACCTCTTGGTTACCAAATTTTAACTGGTTGGGAAAAGTTTCCAAGACCTTTATAACCCTTGTTGCTTTGCTGATACTGTTGTGCTGCTGTATTCAATGTGTACCCTCTTTATTAACTATGTGTAAGAATATACTCTCTAGCTCGGCTCCACAGAAGAATATTCACATTGTCAACCACATGGAGTTACATGAACAGTCAACCCTTTCATGGGGAAAGATCCCTTCCGCATGCCCAGCGACGAAGAAGGAGACGCTGCCTTTTAAAACAAAAACAGTGTTGGAATCCATTCCGTGTGTGTGTGTGCAGGGCAGTTTCTGCTGTCTGAAACACACATACACAGGGATGCAAAAACATCACACCAGAAACATCTTTCTGGCCTAAACGGCCAGGACTCACTATGCAGCCTCATGTAACATGAACTATGTGAGCCAGCTACTCCCACACATGCCCTTTCTCCCCCCTATGCTGTGTTGTAACCTTCTGTTCCCCCTTTGCCCACCCTTTGCCATGATGTGATTTTCTATTGGTTTATGTGTAGAATGCTGTGATCAGCCCTGGTAGATGAAGAGGAAAAGTCTTTTTGACAAAAAGAAAATAAAAAAGTAGGAGATGTTGTAATATAGTTGCAGAGTCACGCTGAACCACACAGGAGAAAACAAACTCCTAAAACTCCATAACATCCTGATAGCGCATAACATAACATTCTGATATGTGCCCTACCATTGACGTCCAGGATTTAACCATATATAGACTGAGCAGTAGATTAGAAATTGTACTTTTACAGGCTGTTTTTAAGCACATGCTATTGCTCCTCCTGCCTTTGTCCTATCTCAATAAAAGGGGCTACCAGACCCCCAATCTGGGTCGTCGCTCCATCCCGAGAAAGGTTGTCTCCTGTCTTTTCTCAACATTGGCCTCATGGGCGAACCACGGGAACGTTACACTTTTTTCTCTGCCTTTATCCATAGAGACAAAGGATTAAACTTGATTTTCAACTTCTAAACAAACTTTTGAGTCACCGCCCTTCATACATCTCATGACTGATCCTCTAATAAACAGTACGTATTTTTTTAAAGTTTTTTTTATTTTTAATTTTCAAAACAATAAAATCTTCCTTTTCTTACATACTGTAGAAAGTGTATCAGTTGGTTACAAAAGACTTCTGTGCTCTCTTCCACAGTCATCAAGCATAATTCATATTCACTCAAGTATTTTAACTCAGATATTTATACATGTTACCATTATCATACCTCCATTTTCATTTGAGTATAGTTGTTTAAACATCCTTCATCATAAAATATACCAAGATTTAATACATAACCACATACTGGCATTTCATTTATATTTCTAAAATCCTCCAATGACACTAAATCCTTATGTCCTATTCTAGCTAAACATCCATAATATTTAATAACAAAGTTTTCTATCCTTCTTTCCAAATCACTGTTTACAATTTACATCCCATTTCCTTATGTTGTACATACACACACACACACACACACACACACACATGTTATTATCATTATCCCTCCTTTATTTGACTATATCTTGCATCATATCATTTTCCCCCTAGTAATCAAGACTTAACTGAATCTAACTTAATTCTTTTTTATTATTATTAACCTTTATATATAATCCAAAAGGGTTTCTAATATTCCTTTCATGGGTACCATTCAATATTAATATCTAGTTATTACTTATCATAACACTACACGTTGTATACATTATTATCATTATCAATTATTTATTTAATTATATCTACTATCACTAAATTTCACTAAGTTTAGCTAGTTTTAAATTATACTCTTCCATCTATCAACCTGTATCTTTCCAGTAACAAAACAATGTCATATGTTCTGCCATTTGTGGCATCAGTCTTCTAATCATCTCCTTAATCAACTTTGTATGGACTCCTCTTAGCAACTCTTTGCTTATAAAATCTCTCATGTAATTTCGATGCCCTTCTTCTGTTTCCTTAATCATCTTATCTTTGATTACATTACAGTACATATTTTTAAACTTCTCCAGAAGTGAATTCAGTAATTTGTCTTGCATCTAAAGGATCACATTATTCTGAAAGCTTCTTGACCTCTGTTTCCTTCCAAGACAACCTGCTATTACAACTCCTACTTCATGTGTTATAGCAATCTCTAAAACAGTTGTGAAATTCAAAAAAAATTACTATCAGTTCTGTGGACGTGGCTTGGTGGGCGTAGCAGGGGAAGGATACTGCAAAATCTCCATTCCCATCCCACTCCAGGGGAAGGATACTGCAAAATCTCCATTCCCTCCCTATTCCTGTGGGACGGATATTGCAAAATCTCCCTTCCTACCCCACTCTGGGGCCAGCCCAGAGGTAGCATTTGCTGGTTCTCTGAACTACTCAAAAGTTCCGCTACCAGTTCTCCAGAACCTGTCAAAACCTGCTGAATTTTACTCCTGCTCTAAACAATTCTTTTATCCCAATTCTTTTTAAGTTATTCATATCACATTAAACTTGCTTTCCTATAATATTGCTCTTGACTCACCCATTGAAGCCTGAATAAATCAGAGATTGGGGCCCGTTGGATGACATGGCTCTCCATGCTTTAACAGGCTGGAAGTATCTGACTTTATAGAGTAGGAATGAGTCGAAGATCAGTGTCATGACAAGACTCATAGCTTACATAGCTTCACCGTGAAAGTCCCTTCAAAGCATCATCCATCAGTGTTATTTAGTTTTTCATCATTCATTTATTCATCCCTGATTATATCTGCAGTCCATCATATATCTCAAGGCACAATGATTTCTGAGCAATTCATAATAAAGCAAATATTCTGGACAAATTACAAGATGATCAAACAAACTTTTGTTCATCCACAGGCTTTCTCATCCTCTTTTCCCTATTTCATTTCCTCCCACAAAACTAAATATGAGGGGTCACACTTTAGATCCAAGGTGAAGAATGAATCAACCATTCTTCATTTATTTAAGAGAAGTGAAAGATACTAAGTAATTTAACATAACCTTATTTATTTATCTATTATTTTACACACCAAATTTCTTGTCAAGGTGATGCTTGTAATCTTTTCCTCACCATTCATTTTATTTTTGCAGGTAGGTTAAATTGAAAGATTAATTACTACCTCTGGGTTATCCAAAGGTCTGAGGAGGGGATTTGAACCTGATTCTCTGAGATTCTCTGCAACGCCGTTCATATAAATTCTACACTCTTATTGAATGATACACCAGCCATATTATTTCATTCAAAGCAAAGGCTAGACTAGTGAGGCTATGCAATGGGCCTTCTCTGGGGTAGCTCCTTTTCCAGAACAGCTTCTCCTAAATCATATCGGCAACATTTGGTAGCAAAACTAGCATCATAATTTCAATCCATTTGGATTGATATGGTAGTATGCTAAGGAAATGGGTATGGTTTATTTATGTTTACTATGTCATGTTTATTTTACTTCAAACTAAAATAAAAACTGCATTACTATATTTTCCCCCAAATTTTGGTAGCATGAATTTCATGATATTGGAGGACGATAAACAGAGTGCTGGGAGTTTGGCTTAGCTTTATGTCAATTAAATGAAACTATTTTTAATTTAACCATTTTTAATTAACAAGAAATAAGATTCTCTAATTAGTGGGGGTGAACTCTAGGAAGAATGAAGTCTATTGCTTAGGTTAATTCTCATCTAGGGAAAAATATGGGGTAATAAACTTAGCATTCCAGTTGCTTCCAATAGCAGATTGTCACATTAGATTTTCCAGCTATTATTGGACTCCTCACAAGCTCTAGTGTGCCACAGCAAAAAAAAATCACTAATAACTTCTTCAAACATGTATCTATTTTCTTATCACTTGGGGAAAATGTCAAATTTGTCCTCCAGACACTGTTAAACTATCATTGTTAATACATCCTATACACACAGTTCTTATCATCATTGTCAACATGACCATTGATGAGAGATAACAGGAGGTCCATTTGATTATAATCAAGAAAGAACAAATGCCTATATATTATGTTCCTCCTAAACATACAAATTAAGGGGTTGGGTTCCTAACAAAAACCAGACACTGTGCTGATTAAAAAAAGAGATTGAGTTAAAAGGGAGAAAGGGGTGTTTTTTTTAAGTGTGAAAAATCAGAAACAATAAGGTATTCCTTTGATATGGACTTCTCCCGTCTGTGGGTCAAATTGCAAGCTTGATTGAACCTGCTTTGCTAACAGTATGTCTGTGCCACACATTTTCAGTAGTGATGCAAAATTGCCCCAAGTAATATTTATAATTACTAAAAACAGCACAACAGCAAAAAGACAACATATTGCTTGCAGCCACTCTGCCTATTACAAATCAACACCCTGAAAAAAAAATCAGAATCTGAAAAAAACAGACATCAGGTGTGAGATGAAACCAGACAAAAATATATCCTCAAGGCATGTCTCTTTAAAAGCATTTGATCTCCAGAGCTACCTGTACCTTCCCAACAAGCAAGATCTTGTTTTATTCATTGATTCAACACCATTTGAAGCAGCAGAAGGTTGCATGCATTAAACTTCTAAAAAGGAATGTTTATTTGTTCAAGTACTAATTGCAATGTGAGAACATTGACCAGGTGCTCAATTTTCTTTCAGGAAAATAAATGAGATTTGAAAGTGTGCTCTGGCTGATTCATTGTAAAGTAGATAAATTAGTGCTTTATTAACAACCTCGGAAACAGTTGTAGTACTGTATCTGTGGCAATTTGCAGAATAAAACATACAGCCGATTAACTAAAACAAGCAATTGACAAGAAACCAAAGATTGAGGGGGAGAAAGGGGGAAAGCTAGAAAGGATGCTTGTTAGAGACTTTGTTATACTTGAAAATTTCCTAACTGTTCACATATAGTTAAAATGAAATCTCACTGCACTTAATGCGGTTTACTTTTAAAGAAAGAATAGCACTGCTTTTCAAACTTTAATCAATAGCACTTTTCACTTACAATTCTACAGAATAAAATGAATGTTTTACTTGTGATAGTTAAGCATTTGTTGCAAGAACTGGAAAGAAATGCTTGTATATATGTATCTCTATCCAATTTATCAAAATATTTTTCCTAATTTGAGTATATAATGGGGAAAAGCTCTATTCATCTAAGTTGAATGATAAACAGCATACAAAGGAGAACACATAAAACATATTAAGGAATGAAATTATGACTATTGATTTTAAAAGTACAATTTCTTTAGAAATAGGACTTGATAGGTTTTTTATTTTCAAAATACAGAAGAATAGAGATAGTTGTTCATTCTGTCTCTGTGGCATCATCAGGTAGTTTAGGGGTGAGCTAGGTGAGATATTGAGTCTTTTGTGCTGGTGAGATTTCCTCCAGTGCAAACAACAGCTCTAATAATACAATATAATGTTTTTCATCAGGATCTCAGCAAAAGATTAAAAGGGATTAAATGCCCCCTTTCTGGTATGTTGTGATCTCGATCAGCCCTAGCAGCTGCATGTAGGCGCCTTAAGCCAGTTAAATAAAAACAGGAAAAAGTGTCCAGGAAAGCAAACAACTAGATCCTTCTTCTATGTCTGGGACGCAAAATTCCAGGCAGCCAGTAAATGGCAATAAAGAAATAAGGAACATTTCTTCCCATGCCTCCTATTAGACATACAACACCCCCAAATTATTCGTCTCTGCTCTTGTAGGCAGCCTTAAACCTGTTTTCTAAATCAAACTAGATCTTACAAGGTTGTCCACAGTTTCAGTACAGTGTGCTTTGATCTCTTCTCTTTGTAGAAGAAAGTTCCTGAGCTATGGAGGAACAAAGTTTACGGTTTATGAAATCTTTCAAATAATTTCTTGCGCTGTTGCCTGGAGGGATAACTACATTTGCTGACATTTTTAGGAAAGACTGTGGTGTTATATTCTTGCCCTAATATATACTCAGGCTGGTGATCATCCAAGCAGACTTGGGGCAGGTGTGGGTGGGTGGGGCAAGAAAGTGCATATACGTATAAGGAGTGTATGGGCGTGTCTGTGTGTGTCAGTGCTCCTGTACTATAGCAATAGCACTTAGACAGATACCGCTTCATAGTGCTTTTACAGCCCTTTCTAAGTGGTTTACAGAGTCAGCCTATTTCCTCCAACAATCTGAGTCCTCATTTCACCCACCTTGGAAGGATGGAAGGCTGAGTCAACTTTGACTGATGAGATTTGAACTGCTGAACTGCAGGTAGCAGTCAGTTGAAGTAGCCTGCAGTACTGCACTCTAACCACTCGACTCCATATCTATACTATGTGTAAATGATTACAAGAGGCTGTTAATGTTAGATGTATATGATCTGCATTCTAAATTGTCCTTGCTGGTAGAATGTATGTTGTTCCAGAGGGAAAGAGAAAGGAGGGAAGGGTAAGGGAAGGAAAGGAAGGGAAGGGAAGGAAAACTAGGAATTCCTGTCCAAGTCTCAGTTATGTAGAGCATGAGCTGAATATGGGAAGCATTACATGGGGCTTCAGGGACACAAAGGGAGAATGGCTTTCCTCCCCTTAGAAATCCCTTGGAATGAGTTAACCCTTTGAAAGTGACAACTTTAATGGCGGACACTACAAAAAGTAGATTTTGTTTGTTTGTTTGTTTGTTTGTTTATCAAATTTACCTACTGCCCACTCTCAAAATGACTAATTCATTGGGATAGGAATTTTAGATACAGATGATTCTGTGTGTTTGTTTTTTCAAAAGCAAGACAAGCTATTTCAATGGGACTTGTCTGCAGATAAATATAAGTAACACAATCTAATTCACGTGTCTCGAGATGGGCATTAGCACACAGCACTTGCCATTTTCCCCCTAACAATAAATCTCTGTGTTTGGGGAATACACTCCCATCAACAACATTATCTCTGCATGACAAAACCTGCAAGCCACTTCAGTTTTGCCTGCATTCAGCTATAATGAAATAGCAGCTCATTGTTGTCAGTAGACAGATAATGAAGATAAGTGTGAAATATATTTAGCACCAAATCTGCAGAAATTGGGCATCCACTCAGTTGAATCTGACAAGTGTTTTAGGGTCCTGAGCACCCTCTCATGCCCACAAACACTCCCCTCTACAAAAAACATGTTGCAATCCCACATGAGATCACAAAAAACTAGTGTTGCTGGTGAGATTTGGAGAAATTCTGAAATTTGTATGATGCTATCAGAGTGATAAAGCATGCATCATGTCATCATTGCCTCAGCTTCACTGATGCATGCTTGTGTTGCAACATTCCACAATAAGAAAATGAGGAGTTTTCATTGTGTTTCATCACACACAGACATCCTCATTCCTCCTGTGGATATTTAGGAAACATGTTTGTGATGGTTTACCATCAGCTTATTGCTTTGCAAGTTGTGGGGAGAATTGCTATCGAATTGGAATAAAGCTAACATTTGTTCACAGCTATTCCAGCAATGTTTATACATTGTTTAGATATTTACAAATCCTGAGTGAATGCTAGCTTCACACCTACTAGTAGATCGAGAGCTGTAGTAGTAGTAGTAGTAGTAGTAGTACAGTGGTGGGTTCCGGATCCTGTTCCAAACGGTATGGTTGGAACGGGCCTGGCGTCGCCCACATGACGCACGGGTGTGTGCGCATACATCGTACCTGCCTGCAACGCCTCCACAAGCCTCCGCGACACTCCAGCTGCTTGGTGGAGTGTCACGCAGGCGCTGTCTGCACCATGCGCATGTGGGAAGTGTCAAAGGCTTAAAAGACAGGTAAGGTGTTCAGGTGTTCAGGTGGGCAGGCGGGCCCTCCGGAGCACCATATAGGAACAGTACCCGGTGCTCCGGGCAGGCTCCAGTATGCCCATACCGGGGCTTACCGCCTGCAACCCACCACTGTAATAGTAGTAGTAATAGCAGTAATAGTGGTAGTACAGGTAGTCTTCTATTTACAACCATTCATTTAGTGATCGTTTGAAGTTACAACAGCACTGAAAAAAGTTGATAGGTGAATCTGACCATTTTTCACACTTATGACTGTTGCAGCATCTTCATAGTCACATGATCAAAATCTGTTCGCTTGCATATATTTATGACGGTTGCAGTGTCCTGGGATCATGTGATCACCTTTTGCGACCTTCTGACAAGCAATGTCAATGGGGAAGCCGGATTCACTTAACAACCATGTTACTACCTTAACAAGTGCAGTGATTCACTTAACAACTGTGGCAAGAAAGGTTGTTTAGAAATCAAACTTACTGAACAATTGTCTCAATTAGCAACAGAAACTTTGGGCTCAATTGTGGTTGTAAGTCAAGGACTGCCTGTGCAATAGACAGAATAGGAGGAGGAGGAGGAGGATGAGGAGGAGGAGGAGGAGGAGGCTGAATTAGTTATTGCTAAGAGAAAAGACCTTAACTTCCCCAGTTTGGAGGTATTCTAGTCCAACCCCCTGCTCAAGCAGGAGACCCTGTACAATTTGAGACAAGTGGCTGTCCAGTTTCTTCCTTAAAAACCGCTGTGAAGAGCACCCACAACTTCTAAAGGCAAACCCTTCCACTGGTTAATTGTTCTATCAGGAAATTTCTCCTTAGTTCTAGGTTGCTTTTCTCCTTAGTTCCATTGTTTCTTGTCTTTCCTTCTGGTGCTTTGGAAAATAGGTTGACTCCCTCTTCTTTGTGGCAGTCCCTCAAATATTTCCATTATATTTCCATTACATTGGATTATTTCTACTATATTGGCTTATTAAAGTAGCTTTGAAATAATAATTTCCATTATACTGCCTGGGAATTTTGGAAATCACAGCCCCCATGTGTCTGGAGTTTGAGACTGGAGAAGACCTTCTAGCCCAATGATGGAAGTTGAAAGTTCCATGCATCCCTTCCCTGAGAACCCATCTGCTGGCTGGCATATCTAATTTTTAAGAACTTAGTTAAAATGATTTGCTCCAGCACCCTTCCCCATTTAGCTTACAAATTTACTCATTGATTGTATATTTGCTTCACTTTGAAGGAAAGAATCAAGTACTCATAAATGGCAAAAGAATGTTTCTTTGGAAAAGAAGGCCATAAACATTTGAAAAAGAAATAAGGGGAGAGAATATCATCACATTTCTACGCTGTCTTCTTTAAGGGCCTTCTAGTTATCATAAACCAGCAGGAGTCAAGATGGAACCCCTTGGTCTCTGCTAAGACCTTGTCAACCGGAACCTGCTGAAATGGAAGAATATACGGATGCTCACTGAACCTCACAGTGGTGACACTACATTATTCTCTAATTATTTTCATCTCAATTGATTGTTCATGTTTTTTGTTTTTAGGCTAATTGTAATATTATTGTAATCTAAGGTACACCACACTGAGATTGCCTTTGTTGATGAAAAGAGCGATTTAATACATTTCCATGTACAAATAATAATAATAATCGCCAATGAAGAATTTAACTGAATCATAACTTCTTCAAGGAAATTTGCAGGTCAAGAAGTAAATCAAAACTACGGAATCCATGATAACACTTGATAGCATGGAATCCAGGGGTGAGCTGCTGGAGGTTTGCACGGGTTTGGCCGACCCTCTAGCTAGGATTCTGCCCAGTTCGGCGAATCCCCCAAATGCCACCCCTGGCTGGCCATGCCCACCACACCCCGCCCCTCCCACCCGCAGCCCATTTATCATGCCAGGTAAGTGTAGGACCTGAGTGGAGTCTCAGGGAGAAGGGAAAATGGGCCTACTGGAGGTTCCGGAAGTCCGGAAATGTGCTTGTTTGCAGCCTCCGGAACCCGAAGGAAGCAGTTTTTGTCCTCCTGGAGGCTTGAGGAAAGCCTCCAGAATTTGGGGAGGG
The DNA here is from genome assembly GCF_009769535.1 of Thamnophis elegans. Lineage (NCBI taxonomy): Eukaryota > Metazoa > Chordata > Lepidosauria > Squamata > Natricidae > Thamnophis > Thamnophis elegans. The sequence goes on along the minus strand of NC_045541.1, from coordinate 32,757,891 downwards.
TGAAAAACAGACGTACTGGAAGTCCCAGAAGTCTGGAAATGGGCCTGTTTCCAGCCTCTGGAGGGTCTCCGGAGTCCTGGGGAAGCAGTTGTCAGCCTCCCGGAAGCTTGAGGAAAGCCTCTAGAGCTTGGGGAGAGCGAAAAATATACCACCACCCGCCGTGGTGCAGGAGGCTGACTAGG